>NW_027441092.1:0-300000 GCF_949628215.1 Phalacrocorax aristotelis | reverse complement strand
CGCAGAGCTTGCCGGGAGGTGTAGTCCTGGCGCAGTGGCTGCCGGCCGTGTCACGTGGTTCGCCGGGGCGTGGCGGGAGGCGCGGTCTTCCGGCGCTCGGGTGCCGGGCGGCCGTGCCGCGTACGGTAGGCGCGGTGTATTTTTGGGGTTGGATTCGTGTTGATTTCTGGGGGCTTGCGGGTGCGGCCGCTCCCCGAGAAGCGGTGAGTTCCCCGGGAGCTGACAGAAGGGAAGAGGGAAAGGAGGAGGACCTTTTCCCCCTGCCCAGGGCGCAGATGATGGCCGCCTCCCCGGCTCGCCGGAGCTCCCGCTCAGCCTCCCCTGGCCCCCCCTTGCCCCGTGCGCCTGCCCCCAGCCCCGGCACCTCCCCTGAAGCGTGCCGCGTAGCCCTTGGCCGCCCCCAGGCCCTGTCGTGAAGGCAGCGAGCCGGCCCTCAAGCGCACTGGATTCCCCCTCGGCGCAGGGGCTCTTAGCAGTAGCGCGGGGAAGGGGCGCTGTGTCCGGAAGCCCCTGCGCAAGGAGAGGCTTTGGTCAGGGTCGATCGACGGTAATGACGGTCGCTGTTTCTTCTTTCCCTCTCCCAGAGACCGTGCTGAGGACGTGGTTGTCTGTCCTTCCCCCGGGGACGCCGTCGACTGCGGCCGTCTCAGGCTTGCGTGGCTTCTCTCTGCCCGGCTTTGCCATCCTCGCAGCGCCGGGGCGAAAAGGGACACACAGAGCCCTTCCCGGCTGTGGAGAGGAGCTGCCTCGGCTGAAGCTGGAGACGCCAACGAAAGGTAAAGCAGAAGAAACTGAAGGCGCTCTGGCTGCCAGCTGCCTTCCTGCTGCAGGCAAGAGAGAGCCTGTCCCTGCAGGTGAGGGAGGAAGGATCCCCCTTCATAGTCCGCAGCGGGCCAGGCCACCAACGTGCACCGCAGGGTCCGTACGCGGTAACCCGGAGTTGGGTACGGGCGTGTAGGGCACGAGCGAGCTAGGCTACGTGCCGAGGAAGCCTCATCTCGTAAGAGCGGTAAGACACCCACGTATCCTCTTTAGGTGGAGGTCGGCCTAGAGTCTGGAGCTGCAGAAGAGGTAGGGAGGAGAGGAGGGGAAAGAAGCATGTGAACGGCTAAATTGTGCCAGCAGCGCTGAGAGCGAGAGTCGCGGTGAGTCCTGGGCCAGTGGGGCCCCGTTGCCTCTCTTGTGCGTCCTGGGCCCTCCCTGTCTCTCCCCTGGCCCCCTCTCTTTCCTTACCTGCTGTAAAAATTTTTTTTTTTGTTTTGGGCCCCCCCCGCACCTTCTTTCTCCGTCTCGCTCTGAGTGGCTCCCTGCCTCCCCGTCTTTTCAGTCCTCCCTCTCTCTGTCCTGTAGCCTGTGGCTACTTGTTCTTTCTCCGCCTCTCTCTGCCTGGCTCTGGCTCCGTTTTTATTTTTTTACTCCTCCTGCTCTGTCCTGTAGCCTGTCGGTATTTTTGTCTTTCTCTGGCTCTCTCGGTCTGACTCCCTGCGTTACCGAAAAACGCGGTAAAATCGGAAACGACTCCTCAACGCCAATTTAGTATTAAAGAGCAGGCGTTGTTTATTCACGGCGCCAGACGCACGGGGGATCGCTCCTCCTGGCGTGCGTACCTCACGCACCTTTCCCGTTCAATTTGTAGATCAAAATTTTAGGTATTCATACACATTCATTATTGTCCTGTCTACTGATTGTCCTTTTACCTTCTTGGCTGTTAATCTTGGCAGTCTTGGCTAGTTCTCTCAGTCCGCTCCACGAAACCGCGTTTTGTCGTCCTTTTCTGACAGAAGCACGTTGTCTGTTGTTCTGCTGACGTTAACGATCGCCTAGGGACTAAAATGCAGATCGACGGATGCGCTGATTCGTACGCTCCATGTTCCCGTAATGGAACACCGTCTCTGGTTGGCTGATTTCATCGCTTTGGTTACACCTGTTCCTGTTGTTCAGTTTCTTCTTTTTTGGCTTTGTGTGATTCTCTCTGTGATTCTGTTTTTCTCTGCCTCGCTTTTCCCAGCTCCCCGTCCCTCACTTGGAATGCCCGTTGTCCTTCACCAGCTCACTCTCCCTTGGTTGCCATCCCCGTTTCTGAATTCCTCCTGCTTTGCCACGTAGCCCGTGACTTTTTTCTTAATCTCTCTCTGTCTGCCTCAACGCTCCCCCCGCGCTTTTTCATTCGTCTGCTCTGCTCTGCACCCTGCTACTGTTCTTGCCTTTCTGAGTTCTTCTCTGTCGAGCTCCCTTTCCCTATTTGTGGATTCCTGTTCTTCCTGCAGCCACCGCTGTTCCCTGTGACCTCCGTCTCTCTCTGTCCAGCTCCCTGTCCCTAGGTTTTAATCCCTGCCTCTGCCCGCTGTAGCCCGTCTAGGTTTTTCTCTCGGCCTCTCTCTCTGTCCGGCTCCCTCTCTCTGTGTTCTAATTCCACGTTCTCTGTCACGTAGACCCGTGCTATTTGTTTGTCCACATCTCTCTCTGTCCAGCTCCTTGCTGCGATGTTTTATTTCTTCCCTCTCTGTCTGTCTTTGTAGCCCGTTGCCGTTGTTTTTTTTTTTTTTCCCACTTGTTTCTTCATGTGTCTCTGTCTGCCTCCCAGTGCCTGATCTTTAATTCCTCCTTCCCTGTAGGCCGCTGTTCCTTTTTTCCATTCTACATTGTGTTCTCTTTGGTCTGCTGTTCTTATTCATCGGTTCCCTCCTCGCTGCCCTGTGGCTTGTCCCCATTTATTGTTGCCTCTCTCTCCCTCTCTCTGGCTTCTTGCCCCTGTTTTTAAAATTCCTCCCTCTCTTCTCTCTTCCCTGTTGGCCGTGTGATCTTCAGCCTTTCTCCACCTCTTTCTGCCCAGCTCTCTGCGTCTATTCATTAATTCTTCCCTCTCTGCCCTGTAGCCTGTAGCTTCTGTCCTTTCTCCATCTTGCTGTCTCTGGCTTCCCCGTGACCCTCTTTTAGAATTGTTTCTCTCTTCTCTCTGTACGCATTGCGATTCCTTTTGCTCTCCATCTCCCTTTGTTTTGGTGTTTTTTTTGTTGTTTTTCTGGCTCCCTGTCCCTAATTGTTAATTCTCTGCCTTCTCATGCTCTGTACCACGTAGCCCCGTGGTTTGTTTTGTGGTGTTCCCTCCCCGGCCCCTTCCCTCTGTCGCTGGCCGTCTCGGCTCCCTGTCCCCGTGGCTTCATTCTTCCCTTTCTGCCCTGTTCTTGTCGCTTATCTTGTCTGTCTCCATCTCGCTCGGTCCAGCTTCCTGCCCCTGTTCTTCTTTCCTCCCTCGCTGTCGTGCTGCCTGCCCCAGGTTCTTTGTGCGTCTCCAGCCTGCTCCTCATCCTTCTTTGTTGGTCTGTGCCCTGCTCTTCCCCTCTCTCTGCTGCTTTTATCTCCACCTCCGTCAGGCTCCCTGTCCTCCTCTGGCCGTCCTGTTCCCTGCCTCGTGCCTTCTCACTACACGCACACACGCCCCCCCCGCCCCCGTCCAGCCGGATGCTGCTCTTCTCTCCTCCTACTGTCCTGTGCCCTGCTCCTCACCTTTGGTGGCCTCCCCCTCTGCCCAGCAGCCCGTCGCTCCAGGAGCCAGGCGGCGGACGGTCCGTTCCCTGCCAAACCGGGACAAGCGCGTGCCGTGGCTTAGCCCCAGCTGGCTATTCTGCACCAGGGAGCTGCTTGCTCGCTCCACCCTCAGTGGGCTGGGGGAGAGAGCTGGAAGGGTAAAAGTGAGAAAAATCATGGGTTGAGATCAAGACGGTTTAATAGGTAAAGCAAAAGCTGTGCGTGGAAGCAAAGCAAGGAATTAATTCGCTCCTCCTTTTCGGCGGGCAGGTGTTGAGCTGTTTCTGGGAAAGCAGGGCTCTGTCATGTGTAACGGTTACTTAGGGAGAGAAATGCCGTAGCCCCCAAGGACTCCCCCTTCTTCCCCCAGCTGCGTGTGCTGAGCATGATGTCAAATGGTATGGAATATCCCTTTGGTCAGTTAGCTGGGAAAGCTTTCGCAGCTGTGTCCTCTCCCAGCCTACCTGCTGGTGGGGCACTGAGAGAACCAGAAGAGGCCCTGACTGTGGAAGCAGTGCTCAGCAAGAACCAAAACATCTCTACATTATTAACGGTGTTTTGAGCATAAATCCAAAACGTATCCCTTCCTAGCTACTGTGGCGAAAATGAGCACTATCGCAGCCAACACCAGCTCCGTGCGGCTGCGGCAACGGCGGCCGAGGTGGCCTTGGGGCAGTGGGAGCGTTGGGGACCCTGAGCCACGAATGGCTCCTGGGACTTGTTACGCGTGTGCGCCTGCACAAACACCTGCCCTCTCGTTTGCCCTCAGGGCTGCGTTTGCGCTGCCTTTGCGTGGGGCAAGGGGCTGTGATGGAGCCCAGGGGAGGAGGTGGTGCACTGTGGGGGTGAGGGGAGGGGGCCCCCCGTTGCTGCTGCACCTCAGCTGTGGGCGGGGTCTGGATGGAGGAGCCCCAGGTGCGGGCGGTGGGGCTGACGGTGCCGGCTCCTCCCTGGAAAAGGGGTGGTGCCCGGCTCCGGGGGGCCAGTGTGAGCCGAGGGCGGAGCGGAGCGGAGCTGTGGCCGAGCGTCAGCGGGCTGCGACTGTAGCGAGGGTGGAGGTGAGCGGGGGCTGGGTGGTGGAGCGCTGCGTCCCGGGTCAAGCCCCGAGGAGGGCTGCGGCGGGGCAGCGCCGGGTCGGAGCGGGCGGTGGGGAGAGCGAGGCTGTGGTGAGGGCTCGGTGGGGCTTCCGGGTGCATCGGCGGCCGGGACGGTGGCTCGCAGGGTCCTAGAGCGGGGAGGGCGGGCTGGCGGCGTGCCGGGAGCTGTGGTGGTGCGCCTGCCGGCTGGCCGTGCGGCCGTGTTGTGGCGCAGAGCGTGCCGGGAGGTGTAGTCCTTGCGGCGCGCGGCTGCCGGGCGGCCGTGTTGTGGCGCAGAGCATGGCGGGAGGTATAGTCCTTGCGGCGCGCGGCTGCCGGGCGGCCGTGTTGTGGCGCAGAGCATGGCGGGAGGTGTAGTCCTTGCGGCGCGCGGCTGCCGGGCGGCCGTGTTGTGGCGCAGAGCATGGCGGGAGGTGTAGTCCTTGCGGCGCGCGGCTGCCGGGCGGCCGTGTTGTGGCGCAGAGCATGCCGGGAGGTGTAGTCCTGGCGCAGTGGCTGCCGGCCCTGTCACGTGGTTCGCCGGGGCGTGGCGGGAGGCGCGGTCTTCCGGCGCTCGGGTGCCGGGCGGCCGTGCCGCGTACGGTAGGCGCGGTGTATTTTTGGGGTTGGATTCGTGTTGATTTCTGGGGGCTTGCGGGTGCGGCCGCTCCCCGAGAAGCGGTGAGTTCCCCGGGAGCTGACAGAAGGGAAGAGGGAAAGGAGGAGGACCTTTTCCCCCTGCCCAGGGCGCAGATGATGGCCGCCTCCCCGGCTCGCCGGAGCTACCGCTCAGCCTCCCCTGGCCCCCCCTTGCCCCGTGCGCCTGCCCCCAGCCCCGGCACCTCCCCTGAAGCGTGCCGCGTAGCCCTTGGCCGCCCCCAGGCCCTGTCGTGAAGGCAGCGAGCTGGCCCTCAAGCGCACTGGATTCCCCCTCGGCGCAGGGGCCCTTAGCAGTAGCGCGGGGAAGGGGCGCTGTGTCCGGAAGCCCCTGCGCAAGGAGAGGCTTTGGTCAGGGTCGATGGACGGTAATGACGGTCGCTGTTTCTTCTTTCCCTCTCCCAGAGACCGTGCTGAGGACGTGGTTGTCTGTCCTTCCCCCGGGGACGCCGTCGACTGCGGCCGTCTCAGGCTTGCGTGGCTTCTCTCTGCCCGGCTTTGCCATCCTCGCGGCGCCGGGGCGAAAAGGGACACACAGAGCCCTTCCCGGCTGTGGAGAGGAGCTGCCTCGGCTGAAGCTGGAGACGCCAACGAAAGGTAAAGCAGAAGAAACTGAAGGCGCTCTGGCTGCCAGCTGCCTTCCTGCTGCAGGCAAGAGAGAGCCTGTCCCTGCAGGTGAGGGAGGAAGGATCCCCCTTCATAGTCCGCAGCGGGCCAGGCCACCAACGTGCACCGCAGGGTCCGTACGCGGTAACCCGGAGTTGGGTACGGGCGTGTAGGGCACGAGCGAGCTAGGCTACGTGCCGAGGAAGCCTCATCTCGTAAGAGCGGTAAGACACCCACGTATCCTCTTTAGGTGGAGGTCGGCCTAGAGTCTGGAGCTGCAGAAGAGGTAGGGAGGAGAGGAGGGGAAAGAAGCATGTGAACGGCTAAATTGTGCCAGCAGCGCTGAGAGCGAGAGTCGCGGTGAGTCCTGGGCCAGTGGGGCCCCGTTGCCTCTCTTGTGCGTCCTGGGCCCTCCCTGTCTCTCCCCTGGCCCCCTCTCTTTCCTTACCTGCTGTAAAAATTTTTTTTTTTGTTTTGGGCCCCCCCCGCACCTTCTTTCTCCGTCCTGCTCTGAGTGGCTCCCTGCCTCCCCGTCTTTTCAGTCCTCCCTCTCTCTGTCCTGTAGCCTGTGGCTACTTGTTCTTTCTCCGCCTCTCTCTGCCTGGCTCTGGCTCCGTTTTTATTTTTTTACTCCTCCTGCTCTGTCCTGTAGCCTGTCGGTATTTTTGTCTTTCTCTGGCTCTCTCGGTCTGACTCCCTGCGTTACCGAAAAACGCGGTAAAATCGGAAACGACTCCTCAACGCCAATTTAGTATTAAAGAGCAGGCGTTGTTTATTCACGGCGCCAGACGCACGGGGGATCGCTCCTCCTGGCGTGCGTACCTCACGCACCTTTCCCGTTCAATTTGTAGATCAAAATTTTAGGTATTCATACACATTCATTATTGTCCTGTCTACTGATTGTCCTTTTACCTTCTTGGCTCTTAATCTTGGCAGTCTTGGCTAGTTCTCTCAGTCCGCTCCACGAAACCGCGTTTTGTCGTCCTTTTCTGACAGAAGCATGTTGTCTGTTGTTCTGCTGACGTTAACGATCGCCTAGGGACTAAAATGCAGATCGACGGATGCGCTGATTCGTACGCTCCATGTTCCCGTAATGGAACACCGTCTCTGGTTGGCTGATTTCATCGCTTTGGTTACACCTGTTCCTGTTGTTCAGTTTCTTCTTTTTTGGCTTTGTGTGATTCTCTCTGTGATTCTGTTTTTCTCTGCCTCGCTTTTCCCAGCTCCCCGTCCCTCACTTGGAATGCCCGTTGTCCTTCACCAGCTCACTCTCCCTTGGTTGCCATCCCCGTTTCTGAATTCCTCCTGCTTTGCCACGTAGCCCGTGACTTTTTTCTTAATCTCTCTCTGTCTGCCTCAACGCTCCCCCCGCGCTTTTTCATTCGTCTGCTCTGCTCTGCACCCTGCTACTGTTCTTGCCTTTCTGAGTTCTTCTCTGTCGAGCTCCCTTTCCCTATTTGTGGATTCCTGTTCTTCCTGCAGCCACCGCTGTTCCCTGTGACCTCCGTCTCTCTCTGTCCAGCTCCCTGTCCCTAGGTTTTAATCCCTGCCTCTGCCCGCTGTAGCCCGTCTAGGTTTTTCTCTCGGCCTCTCTCTCTGTCCGGCTCCCTCTCTCTGTGTTCTAATTCCACGTTCTCTGTCACGTAGACCCGTGCTATTTGTTTGTCCACATCTCTCTCTGTCCAGCTCCTTGCTGCGATGTTTTATTTCTTCCCTCTCTGTCTGTCTTTGTAGCCCGTTGCCGTTGTTTTTTTTTTTTTCCCACTTGTTTCTTCATGTGTCTCTGTCTGCCTCCCAGTGCCTGATCTTTAATTCCTCCTTCCCTGTAGGCCGCTGTTCCTTTTTTCCATTCTACATTGTGTTCTCTTTGGTCTGCTGTTCTTATTCATCGGTTCCCTCCTCGCTGCCCTGTGGCTTGTCCCCATTTATTGTTGCCTCTCTCTCCCTCTCTCTGGCTTCTTGCCCCTGTTTTTAAAATTCCTCCCTCTCTTCTCTCTTCCCTGTTGGCCGTGTGATCTTCAGCCTTTCTCCACCTCTTTCTGCCCAGCTCTCTGCGTCTATTCATTAATTCTTCCCTCTCTGCCCTGTAGCCTGTAGCTTCTGTCCTTTCTCCATCTTGCTGTCTCTGGCTTCCCCGTGACCCTCTTTTAGAATTGTTTCTCTCTTCTCTCTGTACGCATTGCGATTCCTTTTGCTCTCCATCTCCCTTTGTTTTGGTGTTTTTTTTGTTGTTTTTCTGGCTCCCTGTCCCTAATTGTTAATTCTCTGCCTTCTCATGCTCTGTACCACGTAGCCCCGTGGTTTGTTTTGTGGTGTTCCCTCCCCGGCCCCTTCCCTCCGTCGCTGGCCGTCTCGGCTCCCTGTCCCCGTGGCTTCATTCTTCCCTTTCTGCCCTGTTCTTGTCGCTTATCTTGTCTGTCTCCATCTCGCTCGGTCCAGCTTCCTGCCCCTGTTCTTCTTTCCTCCCTCGCTGTCGTGCTGCCTGCCCCAGGTTCTTTGTGCGTCTCCAGCCTGCTCCTCATCCTTCTTTGTTGGTCTGTGTCCTGCTCTTCCCCTCTCTCTGCTGCTTTTATTTCCACCTCCGTCAGGCTCCCTGTCCTCCTCTGGCCGTCCTGTTCCCTGCCTCGTGCCTTCTCACTACACGCACACACGCCCCCCCCGCCCCCGTCCAGCCGGATGCTGCTCTTCTCTCCTCCTACTGTCCTGTGCCCTGCTCCTCACCTTTGGTGGCCTCCCCCTCTGCCCAGCAGCCCGTCGCTCCAGGAGCCAGGCGGCGGACGGTCCGTTCCCTGCCAAACCGGGACAAGCGCGTGCCGTGGCTTAGCCTCAGCTGGCAACTCTGCACTAGGGAGCTGCTTGCTCGCTCCACCCTCAGTGGGCTGGGGGAGAGAGCTGGAAGGGTAAAAGTGAGAAAAATCATGGGTTGAGATCAAGACGGTTTAATAGGTAAAGCAAAAGCTGTGCGTGGAAGCAAAGCAAGGAATTAATTCGCTCCTCCTTTTCGGCGGGCAGGTGTTGAGCTGTTTCTGGGAAAGCAGGGCTCTGTCATGTGTAACGGTTACTTAGGGAGAGAAATGCCGTAGCCCCCAAGGACTCCCCCTTCTTCCCCCAGCTGCGTGTGCTGAGCATGATGTCAAATGGTATGGAATATCCCTTTGGTCAGTTAGCTGGGAAAGCTTTCGCAGCTGTGTCCTCTCCCAGCCTACCTGCTGGTGGGGCACTGAGAGAACCAGAAGAGGCCCTGACTGTGGAAGCAGTGCTCAGCAAGAACCAAAACATCTCTACATTATTAACGGTGTTTTGAGCATAAATCCAAAACGTATCCCTTCCTAGCTACTGTGGCGAAAATGAGCACTATCGCAGCCAACACCAGCTCCGTGCGGCTGCGGCAACGGCGGCCGAGGTGGCCTTGGGGCAGTGGGAGCGTTGGGGACCCTGAGCCACGAATGGCTCCTGGGACTTGTTACGTGCGCGCCTGCACAAACACCTGCCCTCTCGTTTGCCCTCAGGGCTGCGTTTGCGCTGCCTTTGCGTGGGGCAAGGGGCTGTGATGGAGCCCAGGGGAGGAGGTGGTGCACTGTGGGGGTGAGGGGAGGGGGCCCCCCGTTGCTGCTGCACCTCAGCTGTGGGCGGGGTCTGGATGGAGGAGCCCCAGGTGCGGGCGGTGGGGCTGACGGTGCCGGCTCCTCCCTGGAAAAGGGGTGGTGCCCGGCTCCGGGGGGCCAGTGTGAGCCGAGGGCGGAGCGGAGCGGAGCTGTGGCCGAGCGTCAGCGGGCTGCGACTGTAGCGAGGGTGGAGGTGAGCGGGGGCTGGGTGGTGGAGCGCTGCGTCCCGGGTCAAGCCCCGAGGAGGGCTGCGGCGGGGCAGCGCCGGGTCGGAGCGGGCGGTGGGGAGAGCGAGGCTGTGGTGAGGGCTCGGTGGGGCTTCCGGGTGCATCGGCGGCCGGGACGGTGGCTCGCAGGGTCCTAGAGCGGGGAGGGCGGGCTGGCGGCGTGCCGGGAGCTGTGGTGGTGCGCCTGCCGGCTGGCCGTGCGGCCGTGTTGTGGCGCAGAGCGTGCCGGGAGGTGTAGTCCTTGCGGCGCGCGGCTGCCGGGCGGCCGTGTTGTGGCGCAGAGCATGGCGGGAGGTGTAGTCCTTGCGGCGCGCGGCTGCCGGGCGGCCGTGTTGTGGCGCAGAGCATGGCGGGAGGTGTAGTCCTTGCGGCGCGCGGCTGCCGGGCGGCCGTGTTGTGGCGCAGAGCATGGCGGGAGGTGTAGTCCTTGCGGCGCGCGGCTGCCGGGCGGCCGTGTTGTGCCGCAGAGCTTGCCGGGAGGTGTAGTCCTGGCGCAGTGGCTGCCGGCCCTGTCACGTGGTTCGCCGGGGCGTGGCGGGAGGCGCGGTCTTCCGGCGCTCGGGTGCCGGGCGGCCGTGCCGCGTACGGTAGGCGCGGTGTATTTTTGGGGTTGGATTCGTGTTGATTTCTGGGGGCTTGCGGGTGCGGCCGCTCCCCGAGAAGCGGTGAGTTCCCCGGGAGCTGACAGAAGGGAAGAGGGAAAGGAGGAGGACCTTTTCCCCCTGCCCAGGGCGCAGATGATGGCCGCCTCCCCGGCTCGCCGGAGCTCCCGCTCAGCCTCCCCTGGCCCCCCCTTGCCCCGTGCGCCTGCCCCCAGCCCCGGCACCTCCCCTGAAGCGTGCCGCGTAGCCCTTGGCCGCCCCCAGGCCCTGTCGTGAAGGCAGCGAGCTGGCCCTCAAGCGCACTGGATTCCCCCTCGGCGCAGGGGCCCTTAGCAGTAGCGCGGGGAAGGGGCGCTGTGTCCGGAAGCCCCTGCGCAAGGAGAGGCTTTGGTCAGGGTCGATGGACGGTAATGACGGTCGCTGTTTCTTCTTTCCCTCTCCCAGAGACCGTGCTGAGGACGTGGTTGTCTGTCCTTCCCCCGGGGACGCCGTCGACTGCGGCCGTCTCAGGCTTGCGTGGCTTCTCTCTGCCCGGCTTTGCCATCCTCGCGGCGCCGGGGCGAAAAGGGACACACAGAGCCCTTCCCGGCTGTGGAGAGGAGCTGCCTCGGCTGAAGCTGGAGACGCCAACGAAAGGTAAAGCAGAAGAAACTGAAGGCGCTCTGGCTGCCAGCTGCCTTCCTGCTGCAGGCAAGAGAGAGCCTGTCCCTGCAGGTGAGGGAGGAAGGATCCCCCTTCATAGTCCGCAGCGGGCCAGGCCACCAACGTGCACCGCAGGGTCCGTACGCGGTAACCCGGAGTTGGGTACGGGCGTGTAGGGCACGAGCGAGCTAGGCTACGTGCCGAGGAAGCCTCATCTCGTAAGAGCGGTAAGACACCCACGTATCCTCTTTAGGTGGAGGTCGGCCTAGAGTCTGGAGCTGCAGAAGAGGTAGGGAGGAGAGGAGGGGAAAGAAGCATGTGAACGGCTAAATTGTGCCAGCAGCGCTGAGAGCGAGAGTCGCGGTGAGTCCTGGGCCAGTGGGGCCCCGTTGCCTCTCTTGTGCGTCCTGGGCCCTCCCTGTCTCTCCCCTGGCCCCCTCTCTTTCCTTACCTGCTGTAAAAATTTTTTTTTTTGTTTTGGGCCCCCCCCGCACCTTCTTTCTCCGTCCTGCTCTGAGTGGCTCCCTGCCTCCCCGTCTTTTCAGTCCTCCCTCTCTCTGTCCTGTAGCCTGTGGCTACTTGTTCTTTCTCCGCCTCTCTCTGCCTGGCTCTGGCTCCGTTTTTATTTTTTTACTCCTCCTGCTCTGTCCTGTAGCCTGTCGGTATTTTTGTCTTTCTCTGGCTCTCTCGGTCTGACTCCCTGCGTTACCGAAAAACGCGGTAAAATCGGAAACGACTCCTCAACGCCAATTTAGTATTAAAGAGCAGGCGTTGTTTATTCACGGCGCCAGACGCACGGGGGATCGCTCCTCCTGGCGTGCGTACCTCACGCACCTTTCCCGTTCAATTTGTAGATCAAAATTTTAGGTATTCATACACATTCATTATTGTCCTGTCTACTGATTGTCCTTTTACCTTCTTGGCTCTTAATCTTGGCAGTCTTGGCTAGTTCTCTCAGTCCGCTCCACGAAACCGCGTTTTGTCGTCCTTTTCTGACAGAAGCACGTTGTCTGTTGTTCTGCTGACGTTAACGATCGCCTAGGGACTAAAATGCAGATCGACGGATGCGCTGATTCGTACGCTCCATGTTCCCGTAATGGAACACCGTCTCTGGTTGGCTGATTTCATCGCTTTGGTTACACCTGTTCCTGTTGTTCAGTTTCTTCTTTTTTGGCTTTGTGTGATTCTCTCTGTGATTCTGTTTTTCTCTGCCTCGCTTTTCCCAGCTCCCCGTCCCTCACTTGGAATGCCCGTTGTCCTTCACCAGCTCACTCTCCCTTGGTTGCCATCCCCGTTTCTGAATTCCTCCTGCTTTGCCACGTAGCCCGTGACTTTTTTCTTAATCTCTCTCTGTCTGCCTCAACGCTCCCCCCGCGCTTTTTCATTCGTCTGCTCTGCTCTGCACCCTGCTACTGTTCTTGCCTTTCTGAGTTCTTCTCTGTCGAGCTCCCTTTCCCTATTTGTGGATTCCTGTTCTTCCTGCAGCCACCGCTGTTCCCTGTGACCTCCGTCTCTCTCTGTCCAGCTCCCTGTCCCTAGGTTTTAATCCCTGCCTCTGCCCGCTGTAGCCCGTCTAGGTTTTTCTCTCGGCCTCTCTCTCTGTCCGGCTCCCTCTCTCTGTGTTCTAATTCCACGTTCTCTGTCACGTAGACCCGTGCTATTTGTTTGTCCACATCTCTCTCTGTCCAGCTCCTTGCTGCGATGTTTTATTTCTTCCCTCTCTGTCTGTCTTTGTAGCCCGTTGCCGTTGTTTTTTTTTTTTTCCCACTTGTTTCTTCATGTGTCTCTGTCTGCCTCCCAGTGCCTGATCTTTAATTCCTCCTTCCCTGTAGGCCGCTGTTCCTTTTTTCCATTCTACATTGTGTTCTCTTTGGTCTGCTGTTCTTATTCATCGGTTCCCTCCTCGCTGCCCTGTGGCTTGTCCCCATTTATTGTTGCCTCTCTCTCCCTCTCTCTGGCTTCTTGCCCCTGTTTTTAAAATTCCTCCCTCTCTTCTCTCTTCCCTGTTGGCCGTGTGATCTTCAGCCTTTCTCCACCTCTTTCTGCCCAGCTCTCTGCGTCTATTCATTAATTCTTCCCTCTCTGCCCTGTAGCCTGTAGCTTCTGTCCTTTCTCCATCTTGCTGTCTCTGGCTTCCCCGTGACCCTCTTTTAGAATTGTTTCTCTCTTCTCTCTGTACGCATTGCGATTCCTTTTGCTCTCCATCTCCCTTTGTTTTGGTGTTTTTTTTGTTGTTTTTCTGGCTCCCTGTCCCTAATTGTTAATTCTCTGCCTTCTCATGCTCTGTACCACGTAGCCCCGTGGTTTGTTTTGTGGTGTTCCCTCCCCGGCCCCTTCCCTCCGTCGCTGGCCGTCTCGGCTCCCTGTCCCCGTGGCTTCATTCTTCCCTTTCTGCCCTGTTCTTGTCGCTTATCTTGTCTGTCTCCATCTCGCTCGGTCCAGCTTCCTGCCCCTGTTCTTCTTTCCTCCCTCGCTGTCGTGCTGCCTGCCCCAGGTTCTTTGTGCGTCTCCAGCCTGCTCCTCATCCTTCTTTGTTGGTCTGTGTCCTGCTCTTCCCCTCTCTCTGCTGCTTTTATCTCCACCTCCGTCAGGCTCCCTGTCCTCCTCTGGCCGTCCTGTTCCCTGCCTCGTGCCTTCTCACTACACGCACACACGCCCCCCCCGCCCCCGTCCAGCCGGATGCTGCTCTTCTCTCCTCCTACTGTCCTGTGCCCTGCTCCTCACCTTTGGTGGCCTCCCCCTCTGCCCAGCAGCCCGTCGCTCCAGGAGCCAGGCGGCGGACGGTCCGTTCCCTGCCAAACCGGGACAAGCGCGTGCCGTGGCTTAGCCTCAGCTGGCAACTCTGCACTAGGGAGCTGCTTGCTCGCTCCACCCTCAGTGGGCTGGGGGAGAGAGCTGGAAGGGTAAAAGTGAGAAAAATCATGGGTTGAGATCAAGACGGTTTAATAGGTAAAGCAAAAGCTGTGCGTGGAAGCAAAGCAAGGAATTAATTCGCTCCTCCTTTTCGGCGGGCAGGTGTTGAGCTGTTTCTGGGAAAGCAGGGCTCTGTCATGTGTAACGGTTACTTAGGGAGAGAAATGCCGTAGCCCCCAAGGACTCCCCCTTCTTCCCCCAGCTGCGTGTGCTGAGCATGATGTCAAATGGTATGGAATATCCCTTTGGTCAGTTAGCTGGGAAAGCTTTCGCAGCTGTGTCCTCTCCCAGCCTACCTGCTGGTGGGGCACTGAGAGAACCAGAAGAGGCCCTGACTGTGGAAGCAGTGCTCAGCAAGAACCAAAACATCTCTACATTATTAACGGTGTTTTGAGCATAAATCCAAAACGTATCCCTTCCTAGCTACTGTGGCGAAAATGAGCACTATCGCAGCCAACACCAGCTCCGTGCGGCTGCGGCAACGGCGGCCGAGGTGGCCTTGGGGCAGTGGGAGCGTTGGGGACCCTGAGCCACGAATGGCTCCTGGGACTTGTTACGTGCGCGCCTGCACAAACACCTGCCCTCTCGTTTGCCCTCAGGGCTGCGTTTGCGCTGCCTTTGCGTGGGGCAAGGGGCTGTGATGGAGCCCAGGGGAGGAGGTGGTGCACTGTGGGGGTGAGGGGAGGGGGCCCCCCGTTGCTGCTGCGCCTCAGCTGTGGGCGGGGTCTGGATGGAGGAGCCCCAGGTGCGGGCGGTGGGGCTGACGGTGCCGGCTCCTCCCTGGAAAAGGGGTGGTGCCCGGCTCCGGGGGGCCAGTGTGAGCCGAGGGCGGAGCGGAGCGGAGCTGTGGCCGAGCGTCAGCGGGCTGCGACTGTAGCGAGGGTGGAGGTGAGCGGGGGCTGGGTGGTGGAGCGCTGCGTCCCGGGTCAAGCCCCGAGGAGGGCTGCGGCGGGGCAGCGCCGGGTCGGAGCGGGCGGTGGGGAGAGCGAGGCTGTGGTGAGGGCTCGGTGGGGCTTCCGGGTGCATCGGCGGCCGGGACGGTGGCTCGCAGGGTCCTAGAGCGGGGAGGGCGGGCTGGCGGCGTGCCGGGAGCTGTGGTGGTGCGCCTGCCGGCTGGCCGTGCGGCCGTGTTGTGGCGCAGAGCGTGCCGGGAGGTGTAGTCCTTGCGGCGCGCGGCTGCCGGGCGGCCGTGTTGTGGCGCAGAGCATGGCGGGAGGTGTAGTCCTTGCGGCGCGCGGCTGCCGGGCGGCCGTGTTGTGGCGCAGAGCATGGCGGGAGGTGTAGTCCTTACGGCGCGCGGCTGCCGGGCGGCCGTGTTGTGGCGCAGAGCTTGCCGGGAGGTGTAGTCTTGGCGCAGTGGCTGCCGGCCCTGTCACGTGGTTCGCCGGGGCGTGGCGGGAGGCGCGGTCTTCCGGCGCTCGAGCGCCGGGCGGCCGTGCCGCGTACGGTAGGCGCGGTGTATTTTTGGGGTTGGATTCGTGTTGATTTCTGGGGGCTTGCGGGTGCGGCCGCTCCCCGAGAAGCGGTGAGTTCCCCGGGAGCTGACAGAAGGGAAGAGGGAAAGGAGGAGGACCTTTTCCCCCTGCCCAGGGCGCAGATGATGGCCGCCTCCCCGGCTCGCCGGAGCTCCCGCTCAGCCTCCCCTGGCCCCCCCTTGCCCCGTGCGCCTGCCCCCAGCCCCGGCACCTCCCCTGAAGCGTGCTGCGTAGCCCTTGGCCGCCCCCAGGCCCTGTCGTGAAGGCAGCGAGCCGGCCCTCAAGCGCACTGGATTCCCCCTCGGCGCAGGGGCCCTTAGCAGTAGCGCGGGGAAGGGGCGCTGTGTCCGGAAGCCCCTGCGCAAGGAGGGGCTTTGGTCAGGGTCGATCGACGGTAATGACGGTCGCTGTTTCTTCTTTCCCTCTCCCAGAGACCGTGCTGAGGACGTGGTTGTCTGTCCTTCCCCCGGGGACGCCGTCGACTGCGGCCGTCTCAGGCTTGCGTGGCTTCTCTCTGCCCGGCTTTGCCATCCTCGCAGCGCCGGGGCGAAAAGGGACACACAGAGCCCTTCCCGGCTGTGGAGAGGAGCTGCCTCGGCTGAAGCTGGAGACGCCAACGAAAGGTAAAGCAGAAGAAACTGAAGGCGCTCTGGCTGCCAGCTGCCTTCCTGCTGCAGGCAAGAGAGAGCCTGTCCCTGCAGGTGAGGGAGGAAGGATCCCCCTTCATAGTCCGCAGCGGGCCAGGCCACCAACGTGCACCGCAGGGTCCGTACGCGGTAACCCGGAGTTGGGTACGGGCGTGTAGGGCACGAGCGAGCTAGGCTACGTGCCGAGGAAGCCTCATCTCGTAAGAGCAGTAAGACACCCACGTATCCTCTTTAGGTGGAGGTCGGCCTAGAGTCTGGAGCTGCAGAAGAGGCAGGGAGGAGAGGAGGGGAAAGAAGCATGTGAACGGCTAAATTGTGCCAGCAGCGCTGAGAGCGAGAGTCGCGGTGAGTCCTGGGCCAGTGGGGCCCCGTTGCCTCTCTTGTGCGTCCTGGGCCCTCCCTGTCTCTCCCCTGGCCCCCTCTCTTTCCTTACCTGCTGTAAAAATTTTTTTTTTTGTTTTGGGCCCCCCCCGCACCTTCTTTCTCCGTCTCGCTCTGAGTGGCTCCCTGCCTCCCCGTCTTTTCAGTCCTCCCTCTCTCTGTCCTGTAGCCTGTGGCTACTTGTTCTTTCTCCGCCTCTCTCTGCCTGGCTCTGGCTCCGTTTTTATTTTTTTATTCCTCCTGCTCTGTCCTGTAGCCTGTCGGTATTTTGTCTTTCTCTGGCCCTCTCGGTCTGACTCCCTGCGTTACCGAAAAACGCGGTAAAATCGGAAACAAATCCTCAACGCCAATTTAGTATTAAAGAGCAGGCGTTGTTTATTCACGGCGCCAGACGCACGGGGGATCGCTCCTCCTGGCGTGCGTACCTCACGCACCTTTCCCGTTCAATTTGTAGATCAAAATTTTAGGTATTCATACACATTCATTATTGTCCTGTCTACTGATTGTCCTTTTACCTTCTTGGCTCTTAATCTTGGCAGTCTTGGCTAGTTCTCTCAGTCCGCTCCACGAAACCGCGTTTTGTCGTCCTTTTCTGACAGAAGCACGTTGTCTGTTGTTCTGCTGACGTTAACGATCGCCTAGGGACTAAAATGCAGATCGACAGACACACCGATTCGTACGCTCCATGTTCCCGTAATGGAACACCGTCTCTGGTTGGCTGATTTCATCGCTTTGGTTACACCTGTTCCTGTTGTTCAGTTTCTTCTTTTTTGGCTTTGTGTGATTCTCTCTGTGATTCTGTTTTTCTCTGCCTCGCTTTTCCCAGCTCCCCGTCCCTCACTTGGAATGCCCGTTGTCCTTCACCAGCTCACTCTCCCTTGGTTGCCATCCCCGTTTCTGAATTCCTCCTGCTTTGCCACGTAGCCCGTGACTTTTTTCTTAATCTCTCTCTGCCTGCCTCAACGCTCCCCCCGCGCTTTTTCATTCGTCTGCTCTGCTCTGCACCCTGCTACTGTTCTTGCCTTTCTGAGTTCTTCTCTGTCGAGCTCCCTTTCCCTATTTGTGGATTCCTGTTCTTCCTGCAGCCACCGCTGTTCCCTGTGACCTCCGTCTCTCTCTGTCCAGCTCCCTGTCCCTAGGTTTTAATCCCTGCCTCTGCCCGCTGTAGCCCGTCTAGGTTTTTCTCTCGGCCTCTCTCTCTGTCCGGCTCCCTCTCTCTGTGTTCTAATTCCACGTTCTCTGTCACGTAGACCCGTGCTATTTGTTTGTCCACATCTCTCTCTGTCCAGCTCCTTGCTGCGATGTTTTATTTCTTCCCTCTCTGTCTGTCTTTGTAGCCCGTTGCTGTTGTTGTGGGTTTTTTTTTTTTTCCCCCCACTTGTTTCTTCATGTGTCTCTGTCTGCCTCCCGGTGCCTGATCTTTAATTCCTCCTTCCCTGTAGGCCGCTGTTCCTTTTTTCCATTCTACGTTGTGTTCTCTTTGGTCTCCTGTTCTTATTCATCGGTTCCCTCCTCGCCGCCCTGTGGCTTGTCCCCATTTTAGTGTTGCCTCCCTCTCCCTCTCTCTGGCTTCTTGCCCCTGTTTTTAAAATTCCTCCCTCTCTTCTCTCTTCCCTGTTGGCCGTGTGATCTTCAGCCTTTCTCCACCTCTTTCTGCCCAGCTCTCTGTGTCTATTCATTAATTCTTCCCTCTCTGCCCTGTAGCCTGTAGCTTTTGTCCTTTCTCCATCTTGCTGTCTCTGGCTTCCCCGTGACCCTGTTTTAGAGTTGTTTCTCTCTTCTTTCTGTACGCATTGCGATTCCTTTTGCTCCCCATCTCCCTTTGTTTTGGGTGTTGTTTTGTTGTTGTTTTTCTGGCTCCCTGTCCCTAATTGTTAATTCTCTGCCTTCTCGTGCTCTGTACCACGTAGCCCCGTGGTTTGTTTTGTGGTGTTCCCTCCCTGGCCCCTTCCCTCCGTCGTTGGCTGTCTCGGCTCCCTGTCCCCGTGGCTTCATTCTTCCCTTTCTGCCCTGTTCTTGTCGCTTATCTTGTCTTTCTCCATCGCGCTCGGTCCAGCTTCCTGCCCCTGTTCTTCTTTCCTCCCTCGCTGTCGTGCTGCCTGCCCCAGGTTCTTTGTGCGTCTCCAGCCTGCTCCTCATCCTTCTTTGTTGGTCTGTGCCCTGCTCTTCCCCTCTCTCTGCTGCTTTTATCTCCACCTCCGTCAGGCTCCCTGTCCTCCTCTGGCCGTCCTGTTCCCTGCCTCGTGCCTTCTCACTACACGCACACACGCCCCCCCACCCCCACCCCCCCGCCCCCGTCCAGCCGGGTGCTGCTCTTGTCTTCTCTCCTCCTACTGTCCTGTGCCCTGCTCCTCACCTTTGGTGGCCTCCCCCTCTGCCCAGCAGCCCGTCGCTCCAGGAGCCAGGCGACGGACGGTCCGTTCCCTGCCAAACCGGGACAAGCGCGTGCCGTGGCTTAGCCCCAGCTGGCTATTCTGCACCAGGGAGCTGCTTGCTCGCTCCACCCTCAGTGGGCTGGGG
The DNA here is from genome assembly GCF_949628215.1 of Phalacrocorax aristotelis. NCBI lineage: Eukaryota > Metazoa > Chordata > Aves > Suliformes > Phalacrocoracidae > Phalacrocorax > Phalacrocorax aristotelis. The sequence goes on along the minus strand of NW_027441092.1, from coordinate 281,121 downwards.
GAGAGAGCTGGAAGGGTAAAAGTGAGAAAAATCATGGGTCGAGATCAAGACGGTTTAATAGGTAAAGCAAAAGCTGTGCGTGGAAGCAAAGCAAGGAATTAATTCGCTCCTCCTTTTCGGCGGGCAGGTGTTGAGCTGTTTCTGGGAAAGCAGGGCTCTGTCATGTGTAACGGTTACTTAGGAAGAGAAATGCCGTAGCCCCCAAGGACTCCCCCTTCTTCCCACAGTTGGAACCCGCAGTTCGGTACGGGCGTGTAGGGCACGAGCGAGCTAGGCTACGTGCCTAGGAAGCCTCATCTCGTAAGAGCTGTAAGACACCCCCGTGTTCTCTTCAGGTGGAGGTCGGCCTAGAGTCTGGAGCTGCAGAAGAGGCAGGGAGGAGAGGAGGGGAAAGAAGCATGTGAACGGCTAAATTGTGCCAGCAGCGCTGAGAGCGAGAGTCGCGGTGAGTCCTGGGCCAGTGGGGCCCCGTTGCCTCTCTTGTACGTCCTGGGCCCTCCCTGTCTCTCCCCCGGCCCCCTCTCTTTCCTTACCTGCCGCAAAATTATTTTTTTTGCGCCCCCCCCCGCACCTTCTTTCTCCGTCTCGCTCTGAGTGGCTCCCTGCCTCCCCGTCTTTTCAGTCCTCCCTCTCTCTGTCCTGTAGCCTGTGGCTACTTGTTCTTTCTCCGCCTCTCTCTGCCTGGCTCTGGCTCCGTTTTTATTTTTTTACTCCTCCTGCTCTGTCCTGTAGCCTGTCGGTATTTTTGTCTTTCTCTGGCTCTCTCGGTCTGACTCCCTGTGTTACCGAAAAACGCGGTAAAATCGGAAACAACTCCTCAAGGCCAATTTAGTATTAAAGAGCAGGCATTCTTTATTCACGGCGCCGGATGCACGGGGGATCGCTCCTCCTGGCGTGCGTACCTCACGCACCTTTCCCGTTCAATTTGTAGATCAAAATTTTACGTATTCATACGTATTCATTATTGTCCTGTCTGCTGATCGGTACAAACTTGCTCGTTCCGTATGTAAATCGCTGCGCAGGCTCGGTGGTGGTCCGTGAGTCGGTGGTCGCGATCTCCCCCTGCCAGAATTGCCTTTTACCTTCTTGGCTGTTAATCTTGGCAGTCTTGGCTAGTTCTCTCAGTCCGCTCCACGAAACCGCGTTTTGTCGTCCTTTTCTGACAGAAGCACGTTGTCTGTTGTTCTGCTGACGTTAACGATCGCCTAGGGACTAAAATGCAGATCGACGGATGCGCTGATTCGTACGCTCCATGTTCCCGTAATGGAACACCGTCTCTGGTTGGCTGATTTCATCGCTTTGGTTACACCTGTTCCTGTTGTTCAGTTTCTTCTTTTTTGGCTTTGTGTGATTCTCTCTGTGATTCTGTTTTTCTCTGCCTCGCTTTTCCCAGCTCCCCGTCCCTCACTTGGAATGCCCGTTGTCCTTCACCAGCTCACTCTCCCTTGGTTGCCATCCCCGTTTCTGAATTCCTCCTGCTTTGCCACGTAGCCCGTGACTTTTTTCTTAATCTCTCTCTGTCTGCCTCAACGCTCCCCCCGCGCTTTTTCATTCGTCTGCTCTGCTCTGCACCCTGCTACTGTTCTTGCCTTTCTGAGTTCTTCTCTGTCGAGCTCCCTTTCCCTATTTGTGGATTCCTGTTCTTCCTGCAGCCACCGCTGTTCCCTGTGACCTCCGTCTCTCTCTGTCCAGCTCCCTGTCCCTAGGTTTTAATCCCTGCCTCTGCCCGCTGTAGCCCGTCTAGGTTTTTCTCTCGGCCTCTCTCTCTGTCCGGCTCCCTCTCTCTGTGTTCTAATTCCACGTTCTCTGTCACTTAGACCCGTGCTATTTGTTTGTCCTCATCTCTCTCTGTCCAGCTCCTTGCTGCGATGTTTTATTTCTTCCCTCTCTGTCTGTCTTTGTAGCCCGTTGCCGTTGTTGTTTTTTTTTTTTTTCCCCACTTGTTTCTTCATGTGTCTCTGTCTGCCTCCCAGTGCCTGATCTTTAATTCCTCCTTCCCTGTTGGGCCGCTGTTCCTTTTTTCCATTCTACGTTGTGTTCTCTTTGGTCTGCTGTTCTTATTCATCGATTCCCTCCTCGCTGCCCTGTGGCTTGTCCCCATTTATTGTTGCCTCTCTCTCCCTCTCTCTGGCTTCTTGCCCCTGTTTTTAAAATTCCTCCCTCTCTTCTCTCTTCCCTGTTGGCCGTGTGATCTTCAGCCTTTCTCCACCTCTTTCTGCCCAGCTCTCTGCGTCTATTCATTAATTCTTCCCTCTCTGCCCTGTAGCCTGTAGCTTCTGTCCTTTCTCCATCTTGCTGTCTCTGGCTTCCCCGTGACCCTCTCTTAGAATTGTTTCTCTCTTCTCTCTGTACGCATTGCGATTCCTTTTGCTCTCCATCTCCCTTTGTTTTGGTGTTTTTTTTGTTGTTTTTCTGGCTCCCTGTCCCTAATTGTTAATTCTCTGCCTTCTCATGCTCTGTACCACGTAGCCCCGTGGTTTGTTTTGTGGTGTTCCCTCCCCGGCCCCTTCCCTCCGTCGCTGGCCGTCTCGGCTCCCTGTCCCCGTGGCTTCATTCTTCCCTTTCTGCCCTGTTCTTGTCGCTTATCTTGTCTGTCTCCATCTCGCTCGGTCCAGCTTCCTGCCCCTGTTCTTCTTTCCTCCCTCGCTGTCGTGCTGCCTGCCCCAGGTTCTTTGTGCGTCTCCAGCCTGCTCCTCATCCTTCTTTGTTGGTCTGTGCCCTGCTCTTCCCCTCTCTCTGCTGCTTTTATCTCCACCTCCGTCAGGCTCCCTGTCCTCCTCTGGCCGTCCTGTTCCCTGCCTCGTGCCTTCTCACTACACGCACACACGCCCCCCCACCCCCACCCCCCCGCCCCCGTCCAGCCGGGTGCTGCTCTTGTCTTCTCTCCTCCTACTGTCCTGTGCCCTGCTCCTCACCTTTGGTGGCCTCCCCCTCTGCCCAGCAGCCCGTCGCTCCAGGAGCCAGGCGACGGACGGTCCGTTCCCTGCCAAACCGGGACAAGCGCGTGCCGTGGCTTAGCCCCAGCTGGCTATTCTGCACCAGGGAGCTGCTTGCTCACTCCACCCTCAGTGGGCTGGGGGAGAGAGCTGGAAGGGTAAAAGTGAGAAAAATCATGGGTCGAGATCAAGACGGTTTAATAGGTAAAGCAAAAGCTGTGCGTGGAAGCAAAGCAAGGAATTAATTCGCTCCTCCTTTTCGGCGGGCAGGTGTTGAGCTGTTTCTGGGAAAGCAGGGCTCTGTCATGTGTAACGGTTAGTTAGGAAGAGAAATGCCGTAGCCCCCAAGGACTCCCCCTTCTTCCCACAGTTGGAACCCGCAGTTCGGTACGGGCGTGTAGTGCACGAGCGAGCTAGGCTACGTGCCTAGGAAGCCTCATCTCGTAAGAGCTGTAAGACACCCCCGTGTTCTCTTCAGGTGGAGGTCGGCCTAGAGTCTGGAGCTGCAGAAGAGGCAGGGAGGAGAGGAGGGGAAAGAAGCATGTGAACGGCTAAATTGTGCCAGCAGCGCTGAGAGCGAGAGTCGCGGTGAGTCCTGGGCCAGTGGGGCCCCGTTGCCTCTCTTGTACGTCCTGGGCCCTCCCTGTCTCTCCCCCGGCCCCCTCTCTTTCCTTACCTGCCGCAAAATTATTTTTTTTGCGCCCCCCCCCGCACCTTCTTTCTCCGTCTCGCTCTGAGTGGCTCCCTGCCTCCCCGTCTTTTCAGTCCTCCCTCTCTCTGTCCTGTAGCCTGTGGCTACTTGTTCTTTCTCCGCCTCTCTCTGCCTGGCTCTGGCTCCGTTTTTATTTTTTTACTCCTCCTGCTCTGTCCTGTAGCCTGTCGGTATTTTTGTCTTTCTCTGGCTCTCTCGGTCTGACTCCCTGTGTTACCGAAAAACGCGGTAAAATCGGAAACAACTCCTCAAGGCCAATTTAGTATTAAAGAGCAGGCATTCTTTATTCACGGCGCCGGATGCACGGGGGATCGCTCCTCCTGGCGTGCGTACCTCACGCACCTTTCCCGTTCAATTTGTAGATCAAAATTTTACGTATTCATACGTATTCATTATTGTCCTGTCTGCTGATCGGTACAAACTTGCTCGTTCCGTATGTAAATCGCTGCGCAGGCTCGGTGGTGGTCCGTGAGTCGGTGGTCGCGATCTCCCCCTGCCAGAATTGCCTTTTACCTTCTTGGCTGTTAATCTTGGCAGTCTTGGCTAGTTCTCTCAGTCCGCTCCACGAAACCGCGTTTTGTCGTCCTTTTCTGACAGAAGCACGTTGTCTGTTGTTCTGCTGACGTTAACGATCGCCTAGGGACTAAAATGCAGATCGACGGATGCGCTGATTCGTACGCTCCATGTTCCCGTAATGGAACACCGTCTCTGGTTGGCTGATTTCATCGCTTTGGTTACACCTGTTCCTGTTGTTCAGTTTCTTCTTTTTTGGCTTTGTGTGATTCTCTCTGTGATTCTGTTTTTCTCTGCCTCGCTTTTCCCAGCTCCCCGTCCCTCACTTGGAATGCCCGTTGTCCTTCACCAGCTCACTCTCCCTTGGTTGCCATCCCCGTTTCTGAATTCCTCCTGCTTTGCCACGTAGCCCGTGACTTTTTTCTTAATCTCTCTCTGTCTGCCTCAACGCTCCCCCCGCGCTTTTTCATTCGTCTGCTCTGCTCTGCACCCTGCTACTGTTCTTGCCTTTCTGAGTTCTTCTCTGTCGAGCTCCCTTTCCCTATTTGTGGATTCCTGTTCTTCCTGCAGCCACCGCTGTTCCCTGTGACCTCCGTCTCTCTCTGTCCAGCTCCCTGTCCCTAGGTTTTAATCCCTGCCTCTGCCCGCTGTAGCCCGTCTAGGTTTTTCTCTCGGCCTCTCTCTCTGTCCGGCTCCCTCTCTCTGTGTTCTAATTCCACGTTCTCTGTCACGTAGACCCGTGCTATTTGTTTGTCCTCATCTCTCTCTGTCCAGCTCCTTGCTGCGATGTTTTATTTCTTCCCTCTCTGTCTGTCTTTGTAGCCCGTTGCCGTTGTTGTTTTTTTTTTTTTTTTTCCCACTTGTTTCTTCATGTGTCTCTGTCTGCCTCCCAGTGCCTGATCTTTAATTCCTCCTTCCCTGTTGGGCCGCTGTTCCTTTTTTCCATTCTACGTTGTGTTCTCTTTGGTCTGCTGTTCTTATTCATCGATTCCCTCCTCGCTGCCCTGTGGCTTGTCCCCATTTATTGTTGCCTCTCTCTCCCTCTCTCTGGCTTCTTGCCCCTGTTTTTAAAATTCCTCCCTCTCTTCTCTCTTCCCTGTTGGCCGTGTGATCTTCAGCCTTTCTCCACCTCTTTCTGCCCAGCTCTCTGCGTCTATTCATTAATTCTTCCCTCTCTGCCCTGTAGCCTGTAGCTTCTGTCCTTTCTCCATCTTGCTGTCTCTGGCTTCCCCGTGACCCTCTCTTAGAATTGTTTCTCTCTTCTCTCTGTACGCATTGCGATTCCTTTTGCTCCCCATCTCCCTTTGTTTTGGTGTTTTTTTTGTTGTTTTTCTGGCTCCCTGTCCCTAATTGTTAATTCTCTGCCTTCTCATGCTCTGTACCACGTAGCCCCGTGGTTTGTTTTGTGGTGTTCCCTCCCCGGCCCCTTCCCTCCGTCGTTGGCTGTCTCGGCTCCCTGTCTCCGTGGCTTCATTCTTCCCTTTCTGCCCTGTTCTTGTCGCTTATCTTGTCTGTCTCCATCTCGCTCGGTCCAGCTTCCTGCCCCTGTTCTTCTTTCCTCCCTCGCTGTCGTGCTGCCTGCCCCAGGTTCTTTGTGCGTCTCCAGCCTGCTCCTCATCCTTCTTTGTTGGTCTGTGCCCTGCTCTTCCCCTCTCTCTGCTGCTTTTATCTCCACCTCCGTCAGGCTCCCTGTCCTCCTCTGGCCGTCCTGTTCCCTGCCTCGTGCCTTCTCACTACACGCACACACGCCCCCCCACCCCCACCCCCCCGCCCCCGTCCAGCCGGGTGCTGCTCTTGTCTTCTCTCCTCCTACTGTCCTGTGCCCTGCTCCTCACCTTTGGTGGCCTCCCCCTCTGCCCAGCAGCCCGTCGCTCCAGGAGCCAGGCGACGGACGGTCCGTTCCCTGCCAAACCGGGACAAGCGCGTGCCGTGGCTTAGCCCCAGCTGGCTATTCTGCACCAGGGAGCTGCTTGCTCACTCCACCCTCAGTGGGCTGGGGGAGAGAGCTGGAAGGGTAAAAGTGAGAAAAATCATGGGTCGAGATCAAGACGGTTTAATAGGTAAAGCAAAAGCTGTGCGTGGAAGCAAAGCAAGGAATTAATTCGCTCCTCCTTTTCGGCGGGCAGGTGTTGAGCTGTTTCTGGGAAAGCAGGGCTCTGTCATGTGTAACGGTTACTTAGGAAGAGAAATGCCGTAGCCCCCAAGGACTCCCCCTTCTTCCCACAGTTGGAACCCGCAGTTCGGTACGGGCGTGTAGGGCACGAGCGAGCTAGGCTACGTGCCTAGGAAGCCTCATCTCGTAAGAGCTGTAAGACACCCCCGTGTTCTCTTCAGGTGGAGGTCGGCCTAGAGTCTGGAGCTGCAGAAGAGGCAGGGAGGAGAGGAGGGGAAAGAAGCATGTGAACGGCTAAATTGTGCCAGCAGCGCTGAGAGCGAGAGTCGCGGTGAGTCCTGGGCCAGTGGGGCCCCGTTGCCTCTCTTGTACGTCCTGGGCCCTCCCTGTCTCTCCCCCGGCCCCCTCTCTTTCCTTACCTGCCGCAAAATTATTTTTTTTGCGCCCCCCCCCGCACCTTCTTTCTCCGTCTCGCTCTGAGTGGCTCCCTGCCTCCCCGTCTTTTCAGTCCTCCCTCTCTCTGTCCTGTAGCCTGTGGCTACTTGTTCTTTCTCCGCCTCTCTCTGCCTGGCTCTGGCTCCGTTTTTATTTTTTTACTCCTCCTGCTCTGTCCTGTAGCCTGTCGGTATTTTTGTCTTTCTCTGGCTCTCTCGGTCTGACTCCCTGTGTTACCGAAAAACGCGGTAAAATCGGAAACAACTCCTCAAGGCCAATTTAGTATTAAAGAGCAGGCATTCTTTATTCACGGCGCCGGATGCACGGGGGATCGCTCCTCCTGGCGTGCGTACCTCACGCACCTTTCCCGTTCAATTTGTAGATCAAAATTTTACGTATTCATACGTATTCATTATTGTCCTGTCTGCTGATCGGTACAAACTTGCTCGTTCCGTATGTAAATCGCTGCGCAGGCTCGGTGGTGGTCCGTGAGTCGGTGGTCGCGATCTCCCCCTGCCAGAATTGCCTTTTACCTTCTTGGCTGTTAATCTTGGCAGTCTTGGCTAGTTCTCTCAGTCCGCTCCACGAAACCGCGTTTTGTCGTCCTTTTCTGACAGAAGCACGTTGTCTGTTGTTCTGCTGACGTTAACGATCGCCTAGGGACTAAAATGCAGATCGACGGATGCGCTGATTCGTACGCTCCATGTTCCCGTAATGGAACACCGTCTCTGGTTGGCTGATTTCATCGCTTTGGTTACACCTGTTCCTGTTGTTCAGTTTCTTCTTTTTTGGCTTTGTGTGATTCTCTCTGTGATTCTGTTTTTCTCTGCCTCGCTTTTCCCAGCTCCCCGTCCCTCACTTGGAATGCCCGTTGTCCTTCACCAGCTCACTCTCCCTTGGTTGCCATCCCCGTTTCTGAATTCCTCCTGCTTTGCCACGTAGCCCGTGACTTTTTTCTTAATCTCTCTCTGTCTGCCTCAACGCTCCCCCCGCGCTTTTTCATTCGTCTGCTCTGCTCTGCACCCTGCTACTGTTCTTGCCTTTCTGAGTTCTTCTCTGTCGAGCTCCCTTTCCCTATTTGTGGATTCCTGTTCTTCCTGCAGCCACCGCTGTTCCCTGTGACCTCCGTCTCTCTCTGTCCAGCTCCCTGTCCCTAGGTTTTAATCCCTGCCTCTGCCCGCTGTAGCCCGTCTAGGTTTTTCTCTCGGCCTCTCTCTCTGTCCGGCTCCCTCTCTCTGTGTTCTAATTCCACGTTCTCTGTCACGTAGACCCGTGCTATTTGTTTGTCCTCATCTCTCTCTGTCCAGCTCCTTGCTGCGATGTTTTATTTCTTCCCTCTCTGTCTGTCTTTGTAGCCCGTTGCCGTTGTTGTTTTTTTTTTTTTTTTCCCACTTGTTTCTTCATGTGTCTCTGTCTGCCTCCCAGTGCCTGATCTTTAATTCCTCCTTCCCTGTTGGGCCGCTGTTCCTTTTTTCCATTCTACGTTGTGTTCTCTTTGGTCTGCTGTTCTTATTCATCGATTCCCTCCTCGCTGCCCTGTGGCTTGTCCCCATTTATTGTTGCCTCTCTCTCCCTCTCTCTGGCTTCTTGCCCCTGTTTTTAAAATTCCTCCCTCTCTTCTCTCTTCCCTGTTGGCCGTGTGATCTTCAGCCTTTCTCCACCTCTTTCTGCCCAGCTCTCTGCGTCTATTCATTAATTCTTCCCTCTCTGCCCTGTAGCCTGTAGCTTCTGTCCTTTCTCCATCTTGCTGTCTCTGGCTTCCCCGTGACCCTCTCTTAGAATTGTTTCTCTCTTCTCTCTGTACGCATTGCGATTCCTTTTGCTCTCCATCTCCCTTTGTTTTGGTGTTTTTTTTGTTGTTTTTCTGGCTCCCTGTCCCTAATTGTTAATTCTCTGCCTTCTCATGCTCTGTACCACGTAGCCCCGTGGTTTGTTTTGTGGTGTTCCCTCCCCGGCCCCTTCCCTCCGTCGTTGGCCGTCTCGGCTCCCTGTCTCCGTGGCTTCATTCTTCCCTTTCTGCCCTGTTCTTGTCGCTTATCTTGTCTGTCTCCATCTCGCTCGGTCCAGCTTCCTGCCCCTGTTCTTCTTTCCTCCCTCGCTGTCGTGCTGCCTGCCCCAGGTTCTTTGTGCGTCTCCAGCCTGCTCCTCATCCTTCTTTGTTGGTCTGTGCCCTGCTCTTCCCCTCTCTCTGCTGCTTTTATCTCCACCTCCGTCAGGCTCCCTGTCCTCCTCTGGCCGTCCTGTTCCCTGCCTCGTGCCTTCTCACTACACGCACACACGCCCCCCCACCCCCACCCCCCCGCCCCCGTCCAGCCGGGTGCTGCTCTTGTCTTCTCTCCTCCTACTGTCCTGTGCCCTGCTCCTCACCTTTGGTGGCCTCCCCCTCTGCCCAGCAGCCCGTCGCTCCAGGAGCCAGGCGACGGACGGTCCGTTCCCTGCCAAACCGGGACAAGCGCGTGCCGTGGCTTAGCCCCAGCTGGCTATTCTGCACCAGGGAGCTGCTTGCTCACTCCACCCTCAGTGGGCTGGGGGAGAGAGCTGGAAGGGTAAAAGTGAGAAAAATCATGGGTCGAGATCAAGACGGTTTAATAGGTAAAGCAAAAGCTGTGCGTGGAAGCAAAGCAAGGAATTAATTCGCTCCTCCTTTTCGGCGGGCAGGTGTTGAGCTGTTTCTGGGAAAGCAGGGCTCTGTCATGTGTAACGGTTACTTAGGAAGAGAAATGCCGTAGCCCCCAAGGACTCCCCCTTCTTCCCACAGTTGGAACCCGCAGTTCGGTACGGGCGTGTAGGGCACGAGCGAGCTAGGCTACGTGCCTAGGAAGCCTCATCTCGTAAGAGCTGTAAGACACCCCCGTGTTCTCTTCAGGTGGAGGTCGGCCTAGAGTCTGGAGCTGCAGAAGAGGCAGGGAGGAGAGGAGGGGAAAGAAGCATGTGAACGGCTAAATTGTGCCAGCAGCGCTGAGAGCGAGAGTCGCGGTGAGTCCTGGGCCAGTGGGGCCCCGTTGCCTCTCTTGTACGTCCTGGGCCCTCCCTGTCTCTCCCCCGGCCCCCTCTCTTTCCTTACCTGCCGCAAAATTATTTTTTTTGCGCCCCCCCCCGCACCTTCTTTCTCCGTCTCGCTCTGAGTGGCTCCCTGCCTCCCCGTCTTTTCAGTCCTCCCTCTCTCTGTCCTGTAGCCTGTGGCTACTTGTTCTTTCTCCGCCTCTCTCTGCCTGGCTCTGGCTCCGTTTTTATTTTTTTACTCCTCCTGCTCTGTCCTGTAGCCTGTCGGTATTTTTGTCTTTCTCTGGCTCTCTCGGTCTGACTCCCTGTGTTACCGAAAAACGCGGTAAAATCGGAAACAACTCCTCAAGGCCAATTTAGTATTAAAGAGCAGGCATTCTTTATTCACGGCGCCGGATGCACGGGGGATCGCTCCTCCTGGCGTGCGTACCTCACGCACCTTTCCCGTTCAATTTGTAGATCAAAATTTTACGTATTCATACGTATTCATTATTGTCCTGTCTGCTGATCGGTACAAACTTGCTCGTTCCGTATGTAAATCGCTGCGCAGGCTCGGTGGTGGTCCGTGAGTCGGTGGTCGCGATCTCCCCCTGCCAGAATTGCCTTTTACCTTCTTGGCTGTTAATCTTGGCAGTCTTGGCTAGTTCTCTCAGTCCGCTCCACGAAACCGCGTTTTGTCGTCCTTTTCTGACAGAAGCACGTTGTCTGTTGTTCTGCTGACGTTAACGATCGCCTAGGGACTAAAATGCAGATCGACGGATGCGCTGATTCGTACGCTCCATGTTCCCGTAATGGAACACCGTCTCTGGTTGGCTGATTTCATCGCTTTGGTTACACCTGTTCCTGTTGTTCAGTTTCTTCTTTTTTGGCTTTGTGTGATTCTCTCTGTGATTCTGTTTTTCTCTGCCTCGCTTTTCCCAGCTCCCCGTCCCTCACTTGGAATGCCCGTTGTCCTTCACCAGCTCACTCTCCCTTGGTTGCCATCCCCGTTTCTGAATTCCTCCTGCTTTGCCACGTAGCCCGTGACTTTTTTCTTAATCTCTCTCTGTCTGCCTCAACGCTCCCCCCGCGCTTTTTCATTCGTCTGCTCTGCTCTGCACCCTGCTACTGTTCTTGCCTTTCTGAGTTCTTCTCTGTCGAGCTCCCTTTCCCTATTTGTGGATTCCTGTTCTTCCTGCAGCCACCGCTGTTCCCTGTGACCTCCGTCTCTCTCTGTCCAGCTCCCTGTCCCTAGGTTTTAATCCCTGCCTCTGCCCGCTGTAGCCCGTCTAGGTTTTTCTCTCGGCCTCTCTCTCTGTCCGGCTCCCTCTCTCTGTGTTCTAATTCCACGTTCTCTGTCACTTAGACCCGTGCTATTTGTTTGTCCTCATCTCTCTCTGTCCAGCTCCTTGCTGCGATGTTTTATTTCTTCCCTCTCTGTCTGTCTTTGTAGCCCGTTGCCGTTGTTGGTTTTTTTTTTTTTTCCCACTTGTTTCTTCATGTGTCTCTGTCTGCCTCCCAGTGCCTGATCTTTAATTCCTCCTTCCCTGTTGGGCCGCTGTTCCTTTTTTCCATTCTACGTTGTGTTCTCTTTGGTCTGCTGTTCTTATTCATCGATTCCCTCCTCGCTGCCCTGTGGCTTGTCCCCATTTATTGTTGCCTCTCTCTCCCTCTCTCTGGCTTCTTGCCCCTGTTTTTAAAATTCCTCCCTCTCTTCTCTCTTCCCTGTTGGCCGTGTGATCTTCAGCCTTTCTCCACCTCTTTCTGCCCAGCTCTCTGCGTCTATTCATTAATTCTTCCCTCTCTGCCCTGTAGCCTGTAGCTTCTGTCCTTTCTCCATCTTGCTGTCTCTGGCTTCCCCGTGACCCTCTCTTAGAATTGTTTCTCTCTTCTCTCTGTACGCATTGCGATTCCTTTTGCTCTCCATCTCCCTTTGTTTTGGTGTTTTTTTTGTTGTTTTTCTGGCTCCCTGTCCCTAATTGTTAATTCTCTGCCTTCTCATGCTCTGTACCACGTAGCCCCGTGGTTTGTTTTGTGGTGTTCCCTCCCCGGCCCCTTCCCTCCGTCGCTGGCCGTCTCGGCTCCCTGTCCCCGTGGCTTCATTCTTCCCTTTCTGCCCTGTTCTTGTCGCTTATCTTGTCTGTCTCCATCTCGCTCGGTCCAGCTTCCTGCCCCTGTTCTTCTTTCCTCCCTCGCTGTCGTGCTGCCTGCCCCAGGTTCTTTGTGCGTCTCCAGCCTGCTCCTCATCCTTCTTTGTTGGTCTGTGCCCTGCTCTTCCCCTCTCTCTGCTGCTTTTATCTCCACCTCCGTCAGGCTCCCTGTCCTCCTCTGGCCGTCCTGTTCCCTGCCTCGTGCCTTCTCACTACACGCACACACGCCCCCCCACCCCCACCCCCCCGCCCCCGTCCAGCCGGGTGCTGCTCTTGTCTTCTCTCCTCCTACTGTCCTGTGCCCTGCTCCTCACCTTTGGTGGCCTCCCCCTCTGCCCAGCAGCCCGTCGCTCCAGGAGCCAGGCGACGGACGGTCCGTTCCCTGCCAAACCGGGACAAGCGCGTGCCGTGGCTTAGCCCCAGCTGGCTATTCTGCACCAGGGAGCTGCTTGCTCACTCCACCCTCAGTGGGCTGGGGGAGAGAGCTGGAAGGGTAAAAGTGAGAAAAATCATGGGTCGAGATCAAGACGGTTTAATAGGTAAAGCAAAAGCTGTGCGTGGAAGCAAAGCAAGGAATTAATTCGCTCCTCCTTTTCGGCGGGCAGGTGTTGAGCTGTTTCTGGGAAAGCAGGGCTCTGTCATGTGTAACGGTTAGTTAGGAAGAGAAATGCCGTAGCCCCCAAGGACTCCCCCTTCTTCCCACAGTTGGAACCCGCAGTTCGGTACGGGCGTGTAGTGCACGAGCGAGCTAGGCTACGTGCCTAGGAAGCCTCATCTCGTAAGAGCTGTAAGACACCCCCGTGTTCTCTTCAGGTGGAGGTCGGCCTAGAGTCTGGAGCTGCAGAAGAGGCAGGGAGGAGAGGAGGGGAAAGAAGCATGTGAACGGCTAAATTGTGCCAGCAGCGCTGAGAGCGAGAGTCGCGGTGAGTCCTGGGCCAGTGGGGCCCCGTTGCCTCTCTTGTACGTCCTGGGCCCTCCCTGTCTCTCCCCCGGCCCCCTCTCTTTCCTTACCTGCCGCAAAATTATTTTTTTTGCGCCCCCCCCCGCACCTTCTTTCTCCGTCTCGCTCTGAGTGGCTCCCTGCCTCCCCGTCTTTTCAGTCCTCCCTCTCTCTGTCCTGTAGCCTGTGGCTACTTGTTCTTTCTCCGCCTCTCTCTGCCTGGCTCTGGCTCCGTTTTTATTTTTTTACTCCTCCTGCTCTGTCCTGTAGCCTGTCGGTATTTTTGTCTTTCTCTGGCTCTCTCGGTCTGACTCCCTGTGTTACCGAAAAACGCGGTAAAATCGGAAACAACTCCTCAAGGCCAATTTAGTATTAAAGAGCAGGCATTCTTTATTCACGGCGCCGGATGCACGGGGGATCGCTCCTCCTGGCGTGCGTACCTCACGCACCTTTCCCGTTCAATTTGTAGATCAAAATTTTACGTATTCATACGTATTCATTATTGTCCTGTCTGCTGATCGGTACAAACTTGCTCGTTCCGTATGTAAATCGCTGCGCAGGCTCGGTGGTGGTCCGTGAGTCGGTGGTCGCGATCTCCCCCTGCCAGAATTGCCTTTTACCTTCTTGGCTGTTAATCTTGGCAGTCTTGGCTAGTTCTCTCAGTCCGCTCCACGAAACCGCGTTTTGTCGTCCTTTTCTGACAGAAGCACGTTGTCTGTTGTTCTGCTGACGTTAACGATCGCCTAGGGACTAAAATGCAGATCGACGGATGCGCTGATTCGTACGCTCCATGTTCCCGTAATGGAACACCGTCTCTGGTTGGCTGATTTCATCGCTTTGGTTACACCTGTTCCTGTTGTTCAGTTTCTTCTTTTTTGGCTTTGTGTGATTCTCTCTGTGATTCTGTTTTTCTCTGCCTCGCTTTTCCCAGCTCCCCGTCCCTCACTTGGAATGCCCGTTGTCCTTCACCAGCTCACTCTCCCTTGGTTGCCATCCCCGTTTCTGAATTCCTCCTGCTTTGCCACGTAGCCCGTGACTTTTTTCTTAATCTCTCTCTGTCTGCCTCAACGCTCCCCCCGCGCTTTTTCATTCGTCTGCTCTGCTCTGCACCCTGCTACTGTTCTTGCCTTTCTGAGTTCTTCTCTGTCGAGCTCCCTTTCCCTATTTGTGGATTCCTGTTCTTCCTGCAGCCACCGCTGTTCCCTGTGACCTCCGTCTCTCTCTGTCCAGCTCCCTGTCCCTAGGTTTTAATCCCTGCCTCTGCCCGCTGTAGCCCGTCTAGGTTTTTCTCTCGGCCTCTCTCTCTGTCCGGCTCCCTCTCTCTGTGTTCTAATTCCACGTTCTCTGTCACTTAGACCCGTGCTATTTGTTTGTCCTCATCTCTCTCTGTCCAGCTCCTTGCTGCGATGTTTTATTTCTTCCCTCTCTGTCTGTCTTTGTAGCCCGTTGCCGTTGTTGTTTTTTTTTTTTTTCCCCACTTGTTTCTTCATGTGTCTCTGTCTGCCTCCCAGTGCCTGATCTTTAATTCCTCCTTCCCTGTTGGGCCGCTGTTCCTTTTTTCCATTCTACGTTGTGTTCTCTTTGGTCTGCTGTTCTTATTCATCGATTCCCTCCTCGCTGCCCTGTGGCTTGTCCCCATTTATTGTTGCCTCTCTCTCCCTCTCTCTGGCTTCTTGCCCCTGTTTTTAAAATTCCTCCCTCTCTTCTCTCTTCCCTGTTGGCCGTGTGATCTTCAGCCTTTCTCCACCTCTTTCTGCCCAGCTCTCTGCGTCTATTCATTAATTCTTCCCTCTCTGCCCTGTAGCCTGTAGCTTCTGTCCTTTCTCCATCTTGCTGTCTCTGGCTTCCCCGTGACCCTCTCTTAGAATTGTTTCTCTCTTCTCTCTGTACGCATTGCGATTCCTTTTGCTCCCCATCTCCCTTTGTTTTGGTGTTTTTTTTGTTGTTTTTCTGGCTCCCTGTCCCTAATTGTTAATTCTCTGCCTTCTCATGCTCTGTACCACGTAGCCCCGTGGTTTGTTTTGTGGTGTTCCCTCCCCGGCCCCTTCCCTCCGTCGTTGGCTGTCTCGGCTCCCTGTCCCCGTGGCTTCATTCTTCCCTTTCTGCCCTGTTCTTGTCGCTTATCTTGTCTGTCTCCATCTCGCTCGGTCCAGCTTCCTGCCCCTGTTCTTCTTTCCTCCCTCGCTGTCGTGCTGCCTGCCCCAGGTTCTTTGTGCGTCTCCAGCCTGCTCCTCATCCTTCTTTGTTGGTCTGTGTCCTGCTCTTCCCCTCTCTCTGCTGCTTTTATCTCCACCTCCGTCAGGCTCCCTGTCCTCCTCTGGCCGTCCTGTTCCCTGCCTCGTGCCTTCTCACTACACGCACACACGCCCCCCCGCCCCCGTCCAGCCGGATGCTGCTCTTCTCTCCTCCTACTGTCCTGTGCCCTGCTCCTCACCTTTGGTGGCCTCCCCCTCTGCCCAGCAGCCCGTCGCTCCAGGAGCCAGGCGACGGACGGTCCGTTCCCTGCCAAACCGGGACAAGCGCGTGCCGTGGCTTAGCCCCAGCTGGCAACTCTGCACCAGGGAGCTGCTTGCTCGCTCCACCCTCAGTGGGCTGGGGGAGAGAGCTGGAAGGGTAAAAGTGAGAAAAATCATGGGTCGAGATCAAGACGGTTTAATAGGTAAAGCAAAAGCTGTGCGTGGAAGCAAAGCAAGGAATTAATTCGCTCCTCCTTTTCGGCGGGCAGGTGTTGAGCTGTTTCTGGGAAAGCAGGGCTCTGTCATGTGTAACGGTTAGTTAGGAAGAGAAATGCCGTAGCCCCCAAGGACTCCCCCTTCTTCCCCCAGCTGCGTGTGCTGAGCATGATGTCAAATGGTATGGAATATCCCTTTGGTCAGTTAGCTGGGAAAGCTTTCCCAGCTGTGTCCTCTCCCAGCCTACTTGCTGGTGGGGCACTGAGAGAACCAGAAGAGGCCCTGACTGTGGAAGCAGTGCTCAGCAAGAACGAAAACATCTCTACATTATTAACGGTGTTTTGAGCATAAATCCAAAACTTATCCCTTCCTAGCTACTCTGGAGAAAATGAGCACTATCCCAGCCAACACCAGCTCTGCGGTTGCGGCAACGGCGGCCGAGGTGGCCTTGGGGCAGTGGGAGCGTTGGGGACCCTGAGCCACGAATGGCTCCTGGGACTTGTTACGTGTGTGCGCCTGCACAAACACCTGCCCTCTCCTTTGCCCTCAGGGCTGCGTTTGCGCTGCCTTTGCGTGGGGCAAGGGGCTGTGATGGAGCCCAGGGGAGGAGGTGGTGCACTGTGGGGGTGAGGGGAGGGGGCCCCCCGTTGCTGCTGTGCCTCAGGTGCGCGCGGGGGCTGGAGGAGCCCCAGGTGCGGGCAGTGGGGCTGATGGTGCCGGCTCCTCCCTGGAAAAGGGGTGGTGCCCTGCTCCGGGGGGCCAGTGTGAGCCGAGGGCGGAGCGGAGCGGAGCTGTGGCCGAGCGTCAGCGGGCTGCGACTGTAGCGAGGGAGAAGGTGAGCGGGGGCTGGGGGGTGGGCCGCTGGGTCCCGGGTAAAGCCCCGAGGAGGGCTGCGGCGGGGCAGCGCCGGGTCGGAGCGGAGCTGTGGGGAGAGCGAGGCTGTGGTGAGGGCTCGGTGGGGGTTCCGGGTGCATCGGCGGGAGGGACGGCGCCCCGCAGGGTCAGAGAGCGGGAGGGCGGGCTCGCGGCATTCCGGGAGCTGTGGTGGTGCGCCTGCCGGCTGGCCGTGCGGCCGTGTTGTGTCGCAGAGCGTGCCGGGAGCTGCAGTCCTTGTGGCGCGCGGCTGCGGTGCGGCCGTGTTGTGTCGCAGAGCATGCCGGGAGGTGTAGTCCTTGGGGCGCGCGGCTGCCGGGCGGCAGTGTTGTGGCGCAGAGCATGCCGGGAGGTGTAGTCCTTGGGGCGCGCGGCTGCCGGGCGGCCGTGTTGTGGCGCAGAGCATGCCGGGAGGTGTAGTCCAGGCGCAGTGGCTGCCGGCGCTGTCACGTGGTTCGCCGGGGCGTGGCGGGAGGCGCGGTCTTCCGGCGCTCGGGTGCCGGGCGGCCGTGCCGCGTACGGTACGCGCGGTGTATTTGGGGTTGGATTCGTGTTGATTTCTGGGGGCTTGCGGGTGCGGCCGCTCCCCGAGAAGCGGTGAGTTCCCCGGGAGCTGACAGAAGGGAAGAGGGAAAGGAGGAGGACGGTGACGTTTTCCCCGTGCCCAGGGCGCAGATGATGGCCGCCTCCCCGGCTCGCCGGAGCTCCCGCTCAGCCTCCCCTTGCCCCCCCCTTGCCCCGTGCGCCTGCCCCCAGCCCCGGCACGTCCCCTGCAGCGTGCCGCGTAGCCCTTGGCCGCCCCCAGGCCCTGTCGTGAAGGCAGCGAGCCGGCCCTCAAGCGCACTGGATTCCCCCTCGGCGCAGGGGCCCTTAGCAGTAGCGCGGGGAAGGGGCGCTGTGTCCAGAAGCCCCTGCGCAAGGAGAGGCTTTGGCCAGGGTCGATGGACGGTAATGACGGTCGCTGTTTCTTCTTTCCCTCTCCCAGAGACCGTGCTGAGGACGTGGTTGTCTGTCCTTCCCCCGGGGATGCCGTTGACTGCGGCCGTCTCAGGCTCGCGTGGCTTCTCTCTGCCCGGCCTCGCCGTCCTTGCAGCGCAGGGCCGAAAAGGGATAGACAAAGCCCTTCCCGGCTGTGGAGAGGAGCTGCCTCGGCTGAAGCTGGAGACGCCAACGAAAGGTAAAGCAGAAGAAACTGAAGGCGCTCTGGCTGCCAGCTGCTTTCCTGCTGCAGGCAAGAGAGAGCCTGTCCCTGCAGGTGAGGGAGGAAGGATCCCCCTTCATAGCCCGCAGCGGGCCAGGCCACCAACGTGCACCGCAGGGTCCGTACGCGTAACCCGCAGTTCGGTACGGGCGTGTAGGGCACGAGCGAGCTAGGCTACGTGCCTAGGAAGCCTCATCTCGTAAGAGCTGTAAGACACCCCCGTGTTCTCTTCAGGTGGAGGTCGGCCTAGAGTCTGGAGCTGCAGAAGAGGCAGGGAGGAGAGGAGGGGAAAGAAGCATGTGAACGGCTAAATTGTGCCAGCAGCGCTGAGAGCGAGAGTCGCGGTGAGTCCTGGGCCAGTGGGGCCCCGTTGCCTCTCTTGTACGTCCTGGGCCCTCCCTGTCTCTCCCCCGGCCCCCTCTCTTTCCTTACCTGCTGCAAAATTATTTTTTTTTTGCGCCCCCCCCCCCGCACCTTCTTTCTCCGTCTCGCTCTGAGTGGCTCCCTGCCTCCCCGTCTTTTCAGTCCTCCCTCTCTCTGTCCTGTAGCCTGTGGCTACTTGTTCTTTCTCCGCCTCTCTCTGCCTGGCTCTGGCTCCGTTTTTATTTTTTTACTCCTCCTGCTCTGTCCTGTAGCCTGTCGGTATTTTTGTCTTTCTCTGGCTCTCTCGGTCTGACTCCCTGTGTTACCGAAAAACGCGGTAAAATCGGAAACAACTCCTCAAGGCCAATTTAGTATTAAAGAGCAGGCATTCTTTATTCACGGCGCCGGATGCACGGGGGATCGCTCCTCCTGGCGTGCGTACCTCACGCACCTTTCCCGTTCAATTTGTAGATCAAAATTTTACGTATTCATACGTATTCATTATTGTCCTGTCTGCTGATCGGTACAAACTTGCTCGTTCCGTATGTAAATCGCTGCGCAGGCTCGGTGGTGGTCCGTGAGTCGGTGGTCGCGATCTCCCCCTGCCAGAATTGCCTTTTACCTTCTTGGCTGTTAATCTTGGCAGTCTTGGCTAGTTCTCTCAGTCCGCTCCACGAAACCGCGTTTTGTCGTCCTTTTCTGACAGAAGCACGTTGTCTGTTGTTCTGCTGACGTTAACGATCGCCTAGGGACTAAAATGCAGATCGACGGATGCGCTGATTCGTACGCTCCATGTTCCCGTAATGGAACACCGTCTCTGGTTGGCTGATTTCATCGCTTTGGTTACACCTGTTCCTGTTGTTCAGTTTCTTCTTTTTTGGCTTTGTGTGATTCTCTCTGTGATTCTGTTTTTCTCTGCCTCGCTTTTCCCAGCTCCCCGTCCCTCACTTGGAATGCCCGTTGTCCTTCACCAGCTCACTCTCCCTTGGTTGCCATCCCCGTTTCTGAATTCCTCCTGCTTTGCCACGTAGCCCGTGACTTTTTTCTTAATCTCTCTCTGTCTGCCTCAACGCTCCCCCCGCGCTTTTTCATTCGTCTGCTCTGCTCTGCACCCTGCTACTGTTCTTGCCTTTCTGAGTTCTTCTCTGTCGAGCTCCCTTTCCCTATTTGTGGATTCCTGTTCTTCCTGCAGCCACCGCTGTTCCCTGTGACCTCCGTCTCTCTCTGTCCAGCTCCCTGTCCCTAGGTTTTAATCCCTGCCTCTGCCCGCTGTAGCCCGTCTAGGTTTTTCTCTCGGCCTCTCTCTCTGTCCGGCTCCCTCTCTCTGTGTTCTAATTCCACGTTCTCTGTCACGTAGACCCGTGCTATTTGTTTGTCCACATCTCTCTCTGTCCAGCTCCTTGCTGCGATGTTTTATTTCTTCCCTCTCTGTCTGTCTTTGTAGCCCGTTGCCGTTGTTTTTTTTTTTTTCCCACTTGTTTCTTCATGTGTCTCTGTCTGCCTCCCAGTGCCTGATCTTTAATTCCTCCTTCCCTGTAGGCCGCTGTTCCTTTTTTCCATTCTACATTGTGTTCTCTTTGGTCTGCTGTTCTTATTCATCGGTTCCCTCCTCGCTGCCCTGTGGCTTGTCCCCATTTATTGTTGCCTCTCTCTCCCTCTCTCTGGCTTCTTGCCCCTGTTTTTAAAATTCCTCCCTCTCTTCTCTCTTCCCTGTTGGCCGTGTGATCTTCAGCCTTTCTCCACCTCTTTCTGCCCAGCTCTCTGCGTCTATTCATTAATTCTTCCCTCTCTGCCCTGTAGCCTGTAGCTTCTGTCCTTTCTCCATCTTGCTGTCTCTGGCTTCCCCGTGACCCTCTTTTAGAATTGTTTCTCTCTTCTCTCTGTACGCATTGCGATTCCTTTTGCTCTCCATCTCCCTTTGTTTTGGTGTTTTTTTTGTTGTTTTTCTGGCTCCCTGTCCCTAATTGTTAATTCTCTGCCTTCTCATGCTCTGTACCACGTAGCCCCGTGGTTTGTTTTGTGGTGTTCCCTCCCCGGCCCCTTCCCTCCGTCGCTGGCCGTCTCGGCTCCCTGTCCCCGTGGCTTCATTCTTCCCTTTCTGCCCTGTTCTTGTCGCTTATCTTGTCTGTCTCCATCTCGCTCGGTCCAGCTTCCTGCCCCTGTTCTTCTTTCCTCCCTCGCTGTCGTGCTGCCTGCCCCAGGTTCTTTGTGCGTCTCCAGCCTGCTCCTCATCCTTCTTTGTTGGTCTGTGTCCTGCTCTTCCCCTCTCTCTGCTGCTTTTATTTCCACCTCCGTCAGGCTCCCTGTCCTCCTCTGGCCGTCCTGTTCCCTGCCTCGTGCCTTCTCACTACACGCACACACGCCCCCCCTGCCCCCGTCCAGCCGGATGCTGCTCTTCTCTCCTCCTACTGTCCTGTGCCCTGCTCCTCACCTTTGGTGGCCTCCCCCTCTGCCCAGCAGCCCGTCGCTCCAGGAGCCAGGCGACGGACGGTCCGTTCCCTGCCAAACCGGGACAAGCGCGTGCCGTGGCTTAGCCTCAGCTGGCAACTCTGCACTAGGGAGCTGCTTGCTCGCTCCACCCTCAGTGGGCTGGGGGAGAGAGCTGGAAGGGTAAAAGTGAGAAAAATCATGGGTTGAGATCAAGACGGTTTAATAGGTAAAGCAAAAGCTGTGCGTGGAAGCAAAGCAAGGAATTAATTCGCTCCTCCTTTTCGGCGGGCAGGTGTTGAGCTGTTTCTGGGAAAGCAGGGCTCTGTCATGTGTAACGGTTACTTAGGGAGAGAAATGCCGTAGCCCCCAAGGACTCCCCCTTCTTCCCCCAGCTGCGTGTGCTGAGCATGATGTCAAATGGTATGGAATATCCCTTTGGTCAGTTAGCTGGGAAAGCTTTCGCAGCTGTGTCCTCTCCCAGCCTACCTGCTGGTGGGGCACTGAGAGAACCAGAAGAGGCCCTGACTGTGGAAGCAGTGCTCAGCAAGAACCAAAACATCTCTACATTATTAACGGTGTTTTGAGCATAAATCCAAAACGTATCCCTTCCTAGCTACTGTGGCGAAAATGAGCACTATCGCAGCCAACACCAGCTCTGTGCGGCTGTGGCAACGGCGGCCGAGGTGGCCTTGGGGCAGGGGGGGAGCGTTGGGGACCCTGAGCCACGAATGGCTCCTGGGACTTGTTACGTGCGCGCCTGCACAAACACCTGCCCTCTCGTTTGCCCTCAGGGCTGCGTTTGCGCTGCCTTTGCGTGGGGCAAGGGGCTGTGATGGAGCCCAGGGGAGGAGGTGGTGCACTGTGGGGGTGAGGGGAGGGGGCCCCCCGTTGCAGCTGCGCCTCAGCTGTGGGCGGGGTCTGGATGGAGGAGCCCCAGGTGCGGGCGGTGGGGCTGACGGTGCCGGCTCCTCCCTGGAAAAGGGGTGGTGCCCGGCTCCGGGGGGCCAGTGTGAGCCGAGGGCGGAGCGGAGCGGAGCTGTGGCCGAGCGTCAGCGGGCTGCGACTGTAGCGAGGGAGGAGGTGAGCGGGGGCTGGGTGGTGGAGCGCTGCGTCCCGGGTCAAGCCCCGAGGAGGGCTGCGGCGGGGCAGCGCCGGGTCGGAGCGGGCGGTGGGGAGAGCGAGGCTGTGGTGAGGGCTCGGTGGGGCTTCCGGGTGCATCGGCGGCCGGGACGGTGGCTCGCAGGGTCCTAGAGCGGGGAGGGCGGGCTGGCGGCGTGCCGGGAGCTGTGGTGGTGCGCCTGCCGGCTGGCCGTGCGGCCGTGTTGTGGCGCAGAGCGTGCCGGGAGGTGTAGTCCTTGCGGCGCGCGGCTGCCGGGCGGCCGTGTTGTGGCGCAGAGCATGGCGGGAGGTGTAGTCCTTGCGGCGCGCGGCTGCCGGGCGGCCGTGTTGTGCCGCAGAGCTTGCCGGGAGGTGTAGTCCTGGCGCAGTGGCTGCCGGCCGTGTCACGTGGTTCGCCGGGGCGTGGCGGGAGGCGCGGTCTTCCGGCGCTCGGGTGCCGGGCGGCCGTGCCGCGTACGGTAGGCGCGGTGTATTTTTGGGGTTGGATTCGTGTTGATTTCTGGGGGCTTGCGGGTGCGGCCGCTCCCCGAGAAGCGGTGAGTTCCCCGGGAGCTGACAGAAGGGAAGAGGGAAAGGAGGAGGACCTTTTCCCCCTGCCCAGGGCGCAGATGATGGCCGCCTCCCCGGCTCGCCGGAGCTCCCGCTCAGCCTCCCCTGGCCCCCCCTTGCCCCGTGCGCCTGCCCCCAGCCCCGGCACCTCCCCTGAAGCGTGCCGCGTAGCCCTTGGCCGCCCCCAGGCCCTGTCGTGAAGGCAGCGAGCCGGCCCTCAAGCGCACTGGATTCCCCCTCGGCGCAGGGGCTCTTAGCAGTAGCGCGGGGAAGGGGCGCTGTGTCCGGAAGCCCCTGCGCAAGGAGAGGCTTTGGTCAGGGTCGATCGACGGTAATGACGGTCGCTGTTTCTTCTTTCCCTCTCCCAGAGACCGTGCTGAGGACGTGGTTGTCTGTCCTTCCCCCGGGGACGCCGTCGACTGCGGCCGTCTCAGGCTTGCGTGGCTTCTCTCTGCCCGGCTTTGCCATCCTCGCAGCGCCGGGGCGAAAAGGGACACACAGAGCCCTTCCCGGCTGTGGAGAGGAGCTGCCTCGGCTGAAGCTGGAGACGCCAACGAAAGGTAAAGCAGAAGAAACTGAAGGCGCTCTGGCTGCCAGCTGCCTTCCTGCTGCAGGCAAGAGAGAGCCTGTCCCTGCAGGTGAGGGAGGAAGGATCCCCCTTCATAGTCCGCAGCGGGCCAGGCCACCAACGTGCACCGCAGGGTCCGTACGCGGTAACCCGGAGTTGGGTACGGGCGTGTAGGGCACGAGCGAGCTAGGCTACGTGCCGAGGAAGCCTCATCTCGTAAGAGCAGTAAGACACCCACGTATCCTCTTTAGGTGGAGGTCGGCCTAGAGTCTGGAGCTGCAGAAGAGGTAGGGAGGAGAGGAGGGGAAAGAAGCATGTGAACGGCTAAATTGTGCCAGCAGCGCTGAGAGCGAGAGTCGCGGTGAGTCCTGGGCCAGTGGGGCCCCGTTGCCTCTCTTGTGCGTCCTGGGCCCTCCCTGTCTCTCCCCTGGCCCCCTCTCTTTCCTTACCTGCTGTAAAAATTTTTTTTTTTGTTTTGGGCCCCCCCCGCACCTTCTTTCTCCGTCTCGCTCTGAGTGGCTCCCTGCCTCCCCGTCTTTTCAGTCCTCCCTCTCTCTGTCCTGTAGCCTGTGGCTACTTGTTCTTTCTCCGCCTCTCTCTGCCTGGCTCTGGCTCCGTTTTTATTTTTTTACTCCTCCTGCTCTGTCCTGTAGCCTGTCGGTATTTTTGTCTTTCTCTGGCTCTCTCGGTCTGACTCCCTGCGTTACCGAAAAACGCGGTAAAATCGGAAACGACTCCTCAACGCCAATTTAGTATTAAAGAGCAGGCGTTGTTTATTCACGGCGCCAGACGCACGGGGGATCGCTCCTCCTGGCGTGCGTACCTCACGCACCTTTCCCGTTCAATTTGTAGATCAAAATTTTAGGTATTCATACACATTCATTATTGTCCTGTCTACTGATTGTCCTTTTACCTTCTTGGCTGTTAATCTTGGCAGTCTTGGCTAGTTCTCTCAGTCCGCTCCACGAAACCGCGTTTTGTCGTCCTTTTCTGACAGAAGCACGTTGTCTGTTGTTCTGCTGACGTTAACGATCGCCTAGGGACTAAAATGCAGATCGACGGATGCGCTGATTCGTACGCTCCATGTTCCCGTAATGGAACACCGTCTCTGGTTGGCTGATTTCATCGCTTTGGTTACACCTGTTCCTGTTGTTCAGTTTCTTCTTTTTTGGCTTTGTGTGATTCTCTCTGTGATTCTGTTTTTCTCTGCCTCGCTTTTCCCAGCTCCCCGTCCCTCACTTGGAATGCCCGTTGTCCTTCACCAGCTCACTCTCCCTTGGTTGCCATCCCCGTTTCTGAATTCCTCCTGCTTTGCCACGTAGCCCGTGACTTTTTTCTTAATCTCTCTCTGTCTGCCTCAACGCTCCCCCCGCGCTTTTTCATTCGTCTGCTCTGCTCTGCACCCTGCTACTGTTCTTGCCTTTCTGAGTTCTTCTCTGTCGAGCTCCCTTTCCCTATTTGTGGATTCCTGTTCTTCCTGCAGCCACCGCTGTTCCCTGTGACCTCCGTCTCTCTCTGTCCAGCTCCCTGTCCCTAGGTTTTAATCCCTGCCTCTGCCCGCTGTAGCCCGTCTAGGTTTTTCTCTCGGCCTCTCTCTCTGTCCGGCTCCCTCTCTCTGTGTTCTAATTCCACGTTCTCTGTCACGTAGACCCGTGCTATTTGTTTGTCCACATCTCTCTCTGTCCAGCTCCTTGCTGCGATGTTTTATTTCTTCCCTCTCTGTCTGTCTTTGTAGCCCGTTGCCGTTGTTTTTTTTTTTTTCCCACTTGTTTCTTCATGTGTCTCTGTCTGCCTCCCAGTGCCTGATCTTTAATTCCTCCTTCCCTGTAGGCCGCTGTTCCTTTTTTCCATTCTACATTGTGTTCTCTTTGGTCTGCTGTTCTTATTCATCGGTTCCCTCCTCGCTGCCCTGTGGCTTGTCCCCATTTATTGTTGCCTCTCTCTCCCTCTCTCTGGCTTCTTGCCCCTGTTTTTAAAATTCCTCCCTCTCTTCTCTCTTCCCTGTTGGCCGTGTGATCTTCAGCCTTTCTCCACCTCTTTCTGCCCAGCTCTCTGCGTCTATTCATTAATTCTTCCCTCTCTGCCCTGTAGCCTGTAGCTTCTGTCCTTTCTCCATCTTGCTGTCTCTGGCTTCCCCGTGACCCTCTTTTAGAATTGTTTCTCTCTTCTCTCTGTACGCATTGCGATTCCTTTTGCTCTCCATCTCCCTTTGTTTTGGTGTTTTTTTTGTTGTTTTTCTGGCTCCCTGTCCCTAATTGTTAATTCTCTGCCTTCTCATGCTCTGTACCACGTAGCCCCGTGGTTTGTTTTGTGGTGTTCCCTCCCCGGCCCCTTCCCTCTGTCGCTGGCCGTCTCGGCTCCCTGTCCCCGTGGCTTCATTCTTCCCTTTCTGCCCTGTTCTTGTCGCTTATCTTGTCTGTCTCCATCTCGCTCGGTCCAGCTTCCTGCCCCTGTTCTTCTTTCCTCCCTCGCTGTCGTGCTGCCTGCCCCAGGTTCTTTGTGCGTCTCCAGCCTGCTCCTCATCCTTCTTTGTTGGTCTGTGTCCTGCTCTTCCCCTCTCTCTGCTGCTTTTATCTCCACCTCCGTCAGGCTCCCTGTCCTCCTCTGGCCGTCCTGTTCCCTGCCTCGTGCCTTCTCACTACACGCACACACGCCCCCCCCGCCCCCGTCCAGCCGGATGCTGCTCTTCTCTCCTCCTACTGTCCTGTGCCCTGCTCCTCACCTTTGGTGGCCTCCCCCTCTGCCCAGCAGCCCGTCGCTCCAGGAGCCAGGCGGCGGACGGTCCGTTCCCTGCCAAACCGGGACAAGCGCGTGCCGTGGCTTAGCCCCAGCTGGCTATTCTGCACCAGGGAGCTGCTTGCTCGCTCCACCCTCAGTGGGCTGGGGGAGAGAGCTGGAAGGGTAAAAGTGAGAAAAATCATGGGTTGAGATCAAGACGGTTTAATAGGTAAAGCAAAAGCTGTGCGTGGAAGCAAAGCAAGGAATTAATTCGCTCCTCCTTTTCGGCGGGCAGGTGTTGAGCTGTTTCTGGGAAAGCAGGGCTCTGTCATGTGTAACGGTTACTTAGGGAGAGAAATGCCGTAGCCCCCAAGGACTCCCCCTTCTTCCCCCAGCTGCGTGTGCTGAGCATGATGTCAAATGGTATGGAATATCCCTTTGGTCAGTTAGCTGGGAAAGCTTTCGCAGCTGTGTCCTCTCCCAGCCTACCTGCTGGTGGGGCACTGAGAGAACCAGAAGAGGCCCTGACTGTGGAAGCAGTGCTCAGCAAGAACCAAAACATCTCTACATTATTAACGGTGTTTTGAGCATAAATCCAAAACGTATCCCTTCCTAGCTACTGTGGCGAAAATGAGCACTATCGCAGCCAACACCAGCTCCGTGCGGCTGCGGCAACGGCGGCCGAGGTGGCCTTGGGGCAGTGGGAGCGTTGGGGACCCTGAGCCACGAATGGCTCCTGGGACTTGTTACGCGTGTGCGCCTGCACAAACACCTGCCCTCTCGTTTGCCCTCAGGGCTGCGTTTGCGCTGCCTTTGCGTGGGGCAAGGGGCTGTGATGGAGCCCAGGGGAGGAGGTGGTGCACTGTGGGGGTGAGGGGAGGGGGCCCCCCGTTGCTGCTGCACCTCAGCTGTGGGCGGGGTCTGGATGGAGGAGCCCCAGGTGCGGGCGGTGGGGCTGACGGTGCCGGCTCCTCCCTGGAAAAGGGGTGGTGCCCGGCTCCGGGGGGCCAGTGTGAGCCGAGGGCGGAGCGGAGCGGAGCTGTGGCCGAGCGTCAGCGGGCTGCGACTGTAGCGAGGGTGGAGGTGAGCGGGGGCTGGGTGGTGGAGCGCTGCGTCCCGGGTCAAGCCCCGAGGAGGGCTGCGGCGGGGCAGCGCCGGGTCGGAGCGGGCGGTGGGGAGAGCGAGGCTGTGGTGAGGGCTCGGTGGGGCTTCCGGGTGCATCGGCGGCCGGGACGGTGGCTCGCAGGGTCCTAGAGCGGGGAGGGCGGGCTGGCGGCGTGCCGGGAGCTGTGGTGGTGCGCCTGCCGGCTGGCCGTGCGGCCGTGTTGTGGCGCAGAGCGTGCCGGGAGGTGTAGTCCTTGCGGCGCGCGGCTGCCGGGCGGCCGTGTTGTGGCGCAGAGCATGGCGGGAGGTATAGTCCTTGCGGCGCGCGGCTGCCGGGCGGCCGTGTTGTGGCGCAGAGCATGGCGGGAGGTGTAGTCCTTGCGGCGCGCGGCTGCCGGGCGGCCGTGTTGTGGCGCAGAGCATGGCGGGAGGTGTAGTCCTTGCGGCGCGCGGCTGCCGGGCGGCCGTGTTGTGGCGCAGAGCATGCCGGGAGGTGTAGTCCTGGCGCAGTGGCTGCCGGCCCTGTCACGTGGTTCGCCGGGGCGTGGCGGGAGGCGCGGTCTTCCGGCGCTCGGGTGCCGGGCGGCCGTGCCGCGTACGGTAGGCGCGGTGTATTTTTGGGGTTGGATTCGTGTTGATTTCTGGGGGCTTGCGGGTGCGGCCGCTCCCCGAGAAGCGGTGAGTTCCCCGGGAGCTGACAGAAGGGAAGAGGGAAAGGAGGAGGACCTTTTCCCCCTGCCCAGGGCGCAGATGATGGCCGCCTCCCCGGCTCGCCGGAGCTCCCGCTCAGCCTCCCCTGGCCCCCCCTTGCCCCGTGCGCCTGCCCCCAGCCCCGGCACCTCCCCTGAAGCGTGCCGCGTAGCCCTTGGCCGCCCCCAGGCCCTGTCGTGAAGGCAGCGAGCTGGCCCTCAAGCGCACTGGATTCCCCCTCGGCGCAGGGGCCCTTAGCAGTAGCGCGGGGAAGGGGCGCTGTGTCCGGAAGCCCCTGCGCAAGGAGAGGCTTTGGTCAGGGTCGATGGACGGTAATGACGGTCGCTGTTTCTTCTTTCCCTCTCCCAGAGACCGTGCTGAGGACGTGGTTGTCTGTCCTTCCCCCGGGGACGCCGTCGACTGCGGCCGTCTCAGGCTTGCGTGGCTTCTCTCTGCCCGGCTTTGCCATCCTCGCGGCGCCGGGGCGAAAAGGGACACACAGAGCCCTTCCCGGCTGTGGAGAGGAGCTGCCTCGGCTGAAGCTGGAGACGCCAACGAAAGGTAAAGCAGAAGAAACTGAAGGCGCTCTGGCTGCCAGCTGCCTTCCTGCTGCAGGCAAGAGAGAGCCTGTCCCTGCAGGTGAGGGAGGAAGGATCCCCCTTCATAGTCCGCAGCGGGCCAGGCCACCAACGTGCACCGCAGGGTCCGTACGCGGTAACCCGGAGTTGGGTACGGGCGTGTAGGGCACGAGCGAGCTAGGCTACGTGCCGAGGAAGCCTCATCTCGTAAGAGCGGTAAGACACCCACGTATCCTCTTTAGGTGGAGGTCGGCCTAGAGTCTGGAGCTGCAGAAGAGGTAGGGAGGAGAGGAGGGGAAAGAAGCATGTGAACGGCTAAATTGTGCCAGCAGCGCTGAGAGCGAGAGTCGCGGTGAGTCCTGGGCCAGTGGGGCCCCGTTGCCTCTCTTGTGCGTCCTGGGCCCTCCCTGTCTCTCCCCTGGCCCCCTCTCTTTCCTTACCTGCTGTAAAAATTTTTTTTTTTGTTTTGGGCCCCCCCCGCACCTTCTTTCTCCGTCCTGCTCTGAGTGGCTCCCTGCCTCCCCGTCTTTTCAGTCCTCCCTCTCTCTGTCCTGTAGCCTGTGGCTACTTGTTCTTTCTCCGCCTCTCTCTGCCTGGCTCTGGCTCCGTTTTTATTTTTTTACTCCTCCTGCTCTGTCCTGTAGCCTGTCGGTATTTTTGTCTTTCTCTGGCTCTCTCGGTCTGACTCCCTGCGTTACCGAAAAACGCGGTAAAATCGGAAACGACTCCTCAACGCCAATTTAGTATTAAAGAGCAGGCGTTGTTTATTCACGGCGCCAGACGCACGGGGGATCGCTCCTCCTGGCGTGCGTACCTCACGCACCTTTCCCGTTCAATTTGTAGATCAAAATTTTAGGTATTCATACACATTCATTATTGTCCTGTCTACTGATTGTCCTTTTACCTTCTTGGCTCTTAATCTTGGCAGTCTTGGCTAGTTCTCTCAGTCCGCTCCACGAAACCGCGTTTTGTCGTCCTTTTCTGACAGAAGCATGTTGTCTGTTGTTCTGCTGACGTTAACGATCGCCTAGGGACTAAAATGCAGATCGACGGATGCGCTGATTCGTACGCTCCATGTTCCCGTAATGGAACACCGTCTCTGGTTGGCTGATTTCATCGCTTTGGTTACACCTGTTCCTGTTGTTCAGTTTCTTCTTTTTTGGCTTTGTGTGATTCTCTCTGTGATTCTGTTTTTCTCTGCCTCGCTTTTCCCAGCTCCCCGTCCCTCACTTGGAATGCCCGTTGTCCTTCACCAGCTCACTCTCCCTTGGTTGCCATCCCCGTTTCTGAATTCCTCCTGCTTTGCCACGTAGCCCGTGACTTTTTTCTTAATCTCTCTCTGTCTGCCTCAACGCTCCCCCCGCGCTTTTTCATTCGTCTGCTCTGCTCTGCACCCTGCTACTGTTCTTGCCTTTCTGAGTTCTTCTCTGTCGAGCTCCCTTTCCCTATTTGTGGATTCCTGTTCTTCCTGCAGCCACCGCTGTTCCCTGTGACCTCCGTCTCTCTCTGTCCAGCTCCCTGTCCCTAGGTTTTAATCCCTGCCTCTGCCCGCTGTAGCCCGTCTAGGTTTTTCTCTCGGCCTCTCTCTCTGTCCGGCTCCCTCTCTCTGTGTTCTAATTCCACGTTCTCTGTCACGTAGACCCGTGCTATTTGTTTGTCCACATCTCTCTCTGTCCAGCTCCTTGCTGCGATGTTTTATTTCTTCCCTCTCTGTCTGTCTTTGTAGCCCGTTGCCGTTGTTTTTTTTTTTTTCCCACTTGTTTCTTCATGTGTCTCTGTCTGCCTCCCAGTGCCTGATCTTTAATTCCTCCTTCCCTGTAGGCCGCTGTTCCTTTTTTCCATTCTACATTGTGTTCTCTTTGGTCTGCTGTTCTTATTCATCGGTTCCCTCCTCGCTGCCCTGTGGCTTGTCCCCATTTATTGTTGCCTCTCTCTCCCTCTCTCTGGCTTCTTGCCCCTGTTTTTAAAATTCCTCCCTCTCTTCTCTCTTCCCTGTTGGCCGTGTGATCTTCAGCCTTTCTCCACCTCTTTCTGCCCAGCTCTCTGCGTCTATTCATTAATTCTTCCCTCTCTGCCCTGTAGCCTGTAGCTTCTGTCCTTTCTCCATCTTGCTGTCTCTGGCTTCCCCGTGACCCTCTTTTAGAATTGTTTCTCTCTTCTCTCTGTACGCATTGCGATTCCTTTTGCTCTCCATCTCCCTTTGTTTTGGTGTTTTTTTTGTTGTTTTTCTGGCTCCCTGTCCCTAATTGTTAATTCTCTGCCTTCTCATGCTCTGTACCACGTAGCCCCGTGGTTTGTTTTGTGGTGTTCCCTCCCCGGCCCCTTCCCTCCGTCGCTGGCCGTCTCGGCTCCCTGTCCCCGTGGCTTCATTCTTCCCTTTCTGCCCTGTTCTTGTCGCTTATCTTGTCTGTCTCCATCTCGCTCGGTCCAGCTTCCTGCCCCTGTTCTTCTTTCCTCCCTCGCTGTCGTGCTGCCTGCCCCAGGTTCTTTGTGCGTCTCCAGCCTGCTCCTCATCCTTCTTTGTTGGTCTGTGTCCTGCTCTTCCCCTCTCTCTGCTGCTTTTATTTCCACCTCCGTCAGGCTCCCTGTCCTCCTCTGGCCGTCCTGTTCCCTGCCTCGTGCCTTCTCACTACACGCACACACGCCCCCCCCGCCCCCGTCCAGCCGGATGCTGCTCTTCTCTCCTCCTACTGTCCTGTGCCCTGCTCCTCACCTTTGGTGGCCTCCCCCTCTGCCCAGCAGCCCGTCGCTCCAGGAGCCAGGCGGCGGACGGTCCGTTCCCTGCCAAACCGGGACAAGCGCGTGCCGTGGCTTAGCCTCAGCTGGCAACTCTGCACTAGGGAGCTGCTTGCTCGCTCCACCCTCAGTGGGCTGGGGGAGAGAGCTGGAAGGGTAAAAGTGAGAAAAATCATGGGTTGAGATCAAGACGGTTTAATAGGTAAAGCAAAAGCTGTGCGTGGAAGCAAAGCAAGGAATTAATTCGCTCCTCCTTTTCGGCGGGCAGGTGTTGAGCTGTTTCTGGGAAAGCAGGGCTCTGTCATGTGTAACGGTTACTTAGGGAGAGAAATGCCGTAGCCCCCAAGGACTCCCCCTTCTTCCCCCAGCTGCGTGTGCTGAGCATGATGTCAAATGGTATGGAATATCCCTTTGGTCAGTTAGCTGGGAAAGCTTTCGCAGCTGTGTCCTCTCCCAGCCTACCTGCTGGTGGGGCACTGAGAGAACCAGAAGAGGCCCTGACTGTGGAAGCAGTGCTCAGCAAGAACCAAAACATCTCTACATTATTAACGGTGTTTTGAGCATAAATCCAAAACGTATCCCTTCCTAGCTACTGTGGCGAAAATGAGCACTATCGCAGCCAACACCAGCTCCGTGCGGCTGCGGCAACGGCGGCCGAGGTGGCCTTGGGGCAGTGGGAGCGTTGGGGACCCTGAGCCACGAATGGCTCCTGGGACTTGTTACGTGCGCGCCTGCACAAACACCTGCCCTCTCGTTTGCCCTCAGGGCTGCGTTTGCGCTGCCTTTGCGTGGGGCAAGGGGCTGTGATGGAGCCCAGGGGAGGAGGTGGTGCACTGTGGGGGTGAGGGGAGGGGGCCCCCCGTTGCTGCTGCACCTCAGCTGTGGGCGGGGTCTGGATGGAGGAGCCCCAGGTGCGGGCGGTGGGGCTGACGGTGCCGGCTCCTCCCTGGAAAAGGGGTGGTGCCCGGCTCCGGGGGGCCAGTGTGAGCCGAGGGCGGAGCGGAGCGGAGCTGTGGCCGAGCGTCAGCGGGCTGCGACTGTAGCGAGGGTGGAGGTGAGCGGGGGCTGGGTGGTGGAGCGCTGCGTCCCGGGTCAAGCCCCGAGGAGGGCTGCGGCGGGGCAGCGCCGGGTCGGAGCGGGCGGTGGGGAGAGCGAGGCTGTGGTGAGGGCTCGGTGGGGCTTCCGGGTGCATCGGCGGCCGGGACGGTGGCTCGCAGGGTCCTAGAGCGGGGAGGGCGGGCTGGCGGCGTGCCGGGAGCTGTGGTGGTGCGCCTGCCGGCTGGCCGTGCGGCCGTGTTGTGGCGCAGAGCGTGCCGGGAGGTGTAGTCCTTGCGGCGCGCGGCTGCCGGGCGGCCGTGTTGTGGCGCAGAGCATGGCGGGAGGTGTAGTCCTTGCGGCGCGCGGCTGCCGGGCGGCCGTGTTGTGGCGCAGAGCATGGCGGGAGGTGTAGTCCTTGCGGCGCGCGGCTGCCGGGCGGCCGTGTTGTGGCGCAGAGCATGGCGGGAGGTGTAGTCCTTGCGGCGCGCGGCTGCCGGGCGGCCGTGTTGTGCCGCAGAGCTTGCCGGGAGGTGTAGTCCTGGCGCAGTGGCTGCCGGCCCTGTCACGTGGTTCGCCGGGGCGTGGCGGGAGGCGCGGTCTTCCGGCGCTCGGGTGCCGGGCGGCCGTGCCGCGTACGGTAGGCGCGGTGTATTTTTGGGGTTGGATTCGTGTTGATTTCTGGGGGCTTGCGGGTGCGGCCGCTCCCCGAGAAGCGGTGAGTTCCCCGGGAGCTGACAGAAGGGAAGAGGGAAAGGAGGAGGACCTTTTCCCCCTGCCCAGGGCGCAGATGATGGCCGCCTCCCCGGCTCGCCGGAGCTCCCGCTCAGCCTCCCCTGGCCCCCCCTTGCCCCGTGCGCCTGCCCCCAGCCCCGGCACCTCCCCTGAAGCGTGCCGCGTAGCCCTTGGCCGCCCCCAGGCCCTGTCGTGAAGGCAGCGAGCCGGCCCTCAAGCGCACTGGATTCCCCCTCGGCGCAGGGGCTCTTAGCAGTAGCGCGGGGAAGGGGCGCTGTGTCCGGAAGCCCCTGCGCAAGGAGAGGCTTTGGTCAGGGTCGATCGACGGTAATGACGGTCGCTGTTTCTTCTTTCCCTCTCCCAGAGACCGTGCTGAGGACGTGGTTGTCTGTCCTTCCCCCGGGGACGCCGTCGACTGCGGCCGTCTCAGGCTTGCGTGGCTTCTCTCTGCCCGGCTTTGCCATCCTCGCAGCGCCGGGGCGAAAAGGGACACACAGAGCCCTTCCCGGCTGTGGAGAGGAGCTGCCTCGGCTGAAGCTGGAGACGCCAACGAAAGGTAAAGCAGAAGAAACTGAAGGCGCTCTGGCTGCCAGCTGCCTTCCTGCTGCAGGCAAGAGAGAGCCTGTCCCTGCAGGTGAGGGAGGAAGGATCCCCCTTCATAGTCCGCAGCGGGCCAGGCCACCAACGTGCACCGCAGGGTCCGTACGCGGTAACCCGGAGTTGGGTACGGGCGTGTAGGGCACGAGCGAGCTAGGCTACGTGCCGAGGAAGCCTCATCTCGTAAGAGCGGTAAGACACCCACGTATCCTCTTTAGGTGGAGGTCGGCCTAGAGTCTGGAGCTGCAGAAGAGGCAGGGAGGAGAGGAGGGGAAAGAAGCATGTGAACGGCTAAATTGTGCCAGCAGCGCTGAGAGCGAGAGTCGCGGTGAGTCCTGGGCCAGTGGGGCCCCGTTGCCTCTCTTGTGCGTCCTGGGCCCTCCCTGTCTCTCCCCTGGCCCCCTCTCTTTCCTTACCTGCTGTAAAAATTTTTTTTTTTGTTTTGGGCCCCCCCCGCACCTTCTTTCTCCGTCTCGCTCTGAGTGGCTCCCTGCCTCCCCGTCTTTTCAGTCCTCCCTCTCTCTGTCCTGTAGCCTGTGGCTACTTGTTCTTTCTCCGCCTCTCTCTGCCTGGCTCTGGCTCCGTTTTTATTTTTTTATTCCTCCTGCTCTGTCCTGTAGCCTGTCGGTATTTTGTCTTTCTCTGGCCCTCTCGGTCTGACTCCCTGCGTTACCGAAAAACGCGGTAAAATCGGAAACAAATCCTCAACGCCAATTTAGTATTAAAGAGCAGGCGTTGTTTATTCACGGCGCCAGACGCACGGGGGATCGCTCCTCCTGGCGTGCGTACCTCACGCACCTTTCCCGTTCAATTTGTAGATCAAAATTTTAGGTATTCATACACATTCATTATTGTCCTGTCTACTGATTGTCCTTTTACCTTCTTGGCTCTTAATCTTGGCAGTCTTGGCTAGTTCTCTCAGTCCGCTCCACGAAACCGCGTTTTGTCGTCCTTTTCTGACAGAAGCACGTTGTCTGTTGTTCTGCTGACGTTAACGATCGCCTAGGGACTAAAATGCAGATCGACAGACACACCGATTCGTACGCTCCATGTTCCCGTAATGGAACACCGTCTCTGGTTGGCTGATTTCATCGCTTTGGTTACACCTGTTCCTGTTGTTCAGTTTCTTCTTTTTTGGCTTTGTGTGATTCTCTCTGTGATTCTGTTTTTCTCTGCCTCGCTTTTCCCAGCTCCCCGTCCCTCACTTGGAATGCCCGTTGTCCTTCACCAGCTCACTCTCCCTTGGTTGCCATCCCCGTTTCTGAATTCCTCCTGCTTTGCCACGTAGCCCGTGACTTTTTTCTTAATCTCTCTCTGCCTGCCTCAACGCTCCCCCCGCGCTTTTTCATTCGTCTGCTCTGCTCTGCACCCTGCTACTGTTCTTGCCTTTCTGAGTTCTTCTCTGTCGAGCTCCCTTTCCCTATTTGTGGATTCCTGTTCTTCCTGCAGCCACCGCTGTTCCCTGTGACCTCCGTCTCTCTCTGTCCAGCTCCCTGTCCCTAGGTTTTAATCCCTGCCTCTGCCCGCTGTAGCCCGTCTAGGTTTTTCTCTCGGCCTCTCTCTCTGTCCGGCTCCCTCTCTCTGTGTTCTAATTCCACGTTCTCTGTCACGTAGACCCGTGCTATTTGTTTGTCCACATCTCTCTCTGTCCAGCTCCTTGCTGCGATGTTTTATTTCTTCCCTCTCTGTCTGTCTTTGTAGCCCGTTGCTGTTGTTGTGGGTTTTTTTTTTTTTCCCCCCACTTGTTTCTTCATGTGTCTCTGTCTGCCTCCCGGTGCCTGATCTTTAATTCCTCCTTCCCTGTAGGCCGCTGTTCCTTTTTTCCATTCTACGTTGTGTTCTCTTTGGTCTCCTGTTCTTATTCATCGGTTCCCTCCTCGCCGCCCTGTGGCTTGTCCCCATTTTAGTGTTGCCTCCCTCTCCCTCTCTCTGGCTTCTTGCCCCTGTTTTTAAAATTCCTCCCTCTCTTCTCTCTTCCCTGTTGGCCGTGTGATCTTCAGCCTTTCTCCACCTCTTTCTGCCCAGCTCTCTGTGTCTATTCATTAATTCTTCCCTCTCTGCCCTGTAGCCTGTAGCTTTTGTCCTTTCTCCATCTTGCTGTCTCTGGCTTCCCCGTGACCCTGTTTTAGAGTTGTTTCTCTCTTCTTTCTGTACGCATTGCGATTCCTTTTGCTCCCCATCTCCCTTTGTTTTGGGTGTTGTTTTGTTGTTGTTTTTCTGGCTCCCTGTCCCTAATTGTTAATTCTCTGCCTTCTCGTGCTCTGTACCACGTAGCCCCGTGGTTTGTTTTGTGGTGTTCCCTCCCTGGCCCCTTCCCTCCGTCGTTGGCTGTCTCGGCTCCCTGTCCCCGTGGCTTCATTCTTCCCTTTCTGCCCTGTTCTTGTCGCTTATCTTGTCTTTCTCCATCGCGCTCGGTCCAGCTTCCTGCCCCTGTTCTTCTTTCCTCCCTCGCTGTCGTGCTGCCTGCCCCAGGTTCTTTGTGCGTCTCCAGCCTGCTCCTCATCCTTCTTTGTTGGTCTGTGCCCTGCTCTTCCCCTCTCTCTGCTGCTTTTATCTCCACCTCCGTCAGGCTCCCTGTCCTCCTCTGGCCGTCCTGTTCCCTGCCTCGTGCCTTCTCACTACACGCACACACGCCCCCCCACCCCCACCCCCCCGCCCCCGTCCAGCCGGGTGCTGCTCTTGTCTTCTCTCCTCCTACTGTCCTGTGCCCTGCTCCTCACCTTTGGTGGCCTCCCCCTCTGCCCAGCAGCCCGTCGCTCCAGGAGCCAGGCGACGGACGGTCCGTTCCCTGCCAAACCGGGACAAGCGCGTGCCGTGGCTTAGCCCCAGCTGGCTATTCTGCACCAGGGAGCTGCTTGCTCGCTCCACCCTCAGTGGGCTGGGGGAGAGAGCTGGAAGGGTAAAAGTGAGAAAAATCATGGGTCGAGATCAAGACGGTTTAATAGGTAAAGCAAAAGCTGTGCGTGGAAGCAAAGCAAGGAATTAATTCGCTCCTCCTTTTCGGCGGGCAGGTGTTGAGCTGTTTCTGGGAAAGCAGGGCTCTGTCATGTGTAACGGTTACTTAGGAAGAGAAATGCCGTAGCCCCCAAGGACTCCCCCTTCTTCCCACAGTTGGAACCCGCAGTTCGGTACGGGCGTGTAGGGCACGAGCGAGCTAGGCTACGTGCCTAGGAAGCCTCATCTCGTAAGAGCTGTAAGACACCCCCGTGTTCTCTTCAGGTGGAGGTCGGCCTAGAGTCTGGAGCTGCAGAAGAGGCAGGGAGGAGAGGAGGGGAAAGAAGCATGTGAACGGCTAAATTGTGCCAGCAGCGCTGAGAGCGAGAGTCGCGGTGAGTCCTGGGCCAGTGGGGCCCCGTTGCCTCTCTTGTACGTCCTGGGCCCTCCCTGTCTCTCCCCCGGCCCCCTCTCTTTCCTTACCTGCCGCAAAATTATTTTTTTTGCGCCCCCCCCCGCACCTTCTTTCTCCGTCTCGCTCTGAGTGGCTCCCTGCCTCCCCGTCTTTTCAGTCCTCCCTCTCTCTGTCCTGTAGCCTGTGGCTACTTGTTCTTTCTCCGCCTCTCTCTGCCTGGCTCTGGCTCCGTTTTTATTTTTTTACTCCTCCTGCTCTGTCCTGTAGCCTGTCGGTATTTTTGTCTTTCTCTGGCTCTCTCGGTCTGACTCCCTGTGTTACCGAAAAACGCGGTAAAATCGGAAACAACTCCTCAAGGCCAATTTAGTATTAAAGAGCAGGCATTCTTTATTCACGGCGCCGGATGCACGGGGGATCGCTCCTCCTGGCGTGCGTACCTCACGCACCTTTCCCGTTCAATTTGTAGATCAAAATTTTACGTATTCATACGTATTCATTATTGTCCTGTCTGCTGATCGGTACAAACTTGCTCGTTCCGTATGTAAATCGCTGCGCAGGCTCGGTGGTGGTCCGTGAGTCGGTGGTCGCGATCTCCCCCTGCCAGAATTGCCTTTTACCTTCTTGGCTGTTAATCTTGGCAGTCTTGGCTAGTTCTCTCAGTCCGCTCCACGAAACCGCGTTTTGTCGTCCTTTTCTGACAGAAGCACGTTGTCTGTTGTTCTGCTGACGTTAACGATCGCCTAGGGACTAAAATGCAGATCGACGGATGCGCTGATTCGTACGCTCCATGTTCCCGTAATGGAACACCGTCTCTGGTTGGCTGATTTCATCGCTTTGGTTACACCTGTTCCTGTTGTTCAGTTTCTTCTTTTTTGGCTTTGTGTGATTCTCTCTGTGATTCTGTTTTTCTCTGCCTCGCTTTTCCCAGCTCCCCGTCCCTCACTTGGAATGCCCGTTGTCCTTCACCAGCTCACTCTCCCTTGGTTGCCATCCCCGTTTCTGAATTCCTCCTGCTTTGCCACGTAGCCCGTGACTTTTTTCTTAATCTCTCTCTGTCTGCCTCAACGCTCCCCCCGCGCTTTTTCATTCGTCTGCTCTGCTCTGCACCCTGCTACTGTTCTTGCCTTTCTGAGTTCTTCTCTGTCGAGCTCCCTTTCCCTATTTGTGGATTCCTGTTCTTCCTGCAGCCACCGCTGTTCCCTGTGACCTCCGTCTCTCTCTGTCCAGCTCCCTGTCCCTAGGTTTTAATCCCTGCCTCTGCCCGCTGTAGCCCGTCTAGGTTTTTCTCTCGGCCTCTCTCTCTGTCCGGCTCCCTCTCTCTGTGTTCTAATTCCACGTTCTCTGTCACTTAGACCCGTGCTATTTGTTTGTCCTCATCTCTCTCTGTCCAGCTCCTTGCTGCGATGTTTTATTTCTTCCCTCTCTGTCTGTCTTTGTAGCCCGTTGCCGTTGTTGTTTTTTTTTTTTTTCCCCACTTGTTTCTTCATGTGTCTCTGTCTGCCTCCCAGTGCCTGATCTTTAATTCCTCCTTCCCTGTTGGGCCGCTGTTCCTTTTTTCCATTCTACGTTGTGTTCTCTTTGGTCTGCTGTTCTTATTCATCGATTCCCTCCTCGCTGCCCTGTGGCTTGTCCCCATTTATTGTTGCCTCTCTCTCCCTCTCTCTGGCTTCTTGCCCCTGTTTTTAAAATTCCTCCCTCTCTTCTCTCTTCCCTGTTGGCCGTGTGATCTTCAGCCTTTCTCCACCTCTTTCTGCCCAGCTCTCTGCGTCTATTCATTAATTCTTCCCTCTCTGCCCTGTAGCCTGTAGCTTCTGTCCTTTCTCCATCTTGCTGTCTCTGGCTTCCCCGTGACCCTCTCTTAGAATTGTTTCTCTCTTCTCTCTGTACGCATTGCGATTCCTTTTGCTCTCCATCTCCCTTTGTTTTGGTGTTTTTTTTGTTGTTTTTCTGGCTCCCTGTCCCTAATTGTTAATTCTCTGCCTTCTCATGCTCTGTACCACGTAGCCCCGTGGTTTGTTTTGTGGTGTTCCCTCCCCGGCCCCTTCCCTCCGTCGCTGGCCGTCTCGGCTCCCTGTCCCCGTGGCTTCATTCTTCCCTTTCTGCCCTGTTCTTGTCGCTTATCTTGTCTGTCTCCATCTCGCTCGGTCCAGCTTCCTGCCCCTGTTCTTCTTTCCTCCCTCGCTGTCGTGCTGCCTGCCCCAGGTTCTTTGTGCGTCTCCAGCCTGCTCCTCATCCTTCTTTGTTGGTCTGTGCCCTGCTCTTCCCCTCTCTCTGCTGCTTTTATCTCCACCTCCGTCAGGCTCCCTGTCCTCCTCTGGCCGTCCTGTTCCCTGCCTCGTGCCTTCTCACTACACGCACACACGCCCCCCCACCCCCACCCCCCCGCCCCCGTCCAGCCGGGTGCTGCTCTTGTCTTCTCTCCTCCTACTGTCCTGTGCCCTGCTCCTCACCTTTGGTGGCCTCCCCCTCTGCCCAGCAGCCCGTCGCTCCAGGAGCCAGGCGACGGACGGTCCGTTCCCTGCCAAACCGGGACAAGCGCGTGCCGTGGCTTAGCCCCAGCTGGCTATTCTGCACCAGGGAGCTGCTTGCTCACTCCACCCTCAGTGGGCTGGGGGAGAGAGCTGGAAGGGTAAAAGTGAGAAAAATCATGGGTCGAGATCAAGACGGTTTAATAGGTAAAGCAAAAGCTGTGCGTGGAAGCAAAGCAAGGAATTAATTCGCTCCTCCTTTTCGGCGGGCAGGTGTTGAGCTGTTTCTGGGAAAGCAGGGCTCTGTCATGTGTAACGGTTAGTTAGGAAGAGAAATGCCGTAGCCCCCAAGGACTCCCCCTTCTTCCCACAGTTGGAACCCGCAGTTCGGTACGGGCGTGTAGTGCACGAGCGAGCTAGGCTACGTGCCTAGGAAGCCTCATCTCGTAAGAGCTGTAAGACACCCCCGTGTTCTCTTCAGGTGGAGGTCGGCCTAGAGTCTGGAGCTGCAGAAGAGGCAGGGAGGAGAGGAGGGGAAAGAAGCATGTGAACGGCTAAATTGTGCCAGCAGCGCTGAGAGCGAGAGTCGCGGTGAGTCCTGGGCCAGTGGGGCCCCGTTGCCTCTCTTGTACGTCCTGGGCCCTCCCTGTCTCTCCCCCGGCCCCCTC
This sequence comes from Phalacrocorax aristotelis, assembly GCF_949628215.1. Classification (NCBI taxonomy): domain Eukaryota; kingdom Metazoa; phylum Chordata; class Aves; order Suliformes; family Phalacrocoracidae; genus Phalacrocorax; species Phalacrocorax aristotelis. Next base: position 241,887 of record NW_027441092.1, on the reverse strand, counting down.
TCTTTCCTTACCTGCCGCAAAATTATTTTTTTTGCGCCCCCCCCCGCACCTTCTTTCTCCGTCTCGCTCTGAGTGGCTCCCTGCCTCCCCGTCTTTTCAGTCCTCCCTCTCTCTGTCCTGTAGCCTGTGGCTACTTGTTCTTTCTCCGCCTCTCTCTGCCTGGCTCTGGCTCCGTTTTTATTTTTTTACTCCTCCTGCTCTGTCCTGTAGCCTGTCGGTATTTTTGTCTTTCTCTGGCTCTCTCGGTCTGACTCCCTGTGTTACCGAAAAACGCGGTAAAATCGGAAACAACTCCTCAAGGCCAATTTAGTATTAAAGAGCAGGCATTCTTTATTCACGGCGCCGGATGCACGGGGGATCGCTCCTCCTGGCGTGCGTACCTCACGCACCTTTCCCGTTCAATTTGTAGATCAAAATTTTACGTATTCATACGTATTCATTATTGTCCTGTCTGCTGATCGGTACAAACTTGCTCGTTCCGTATGTAAATCGCTGCGCAGGCTCGGTGGTGGTCCGTGAGTCGGTGGTCGCGATCTCCCCCTGCCAGAATTGCCTTTTACCTTCTTGGCTGTTAATCTTGGCAGTCTTGGCTAGTTCTCTCAGTCCGCTCCACGAAACCGCGTTTTGTCGTCCTTTTCTGACAGAAGCACGTTGTCTGTTGTTCTGCTGACGTTAACGATCGCCTAGGGACTAAAATGCAGATCGACGGATGCGCTGATTCGTACGCTCCATGTTCCCGTAATGGAACACCGTCTCTGGTTGGCTGATTTCATCGCTTTGGTTACACCTGTTCCTGTTGTTCAGTTTCTTCTTTTTTGGCTTTGTGTGATTCTCTCTGTGATTCTGTTTTTCTCTGCCTCGCTTTTCCCAGCTCCCCGTCCCTCACTTGGAATGCCCGTTGTCCTTCACCAGCTCACTCTCCCTTGGTTGCCATCCCCGTTTCTGAATTCCTCCTGCTTTGCCACGTAGCCCGTGACTTTTTTCTTAATCTCTCTCTGTCTGCCTCAACGCTCCCCCCGCGCTTTTTCATTCGTCTGCTCTGCTCTGCACCCTGCTACTGTTCTTGCCTTTCTGAGTTCTTCTCTGTCGAGCTCCCTTTCCCTATTTGTGGATTCCTGTTCTTCCTGCAGCCACCGCTGTTCCCTGTGACCTCCGTCTCTCTCTGTCCAGCTCCCTGTCCCTAGGTTTTAATCCCTGCCTCTGCCCGCTGTAGCCCGTCTAGGTTTTTCTCTCGGCCTCTCTCTCTGTCCGGCTCCCTCTCTCTGTGTTCTAATTCCACGTTCTCTGTCACGTAGACCCGTGCTATTTGTTTGTCCTCATCTCTCTCTGTCCAGCTCCTTGCTGCGATGTTTTATTTCTTCCCTCTCTGTCTGTCTTTGTAGCCCGTTGCCGTTGTTGTTTTTTTTTTTTTTTTCCCACTTGTTTCTTCATGTGTCTCTGTCTGCCTCCCAGTGCCTGATCTTTAATTCCTCCTTCCCTGTTGGGCCGCTGTTCCTTTTTTCCATTCTACGTTGTGTTCTCTTTGGTCTGCTGTTCTTATTCATCGATTCCCTCCTCGCTGCCCTGTGGCTTGTCCCCATTTATTGTTGCCTCTCTCTCCCTCTCTCTGGCTTCTTGCCCCTGTTTTTAAAATTCCTCCCTCTCTTCTCTCTTCCCTGTTGGCCGTGTGATCTTCAGCCTTTCTCCACCTCTTTCTGCCCAGCTCTCTGCGTCTATTCATTAATTCTTCCCTCTCTGCCCTGTAGCCTGTAGCTTCTGTCCTTTCTCCATCTTGCTGTCTCTGGCTTCCCCGTGACCCTCTCTTAGAATTGTTTCTCTCTTCTCTCTGTACGCATTGCGATTCCTTTTGCTCCCCATCTCCCTTTGTTTTGGTGTTTTTTTTGTTGTTTTTCTGGCTCCCTGTCCCTAATTGTTAATTCTCTGCCTTCTCATGCTCTGTACCACGTAGCCCCGTGGTTTGTTTTGTGGTGTTCCCTCCCCGGCCCCTTCCCTCCGTCGTTGGCTGTCTCGGCTCCCTGTCCCCGTGGCTTCATTCTTCCCTTTCTGCCCTGTTCTTGTCGCTTATCTTGTCTGTCTCCATCTCGCTCGGTCCAGCTTCCTGCCCCTGTTCTTCTTTCCTCCCTCGCTGTCGTGCTGCCTGCCCCAGGTTCTTTGTGCGTCTCCAGCCTGCTCCTCATCCTTCTTTGTTGGTCTGTGTCCTGCTCTTCCCCTCTCTCTGCTGCTTTTATCTCCACCTCCGTCAGGCTCCCTGTCCTCCTCTGGCCGTCCTGTTCCCTGCCTCGTGCCTTCTCACTACACGCACACACGCCCCCCCGCCCCCGTCCAGCCGGATGCTGCTCTTCTCTCCTCCTACTGTCCTGTGCCCTGCTCCTCACCTTTGGTGGCCTCCCCCTCTGCCCAGCAGCCCGTCGCTCCAGGAGCCAGGCGACGGACGGTCCGTTCCCTGCCAAACCGGGACAAGCGCGTGCCGTGGCTTAGCCCCAGCTGGCTATTCTGCACCAGGGAGCTGCTTGCTCACTCCACCCTCAGTGGGCTGGGGGAGAGAGCTGGAAGGGTAAAAGTGAGAAAAATCATGGGTCGAGATCAAGACGGTTTAATAGGTAAAGCAAAAGCTGTGCGTGGAAGCAAAGCAAGGAATTAATTCGCTCCTCCTTTTCGGCGGGCAGGTGTTGAGCTGTTTCTGGGAAAGCAGGGCTCTGTCATGTGTAACGGTTACTTAGGAAGAGAAATGCCGTAGCCCCCAAGGACTCCCCCTTCTTCCCACAGTTGGAACCCGCAGTTCGGTACGGGCGTGTAGGGCACGAGCGAGCTAGGCTACGTGCCTAGGAAGCCTCATCTCGTAAGAGCTGTAAGACACCCCCGTGTTCTCTTCAGGTGGAGGTCGGCCTAGAGTCTGGAGCTGCAGAAGAGGCAGGGAGGAGAGGAGGGGAAAGAAGCATGTGAACGGCTAAATTGTGCCAGCAGCGCTGAGAGCGAGAGTCGCGGTGAGTCCTGGGCCAGTGGGGCCCCGTTGCCTCTCTTGTACGTCCTGGGCCCTCCCTGTCTCTCCCCCGGCCCCCTCTCTTTCCTTACCTGCCGCAAAATTATTTTTTTTGCGCCCCCCCCCGCACCTTCTTTCTCCGTCTCGCTCTGAGTGGCTCCCTGCCTCCCCGTCTTTTCAGTCCTCCCTCTCTCTGTCCTGTAGCCTGTGGCTACTTGTTCTTTCTCCGCCTCTCTCTGCCTGGCTCTGGCTCCGTTTTTATTTTTTTACTCCTCCTGCTCTGTCCTGTAGCCTGTCGGTATTTTTGTCTTTCTCTGGCTCTCTCGGTCTGACTCCCTGTGTTACCGAAAAACGCGGTAAAATCGGAAACAACTCCTCAAGGCCAATTTAGTATTAAAGAGCAGGCATTCTTTATTCACGGCGCCGGATGCACGGGGGATCGCTCCTCCTGGCGTGCGTACCTCACGCACCTTTCCCGTTCAATTTGTAGATCAAAATTTTACGTATTCATACGTATTCATTATTGTCCTGTCTGCTGATCGGTACAAACTTGCTCGTTCCGTATGTAAATCGCTGCGCAGGCTCGGTGGTGGTCCGTGAGTCGGTGGTCGCGATCTCCCCCTGCCAGAATTGCCTTTTACCTTCTTGGCTGTTAATCTTGGCAGTCTTGGCTAGTTCTCTCAGTCCGCTCCACGAAACCGCGTTTTGTCGTCCTTTTCTGACAGAAGCACGTTGTCTGTTGTTCTGCTGACGTTAACGATCGCCTAGGGACTAAAATGCAGATCGACGGATGCGCTGATTCGTACGCTCCATGTTCCCGTAATGGAACACCGTCTCTGGTTGGCTGATTTCATCGCTTTGGTTACACCTGTTCCTGTTGTTCAGTTTCTTCTTTTTTGGCTTTGTGTGATTCTCTCTGTGATTCTGTTTTTCTCTGCCTCGCTTTTCCCAGCTCCCCGTCCCTCACTTGGAATGCCCGTTGTCCTTCACCAGCTCACTCTCCCTTGGTTGCCATCCCCGTTTCTGAATTCCTCCTGCTTTGCCACGTAGCCCGTGACTTTTTTCTTAATCTCTCTCTGTCTGCCTCAACGCTCCCCCCGCGCTTTTTCATTCGTCTGCTCTGCTCTGCACCCTGCTACTGTTCTTGCCTTTCTGAGTTCTTCTCTGTCGAGCTCCCTTTCCCTATTTGTGGATTCCTGTTCTTCCTGCAGCCACCGCTGTTCCCTGTGACCTCCGTCTCTCTCTGTCCAGCTCCCTGTCCCTAGGTTTTAATCCCTGCCTCTGCCCGCTGTAGCCCGTCTAGGTTTTTCTCTCGGCCTCTCTCTCTGTCCGGCTCCCTCTCTCTGTGTTCTAATTCCACGTTCTCTGTCACGTAGACCCGTGCTATTTGTTTGTCCTCATCTCTCTCTGTCCAGCTCCTTGCTGCGATGTTTTATTTCTTCCCTCTCTGTCTGTCTTTGTAGCCCGTTGCCGTTGTTGTTTTTTTTTTTTTTTTCCCACTTGTTTCTTCATGTGTCTCTGTCTGCCTCCCAGTGCCTGATCTTTAATTCCTCCTTCCCTGTTGGGCCGCTGTTCCTTTTTTCCATTCTACGTTGTGTTCTCTTTGGTCTGCTGTTCTTATTCATCGATTCCCTCCTCGCTGCCCTGTGGCTTGTCCCCATTTATTGTTGCCTCTCTCTCCCTCTCTCTGGCTTCTTGCCCCTGTTTTTAAAATTCCTCCCTCTCTTCTCTCTTCCCTGTTGGCCGTGTGATCTTCAGCCTTTCTCCACCTCTTTCTGCCCAGCTCTCTGCGTCTATTCATTAATTCTTCCCTCTCTGCCCTGTAGCCTGTAGCTTCTGTCCTTTCTCCATCTTGCTGTCTCTGGCTTCCCCGTGACCCTCTCTTAGAATTGTTTCTCTCTTCTCTCTGTACGCATTGCGATTCCTTTTGCTCTCCATCTCCCTTTGTTTTGGTGTTTTTTTTGTTGTTTTTCTGGCTCCCTGTCCCTAATTGTTAATTCTCTGCCTTCTCATGCTCTGTACCACGTAGCCCCGTGGTTTGTTTTGTGGTGTTCCCTCCCCGGCCCCTTCCCTCCGTCGTTGGCCGTCTCGGCTCCCTGTCTCCGTGGCTTCATTCTTCCCTTTCTGCCCTGTTCTTGTCGCTTATCTTGTCTGTCTCCATCTCGCTCGGTCCAGCTTCCTGCCCCTGTTCTTCTTTCCTCCCTCGCTGTCGTGCTGCCTGCCCCAGGTTCTTTGTGCGTCTCCAGCCTGCTCCTCATCCTTCTTTGTTGGTCTGTGCCCTGCTCTTCCCCTCTCTCTGCTGCTTTTATCTCCACCTCCGTCAGGCTCCCTGTCCTCCTCTGGCCGTCCTGTTCCCTGCCTCGTGCCTTCTCACTACACGCACACACGCCCCCCCACCCCCACCCCCCCGCCCCCGTCCAGCCGGGTGCTGCTCTTGTCTTCTCTCCTCCTACTGTCCTGTGCCCTGCTCCTCACCTTTGGTGGCCTCCCCCTCTGCCCAGCAGCCCGTCGCTCCAGGAGCCAGGCGACGGACGGTCCGTTCCCTGCCAAACCGGGACAAGCGCGTGCCGTGGCTTAGCCCCAGCTGGCTATTCTGCACCAGGGAGCTGCTTGCTCACTCCACCCTCAGTGGGCTGGGGGAGAGAGCTGGAAGGGTAAAAGTGAGAAAAATCATGGGTCGAGATCAAGACGGTTTAATAGGTAAAGCAAAAGCTGTGCGTGGAAGCAAAGCAAGGAATTAATTCGCTCCTCCTTTTCGGCGGGCAGGTGTTGAGCTGTTTCTGGGAAAGCAGGGCTCTGTCATGTGTAACGGTTACTTAGGAAGAGAAATGCCGTAGCCCCCAAGGACTCCCCCTTCTTCCCACAGTTGGAACCCGCAGTTCGGTACGGGCGTGTAGGGCACGAGCGAGCTAGGCTACGTGCCTAGGAAGCCTCATCTCGTAAGAGCTGTAAGACACCCCCGTGTTCTCTTCAGGTGGAGGTCGGCCTAGAGTCTGGAGCTGCAGAAGAGGCAGGGAGGAGAGGAGGGGAAAGAAGCATGTGAACGGCTAAATTGTGCCAGCAGCGCTGAGAGCGAGAGTCGCGGTGAGTCCTGGGCCAGTGGGGCCCCGTTGCCTCTCTTGTACGTCCTGGGCCCTCCCTGTCTCTCCCCCGGCCCCCTCTCTTTCCTTACCTGCCGCAAAATTATTTTTTTTGCGCCCCCCCCCGCACCTTCTTTCTCCGTCTCGCTCTGAGTGGCTCCCTGCCTCCCCGTCTTTTCAGTCCTCCCTCTCTCTGTCCTGTAGCCTGTGGCTACTTGTTCTTTCTCCGCCTCTCTCTGCCTGGCTCTGGCTCCGTTTTTATTTTTTTACTCCTCCTGCTCTGTCCTGTAGCCTGTCGGTATTTTTGTCTTTCTCTGGCTCTCTCGGTCTGACTCCCTGTGTTACCGAAAAACGCGGTAAAATCGGAAACAACTCCTCAAGGCCAATTTAGTATTAAAGAGCAGGCATTCTTTATTCACGGCGCCGGATGCACGGGGGATCGCTCCTCCTGGCGTGCGTACCTCACGCACCTTTCCCGTTCAATTTGTAGATCAAAATTTTACGTATTCATACGTATTCATTATTGTCCTGTCTGCTGATCGGTACAAACTTGCTCGTTCCGTATGTAAATCGCTGCGCAGGCTCGGTGGTGGTCCGTGAGTCGGTGGTCGCGATCTCCCCCTGCCAGAATTGCCTTTTACCTTCTTGGCTGTTAATCTTGGCAGTCTTGGCTAGTTCTCTCAGTCCGCTCCACGAAACCGCGTTTTGTCGTCCTTTTCTGACAGAAGCACGTTGTCTGTTGTTCTGCTGACGTTAACGATCGCCTAGGGACTAAAATGCAGATCGACGGATGCGCTGATTCGTACGCTCCATGTTCCCGTAATGGAACACCGTCTCTGGTTGGCTGATTTCATCGCTTTGGTTACACCTGTTCCTGTTGTTCAGTTTCTTCTTTTTTGGCTTTGTGTGATTCTCTCTGTGATTCTGTTTTTCTCTGCCTCGCTTTTCCCAGCTCCCCGTCCCTCACTTGGAATGCCCGTTGTCCTTCACCAGCTCACTCTCCCTTGGTTGCCATCCCCGTTTCTGAATTCCTCCTGCTTTGCCACGTAGCCCGTGACTTTTTTCTTAATCTCTCTCTGTCTGCCTCAACGCTCCCCCCGCGCTTTTTCATTCGTCTGCTCTGCTCTGCACCCTGCTACTGTTCTTGCCTTTCTGAGTTCTTCTCTGTCGAGCTCCCTTTCCCTATTTGTGGATTCCTGTTCTTCCTGCAGCCACCGCTGTTCCCTGTGACCTCCGTCTCTCTCTGTCCAGCTCCCTGTCCCTAGGTTTTAATCCCTGCCTCTGCCCGCTGTAGCCCGTCTAGGTTTTTCTCTCGGCCTCTCTCTCTGTCCGGCTCCCTCTCTCTGTGTTCTAATTCCACGTTCTCTGTCACTTAGACCCGTGCTATTTGTTTGTCCTCATCTCTCTCTGTCCAGCTCCTTGCTGCGATGTTTTATTTCTTCCCTCTCTGTCTGTCTTTGTAGCCCGTTGCCGTTGTTGGTTTTTTTTTTTTTTCCCACTTGTTTCTTCATGTGTCTCTGTCTGCCTCCCAGTGCCTGATCTTTAATTCCTCCTTCCCTGTTGGGCCGCTGTTCCTTTTTTCCATTCTACGTTGTGTTCTCTTTGGTCTGCTGTTCTTATTCATCGATTCCCTCCTCGCTGCCCTGTGGCTTGTCCCCATTTATTGTTGCCTCTCTCTCCCTCTCTCTGGCTTCTTGCCCCTGTTTTTAAAATTCCTCCCTCTCTTCTCTCTTCCCTGTTGGCCGTGTGATCTTCAGCCTTTCTCCACCTCTTTCTGCCCAGCTCTCTGCGTCTATTCATTAATTCTTCCCTCTCTGCCCTGTAGCCTGTAGCTTCTGTCCTTTCTCCATCTTGCTGTCTCTGGCTTCCCCGTGACCCTCTCTTAGAATTGTTTCTCTCTTCTCTCTGTACGCATTGCGATTCCTTTTGCTCTCCATCTCCCTTTGTTTTGGTGTTTTTTTTGTTGTTTTTCTGGCTCCCTGTCCCTAATTGTTAATTCTCTGCCTTCTCATGCTCTGTACCACGTAGCCCCGTGGTTTGTTTTGTGGTGTTCCCTCCCCGGCCCCTTCCCTCCGTCGCTGGCCGTCTCGGCTCCCTGTCCCCGTGGCTTCATTCTTCCCTTTCTGCCCTGTTCTTGTCGCTTATCTTGTCTGTCTCCATCTCGCTCGGTCCAGCTTCCTGCCCCTGTTCTTCTTTCCTCCCTCGCTGTCGTGCTGCCTGCCCCAGGTTCTTTGTGCGTCTCCAGCCTGCTCCTCATCCTTCTTTGTTGGTCTGTGCCCTGCTCTTCCCCTCTCTCTGCTGCTTTTATCTCCACCTCCGTCAGGCTCCCTGTCCTCCTCTGGCCGTCCTGTTCCCTGCCTCGTGCCTTCTCACTACACGCACACACGCCCCCCCACCCCCACCCCCCCGCCCCCGTCCAGCCGGGTGCTGCTCTTGTCTTCTCTCCTCCTACTGTCCTGTGCCCTGCTCCTCACCTTTGGTGGCCTCCCCCTCTGCCCAGCAGCCCGTCGCTCCAGGAGCCAGGCGACGGACGGTCCGTTCCCTGCCAAACCGGGACAAGCGCGTGCCGTGGCTTAGCCCCAGCTGGCTATTCTGCACCAGGGAGCTGCTTGCTCACTCCACCCTCAGTGGGCTGGGGGAGAGAGCTGGAAGGGTAAAAGTGAGAAAAATCATGGGTCGAGATCAAGACGGTTTAATAGGTAAAGCAAAAGCTGTGCGTGGAAGCAAAGCAAGGAATTAATTCGCTCCTCCTTTTCGGCGGGCAGGTGTTGAGCTGTTTCTGGGAAAGCAGGGCTCTGTCATGTGTAACGGTTAGTTAGGAAGAGAAATGCCGTAGCCCCCAAGGACTCCCCCTTCTTCCCACAGTTGGAACCCGCAGTTCGGTACGGGCGTGTAGTGCACGAGCGAGCTAGGCTACGTGCCTAGGAAGCCTCATCTCGTAAGAGCTGTAAGACACCCCCGTGTTCTCTTCAGGTGGAGGTCGGCCTAGAGTCTGGAGCTGCAGAAGAGGCAGGGAGGAGAGGAGGGGAAAGAAGCATGTGAACGGCTAAATTGTGCCAGCAGCGCTGAGAGCGAGAGTCGCGGTGAGTCCTGGGCCAGTGGGGCCCCGTTGCCTCTCTTGTACGTCCTGGGCCCTCCCTGTCTCTCCCCCGGCCCCCTCTCTTTCCTTACCTGCCGCAAAATTATTTTTTTTGCGCCCCCCCCCGCACCTTCTTTCTCCGTCTCGCTCTGAGTGGCTCCCTGCCTCCCCGTCTTTTCAGTCCTCCCTCTCTCTGTCCTGTAGCCTGTGGCTACTTGTTCTTTCTCCGCCTCTCTCTGCCTGGCTCTGGCTCCGTTTTTATTTTTTTACTCCTCCTGCTCTGTCCTGTAGCCTGTCGGTATTTTTGTCTTTCTCTGGCTCTCTCGGTCTGACTCCCTGTGTTACCGAAAAACGCGGTAAAATCGGAAACAACTCCTCAAGGCCAATTTAGTATTAAAGAGCAGGCATTCTTTATTCACGGCGCCGGATGCACGGGGGATCGCTCCTCCTGGCGTGCGTACCTCACGCACCTTTCCCGTTCAATTTGTAGATCAAAATTTTACGTATTCATACGTATTCATTATTGTCCTGTCTGCTGATCGGTACAAACTTGCTCGTTCCGTATGTAAATCGCTGCGCAGGCTCGGTGGTGGTCCGTGAGTCGGTGGTCGCGATCTCCCCCTGCCAGAATTGCCTTTTACCTTCTTGGCTGTTAATCTTGGCAGTCTTGGCTAGTTCTCTCAGTCCGCTCCACGAAACCGCGTTTTGTCGTCCTTTTCTGACAGAAGCACGTTGTCTGTTGTTCTGCTGACGTTAACGATCGCCTAGGGACTAAAATGCAGATCGACGGATGCGCTGATTCGTACGCTCCATGTTCCCGTAATGGAACACCGTCTCTGGTTGGCTGATTTCATCGCTTTGGTTACACCTGTTCCTGTTGTTCAGTTTCTTCTTTTTTGGCTTTGTGTGATTCTCTCTGTGATTCTGTTTTTCTCTGCCTCGCTTTTCCCAGCTCCCCGTCCCTCACTTGGAATGCCCGTTGTCCTTCACCAGCTCACTCTCCCTTGGTTGCCATCCCCGTTTCTGAATTCCTCCTGCTTTGCCACGTAGCCCGTGACTTTTTTCTTAATCTCTCTCTGTCTGCCTCAACGCTCCCCCCGCGCTTTTTCATTCGTCTGCTCTGCTCTGCACCCTGCTACTGTTCTTGCCTTTCTGAGTTCTTCTCTGTCGAGCTCCCTTTCCCTATTTGTGGATTCCTGTTCTTCCTGCAGCCACCGCTGTTCCCTGTGACCTCCGTCTCTCTCTGTCCAGCTCCCTGTCCCTAGGTTTTAATCCCTGCCTCTGCCCGCTGTAGCCCGTCTAGGTTTTTCTCTCGGCCTCTCTCTCTGTCCGGCTCCCTCTCTCTGTGTTCTAATTCCACGTTCTCTGTCACTTAGACCCGTGCTATTTGTTTGTCCTCATCTCTCTCTGTCCAGCTCCTTGCTGCGATGTTTTATTTCTTCCCTCTCTGTCTGTCTTTGTAGCCCGTTGCCGTTGTTGTTTTTTTTTTTTTTCCCCACTTGTTTCTTCATGTGTCTCTGTCTGCCTCCCAGTGCCTGATCTTTAATTCCTCCTTCCCTGTTGGGCCGCTGTTCCTTTTTTCCATTCTACGTTGTGTTCTCTTTGGTCTGCTGTTCTTATTCATCGATTCCCTCCTCGCTGCCCTGTGGCTTGTCCCCATTTATTGTTGCCTCTCTCTCCCTCTCTCTGGCTTCTTGCCCCTGTTTTTAAAATTCCTCCCTCTCTTCTCTCTTCCCTGTTGGCCGTGTGATCTTCAGCCTTTCTCCACCTCTTTCTGCCCAGCTCTCTGCGTCTATTCATTAATTCTTCCCTCTCTGCCCTGTAGCCTGTAGCTTCTGTCCTTTCTCCATCTTGCTGTCTCTGGCTTCCCCGTGACCCTCTCTTAGAATTGTTTCTCTCTTCTCTCTGTACGCATTGCGATTCCTTTTGCTCCCCATCTCCCTTTGTTTTGGTGTTTTTTTTGTTGTTTTTCTGGCTCCCTGTCCCTAATTGTTAATTCTCTGCCTTCTCATGCTCTGTACCACGTAGCCCCGTGGTTTGTTTTGTGGTGTTCCCTCCCCGGCCCCTTCCCTCCGTCGTTGGCTGTCTCGGCTCCCTGTCCCCGTGGCTTCATTCTTCCCTTTCTGCCCTGTTCTTGTCGCTTATCTTGTCTGTCTCCATCTCGCTCGGTCCAGCTTCCTGCCCCTGTTCTTCTTTCCTCCCTCGCTGTCGTGCTGCCTGCCCCAGGTTCTTTGTGCGTCTCCAGCCTGCTCCTCATCCTTCTTTGTTGGTCTGTGTCCTGCTCTTCCCCTCTCTCTGCTGCTTTTATCTCCACCTCCGTCAGGCTCCCTGTCCTCCTCTGGCCGTCCTGTTCCCTGCCTCGTGCCTTCTCACTACACGCACACACGCCCCCCCGCCCCCGTCCAGCCGGATGCTGCTCTTCTCTCCTCCTACTGTCCTGTGCCCTGCTCCTCACCTTTGGTGGCCTCCCCCTCTGCCCAGCAGCCCGTCGCTCCAGGAGCCAGGCGACGGACGGTCCGTTCCCTGCCAAACCGGGACAAGCGCGTGCCGTGGCTTAGCCCCAGCTGGCAACTCTGCACCAGGGAGCTGCTTGCTCGCTCCACCCTCAGTGGGCTGGGGGAGAGAGCTGGAAGGGTAAAAGTGAGAAAAATCATGGGTCGAGATCAAGACGGTTTAATAGGTAAAGCAAAAGCTGTGCGTGGAAGCAAAGCAAGGAATTAATTCGCTCCTCCTTTTCGGCGGGCAGGTGTTGAGCTGTTTCTGGGAAAGCAGGGCTCTGTCATGTGTAACGGTTAGTTAGGAAGAGAAATGCCGTAGCCCCCAAGGACTCCCCCTTCTTCCCCCAGCTGCGTGTGCTGAGCATGATGTCAAATGGTATGGAATATCCCTTTGGTCAGTTAGCTGGGAAAGCTTTCCCAGCTGTGTCCTCTCCCAGCCTACTTGCTGGTGGGGCACTGAGAGAACCAGAAGAGGCCCTGACTGTGGAAGCAGTGCTCAGCAAGAACGAAAACATCTCTACATTATTAACGGTGTTTTGAGCATAAATCCAAAACTTATCCCTTCCTAGCTACTCTGGAGAAAATGAGCACTATCCCAGCCAACACCAGCTCTGCGGTTGCGGCAACGGCGGCCGAGGTGGCCTTGGGGCAGTGGGAGCGTTGGGGACCCTGAGCCACGAATGGCTCCTGGGACTTGTTACGTGTGTGCGCCTGCACAAACACCTGCCCTCTCCTTTGCCCTCAGGGCTGCGTTTGCGCTGCCTTTGCGTGGGGCAAGGGGCTGTGATGGAGCCCAGGGGAGGAGGTGGTGCACTGTGGGGGTGAGGGGAGCGGGCCCCCCGTTGCTGCTGTGCCTCAGGTGCGCGCGGGGGCTGGAGGAGCCCCAGGTGCGGGCAGTGGGGCTGATGGTGCCGGCTCCTCCCTGGAAAAGGGGTGGTGCCCTGCTCCGGGGGGCCAGTGTGAGCCGAGGGCGGAGCGGAGCGGAGCTGTGGCCGAGCGTCAGCGGGCTGCGACTGTAGCGAGGGAGAAGGTGAGCGGGGGCTGGGGGGTGGGCCGCTGGGTCCCGGGTAAAGCCCCGAGGAGGGCTGCGGCGGGGCAGCGCCGGGTCGGAGCGGAGCTGTGGGGAGAGCGAGGCTGTGGTGAGGGCTCGGTGGGGGTTCCGGGTGCATCGGCGGGAGGGACGGCGCCCCGCAGGGTCAGAGAGCGGGAGGGCGGGCTCGCGGCATTCCGGGAGCTGTGGTGGTGCGCCTGCCGGCTGGCCGTGCGGCCGTGTTGTGTCGCAGAGCGTGCCGGGAGCTGCAGTCCTTGTGGCGCGCGGCTGCGGTGCGGCCGTGTTGTGTCGCAGAGCATGCCGGGAGGTGTAGTCCTTGGGGCGCGCGGCTGCCGGGCGGCAGTGTTGTGGCGCAGAGCATGCCGGGAGGTGTAGTCCTTGGGGCGCGCGGCTGCCGGGCGGCCGTGTTGTGGCGCAGAGCATGCCGGGAGGTGTAGTCCAGGCGCAGTGGCTGCCGGCGCTGTCACGTGGTTCGCCGGGGCGTGGCGGGAGGCGCGGTCTTCCGGCGCTCGGGTGCCGGGCGGCCGTGCCGCGTACGGTACGCGCGGTGTATTTGGGGTTGGATTCGTGTTGATTTCTGGGGGCTTGCGGGTGCGGCCGCTCCCCGAGAAGCGGTGAGTTCCCCGGGAGCTGACAGAAGGGAAGAGGGAAAGGAGGAGGACGGTGACGTTTTCCCCGTGCCCAGGGCGCAGATGATGGCCGCCTCCCCGGCTCGCCGGAGCTCCCGCTCAGCCTCCCCTTGCCCCCCCCTTGCCCCGTGCGCCTGCCCCCAGCCCCGGCACGTCCCCTGCAGCGTGCCGCGTAGCCCTTGGCCGCCCCCAGGCCCTGTCGTGAAGGCAGCGAGCCGGCCCTCAAGCGCACTGGATTCCCCCTCGGCGCAGGGGCCCTTAGCAGTAGCGCGGGGAAGGGGCGCTGTGTCCAGAAGCCCCTGCGCAAGGAGAGGCTTTGGCCAGGGTCGATGGACGGTAATGACGGTCGCTGTTTCTTCTTTCCCTCTCCCAGAGACCGTGCTGAGGACGTGGTTGTCTGTCCTTCCCCCGGGGATGCCGTTGACTGCGGCCGTCTCAGGCTCGCGTGGCTTCTCTCTGCCCGGCCTCGCCGTCCTTGCAGCGCAGGGCCGAAAAGGGATAGACAAAGCCCTTCCCGGCTGTGGAGAGGAGCTGCCTCGGCTGAAGCTGGAGACGCCAACGAAAGGTAAAGCAGAAGAAACTGAAGGCGCTCTGGCTGCCAGCTGCTTTCCTGCTGCAGGCAAGAGAGAGCCTGTCCCTGCAGGTGAGGGAGGAAGGATCCCCCTTCATAGCCCGCAGCGGGCCAGGCCACCAACGTGCACCGCAGGGTCCGTACGCGTAACCCGCAGTTCGGTACGGGCGTGTAGGGCACGAGCGAGCTAGGCTACGTGCCTAGGAAGCCTCATCTCGTAAGAGCTGTAAGACACCCCCGTGTTCTCTTCAGGTGGAGGTCGGCCTAGAGTCTGGAGCTGCAGAAGAGGCAGGGAGGAGAGGAGGGGAAAGAAGCATGTGAACGGCTAAATTGTGCCAGCAGCGCTGAGAGCGAGAGTCGCGGTGAGTCCTGGGCCAGTGGGGCCCCGTTGCCTCTCTTGTACGTCCTGGGCCCTCCCTGTCTCTCCCCCGGCCCCCTCTCTTTCCTTACCTGCTGCAAAATTATTTTTTTTTTGCGCCCCCCCCCCCCGCACCTTCTTTCTCCGTCTCGCTCTGAGTGGCTCCCTGCCTCCCCGTCTTTTCAGTCCTCCCTCTCTCTGTCCTGTAGCCTGTGGCTACTTGTTCTTTCTCCGCCTCTCTCTGCCTGGCTCTGGCTCCGTTTTTATTTTTTTACTCCTCCTGCTCTGTCCTGTAGCCTGTCGGTATTTTTGTCTTTCTCTGGCTCTCTCGGTCTGACTCCCTGTGTTACCGAAAAACGCGGTAAAATCGGAAACAACTCCTCAAGGCCAATTTAGTATTAAAGAGCAGGCATTCTTTATTCACGGCGCCGGATGCACGGGGGATCGCTCCTCCTGGCGTGCGTACCTCACGCACCTTTCCCGTTCAATTTGTAGATCAAAATTTTACGTATTCATACGTATTCATTATTGTCCTGTCTGCTGATCGGTACAAACTTGCTCGTTCCGTATGTAAATCGCTGCGCAGGCTCGGTGGTGGTCCGTGAGTCGGTGGTCGCGATCTCCCCCTGCCAGAATTGCCTTTTACCTTCTTGGCTGTTAATCTTGGCAGTCTTGGCTAGTTCTCTCAGTCCGCTCCACGAAACCGCGTTTTGTCGTCCTTTTCTGACAGAAGCACGTTGTCTGTTGTTCTGCTGACGTTAACGATCGCCTAGGGACTAAAATGCAGATCGACGGATGCGCTGATTCGTACGCTCCATGTTCCCGTAATGGAACACCGTCTCTGGTTGGCTGATTTCATCGCTTTGGTTACACCTGTTCCTGTTGTTCAGTTTCTTCTTTTTTGGCTTTGTGTGATTCTCTCTGTGATTCTGTTTTTCTCTGCCTCGCTTTTCCCAGCTCCCCGTCCCTCACTTGGAATGCCCGTTGTCCTTCACCAGCTCACTCTCCCTTGGTTGCCATCCCCGTTTCTGAATTCCTCCTGCTTTGCCACGTAGCCCGTGACTTTTTTCTTAATCTCTCTCTGTCTGCCTCAACGCTCCCCCCGCGCTTTTTCATTCGTCTGCTCTGCTCTGCACCCTGCTACTGTTCTTGCCTTTCTGAGTTCTTCTCTGTCGAGCTCCCTTTCCCTATTTGTGGATTCCTGTTCTTCCTGCAGCCACCGCTGTTCCCTGTGACCTCCGTCTCTCTCTGTCCAGCTCCCTGTCCCTAGGTTTTAATCCCTGCCTCTGCCCGCTGTAGCCCGTCTAGGTTTTTCTCTCGGCCTCTCTCTCTGTCCGGCTCCCTCTCTCTGTGTTCTAATTCCACGTTCTCTGTCACTTAGACCCGTGCTATTTGTTTGTCCTCATCTCTCTCTGTCCAGCTCCTTGCTGCGATGTTTTATTTCTTCCCTCTCTGTCTGTCTTTGTAGCCCGTTGCCGTTGTTGGTTTTTTTTTTTTTTTCCCACTTGTTTCTTCATGTGTCTCTGTCTGCCTCCCAGTGCCTGATCTTTAATTCCTCCTTCCCTGTTGGGCCGCTGTTCCTTTTTTCCATTCTACGTTGTGTTCTCTTTGGTCTGCTGTTCTTATTCATCGATTCCCTCCTCGCTGCCCTGTGGCTTGTCCCCATTTATTGTTGCCTCTCTCTCCCTCTCTCTGGCTTCTTGCCCCTGTTTTTAAAATTCCTCCCTCTCTTCTCTCTTCCCTGTTGGCCGTGTGATCTTCAGCCTTTCTCCACCTCTTTCTGCCCAGCTCTCTGCGTCTATTCATTAATTCTTCCCTCTCTGCCCTGTAGCCTGTAGCTTCTGTCCTTTCTCCATCTTGCTGTCTCTGGCTTCCCCGTGACCCTCTCTTAGAATTGTTTCTCTCTTCTCTCTGTACGCATTGCGATTCCTTTTGCTCTCCATCTCCCTTTGTTTTGGTGTTTTTTTTGTTGTTTTTCTGGCTCCCTGTCCCTAATTGTTAATTCTCTGCCTTCTCATGCTCTGTACCACGTAGCCCCGTGGTTTGTTTTGTGGTGTTCCCTCCCCGGCCCCTTCCCTCCGTCGCTGGCCGTCTCGGCTCCCTGTCCCCGTGGCTTCATTCTTCCCTTTCTGCCCTGTTCTTGTCGCTTATCTTGTCTGTCTCCATCTCGCTCGGTCCAGCTTCCTGCCCCTGTTCTTCTTTCCTCCCTCGCTGTCGTGCTGCCTGCCCCAGGTTCTTTGTGCGTCTCCAGCCTGCTCCTCATCCTTCTTTGTTGGTCTGTGCCCTGCTCTTCCCCTCTCTCTGCTGCTTTTATCTCCACCTCCGTCAGGCTCCCTGTCCTCCTCTGGCCGTCCTGTTCCCTGCCTCGTGCCTTCTCACTACACGCACACACGCCCCCCCACCCCCACCCCCCCGCCCCCGTCCAGCCGGGTGCTGCTCTTGTCTTCTCTCCTCCTACTGTCCTGTGCCCTGCTCCTCACCTTTGGTGGCCTCCCCCTCTGCCCAGCAGCCCGTCGCTCCAGGAGCCAGGCGACGGACGGTCCGTTCCCTGCCAAACCGGGACAAGCGCGTGCCGTGGCTTAGCCCCAGCTGGCTATTCTGCACCAGGGAGCTGCTTGCTCACTCCACCCTCAGTGGGCTGGGGGAGAGAGCTGGAAGGGTAAAAGTGAGAAAAATCATGGGTCGAGATCAAGACGGTTTAATAGGTAAAGCAAAAGCTGTGCGTGGAAGCAAAGCAAGGAATTAATTCGCTCCTCCTTTTCGGCGGGCAGGTGTTGAGCTGTTTCTGGGAAAGCAGGGCTCTGTCATGTGTAACGGTTAGTTAGGAAGAGAAATGCCGTAGCCCCCAAGGACTCCCCCTTCTTCCCACAGTTGGAACCCGCAGTTCGGTACGGGCGTGTAGTGCACGAGCGAGCTAGGCTACGTGCCTAGGAAGCCTCATCTCGTAAGAGCTGTAAGACACCCCCGTGTTCTCTTCAGGTGGAGGTCGGCCTAGAGTCTGGAGCTGCAGAAGAGGCAGGGAGGAGAGGAGGGGAAAGAAGCATGTGAACGGCTAAATTGTGCCAGCAGCGCTGAGAGCGAGAGTCGCGGTGAGTCCTGGGCCAGTGGGGCCCCGTTGCCTCTCTTGTACGTCCTGGGCCCTCCCTGTCTCTCCCCCGGCCCCCTCTCTTTCCTTACCTGCCGCAAAATTATTTTTTTTGCGCCCCCCCCCGCACCTTCTTTCTCCGTCTCGCTCTGAGTGGCTCCCTGCCTCCCCGTCTTTTCAGTCCTCCCTCTCTCTGTCCTGTAGCCTGTGGCTACTTGTTCTTTCTCCGCCTCTCTCTGCCTGGCTCTGGCTCCGTTTTTATTTTTTTACTCCTCCTGCTCTGTCCTGTAGCCTGTCGGTATTTTTGTCTTTCTCTGGCTCTCTCGGTCTGACTCCCTGTGTTACCGAAAAACGCGGTAAAATCGGAAACAACTCCTCAAGGCCAATTTAGTATTAAAGAGCAGGCATTCTTTATTCACGGCGCCGGATGCACGGGGGATCGCTCCTCCTGGCGTGCGTACCTCACGCACCTTTCCCGTTCAATTTGTAGATCAAAATTTTACGTATTCATACGTATTCATTATTGTCCTGTCTGCTGATCGGTACAAACTTGCTCGTTCCGTATGTAAATCGCTGCGCAGGCTCGGTGGTGGTCCGTGAGTCGGTGGTCGCGATCTCCCCCTGCCAGAATTGCCTTTTACCTTCTTGGCTGTTAATCTTGGCAGTCTTGGCTAGTTCTCTCAGTCCGCTCCACGAAACCGCGTTTTGTCGTCCTTTTCTGACAGAAGCACGTTGTCTGTTGTTCTGCTGACGTTAACGATCGCCTAGGGACTAAAATGCAGATCGACGGATGCGCTGATTCGTACGCTCCATGTTCCCGTAATGGAACACCGTCTCTGGTTGGCTGATTTCATCGCTTTGGTTACACCTGTTCCTGTTGTTCAGTTTCTTCTTTTTTGGCTTTGTGTGATTCTCTCTGTGATTCTGTTTTTCTCTGCCTCGCTTTTCCCAGCTCCCCGTCCCTCACTTGGAATGCCCGTTGTCCTTCACCAGCTCACTCTCCCTTGGTTGCCATCCCCGTTTCTGAATTCCTCCTGCTTTGCCACGTAGCCCGTGACTTTTTTCTTAATCTCTCTCTGTCTGCCTCAACGCTCCCCCCGCGCTTTTTCATTCGTCTGCTCTGCTCTGCACCCTGCTACTGTTCTTGCCTTTCTGAGTTCTTCTCTGTCGAGCTCCCTTTCCCTATTTGTGGATTCCTGTTCTTCCTGCAGCCACCGCTGTTCCCTGTGACCTCCGTCTCTCTCTGTCCAGCTCCCTGTCCCTAGGTTTTAATCCCTGCCTCTGCCCGCTGTAGCCCGTCTAGGTTTTTCTCTCGGCCTCTCTCTCTGTCCGGCTCCCTCTCTCTGTGTTCTAATTCCACGTTCTCTGTCACTTAGACCCGTGCTATTTGTTTGTCCTCATCTCTCTCTGTCCAGCTCCTTGCTGCGATGTTTTATTTCTTCCCTCTCTGTCTGTCTTTGTAGCCCGTTGCCGTTGTTGTTTTTTTTTTTTTTCCCCACTTGTTTCTTCATGTGTCTCTGTCTGCCTCCCAGTGCCTGATCTTTAATTCCTCCTTCCCTGTTGGGCCGCTGTTCCTTTTTTCCATTCTACGTTGTGTTCTCTTTGGTCTGCTGTTCTTATTCATCGATTCCCTCCTCGCTGCCCTGTGGCTTGTCCCCATTTATTGTTGCCTCTCTCTCCCTCTCTCTGGCTTCTTGCCCCTGTTTTTAAAATTCCTCCCTCTCTTCTCTCTTCCCTGTTGGCCGTGTGATCTTCAGCCTTTCTCCACCTCTTTCTGCCCAGCTCTCTGCGTCTATTCATTAATTCTTCCCTCTCTGCCCTGTAGCCTGTAGCTTCTGTCCTTTCTCCATCTTGCTGTCTCTGGCTTCCCCGTGACCCTCTCTTAGAATTGTTTCTCTCTTCTCTCTGTACGCATTGCGATTCCTTTTGCTCCCCATCTCCCTTTGTTTTGGTGTTTTTTTTGTTGTTTTTCTGGCTCCCTGTCCCTAATTGTTAATTCTCTGCCTTCTCATGCTCTGTACCACGTAGCCCCGTGGTTTGTTTTGTGGTGTTCCCTCCCCGGCCCCTTCCCTCCGTCGTTGGCTGTCTCGGCTCCCTGTCCCCGTGGCTTCATTCTTCCCTTTCTGCCCTGTTCTTGTCGCTTATCTTGTCTGTCTCCATCTCGCTCGGTCCAGCTTCCTGCCCCTGTTCTTCTTTCCTCCCTCGCTGTCGTGCTGCCTGCCCCAGGTTCTTTGTGCGTCTCCAGCCTGCTCCTCATCCTTCTTTGTTGGTCTGTGCCCTGCTCTTCCCCTCTCTCTGCTGCTTTTATCTCCACCTCCGTCAGGCTCCCTGTCCTCCTCTGGCCGTCCTGTTCCCTGCCTCGTGCCTTCTCACTACACGCACACACGCCCCCCCGCCCCCGTCCAGCCGGATGCTGCTCTTCTCTCCTCCTACTGTCCTGTGCCCTGCTCCTCACCTTTGGTGGCCTCCCCCTCTGCCCAGCAGCCCGTCGCTCCAGGAGCCAGGCGACGGACGGTCCGTTCCCTGCCAAACCGGGACAAGCGCGTGCCGTGGCTTAGCCCCAGCTGGCAACTCTGCACCAGGGAGCTGCTTGCTCGCTCCACCCTCAGTGGGCTGGGGGAGAGAGCTGGAAGGGTAAAAGTGAGAAAAATCATGGGTCGAGATCAAGACGGTTTAATAGGTAAAGCAAAAGCTGTGCGTGGAAGCAAAGCAAGGAATTAATTCGCTCCTCCTTTTCGGCGGGCAGGTGTTGAGCTGTTTCTGGGAAAGCAGGGCTCTGTCATGTGTAACGGTTAGTTAGGAAGAGAAATGCCGTAGCCCCCAAGGACTCCCCCTTCTTCCCCCAGCTGCGTGTGCTGAGCATGATGTCAAATGGTATGGAATATCCCTTTGGTCAGTTAGCTGGGAAAGCTTTCCCAGCTGTGTCCTCTCCCAGCCTACTTGCTGGTGGGGCACTGAGAGAACCAGAAGAGGCCCTGACTGTGGAAGCAGTGCTCAGCAAGAACGAAAACATCTCTACATTATTAACGGTGTTTTGAGCATAAATCCAAAACTTATCCCTTCCTAGCTACTCTGGAGAAAATGAGCACTATCCCAGCCAACACCAGCTCTGCGGTTGCGGCAACGGCGGCCGAGGTGGCCTTGGGGCAGTGGGAGCGTTGGGGACCCTGAGCCACGAATGGCTCCTGGGACTTGTTACGTGTGTGCGCCTGCACAAACACCTGCCCTCTCCTTTGCCCTCAGGGCTGCGTTTGCGCTGCCTTTGCGTGGGGCAAGGGGCTGTGATGGAGCCCAGGGGAGGAGGTGGTGCACTGTGGGGGTGAGGGGAGGGGGCCCCCCGTTGCTGCTGTGCCTCAGGTGCGCGCGGGGGCTGGAGGAGCCCCAGGTGCGGGCAGTGGGGCTGATGGTGCCGGCTCCTCCCTGGAAAAGGGGTGGTGCCCTGCTCCGGGGGGCCAGTGTGAGCCGAGGGCGGAGCGGAGCGGAGCTGTGGCCGAGCGTCAGCGGGCTGCGACTGTAGCGAGGGAGAAGGTGAGCGGGGGCTGGGGGGTGGGCCGCTGGGTCCCGGGTAAAGCCCCGAGGAGGGCTGCGGCGGGGCAGCGCCGGGTCGGAGCGGAGCTGTGGGGAGAGCGAGGCTGTGGTGAGGGCTCGGTGGGGGTTCCGGGTGCATCGGCGGGAGGGACGGCGCCCCGCAGGGTCAGAGAGCGGGAGGGCGGGCTCGCGGCATTCCGGGAGCTGTGGTGGTGCGCCTGCCGGCTGGCCGTGCGGCCGTGTTGTGTCGCAGAGCGTGCCGGGAGCTGCAGTCCTTGTGGCGCGCGGCTGCGGTGCGGCCGTGTTGTGTCGCAGAGCATGCCGGGAGGTGTAGTCCTTGGGGCGCGCGGCTGCCGGGCGGCAGTGTTGTGGCGCAGAGCATGCCGGGAGGTGTAGTCCTTGGGGCGCGCGGCTGCCGGGCGGCCGTGTTGTGGCGCAGAGCATGCCGGGAGGTGTAGTCCAGGCGCAGTGGCTGCCGGCGCTGTCACGTGGTTCGCCGGGGCGTGGCGGGAGGCGCGGTCTTCCGGCGCTCGGGTGCCGGGCGGCCGTGCCGCGTACGGTACGCGCGGTGTATTTGGGGTTGGATTCGTGTTGATTTCTGGGGGCTTGCGGGTGCGGCCGCTCCCCGAGAAGCGGTGAGTTCCCCGGGAGCTGACAGAAGGGAAGAGGGAAAGGAGGAGGACGGTGACGTTTTCCCCGTGCCCAGGGCGCAGATGATGGCCGCCTCCCCGGCTCGCCGGAGCTCCCGCTCAGCCTCCCCTTGCCCCCCCCTTGCCCCGTGCGCCTGCCCCCAGCCCCGGCACGTCCCCTGCAGCGTGCCGCGTAGCCCTTGGCCGCCCCCAGGCCCTGTCGTGAAGGCAGCGAGCCGGCCCTCAAGCGCACTGGATTCCCCCTCGGCGCAGGGGCCCTTAGCAGTAGCACGGGGAAGGGGCGCTGTGTCCAGAAGCCCCTGCGCAAGGAGAGGCTTTGGCCAGGGTCGATGGACGGTAATGACGGTCGCTGTTTCTTCTTTCCCTCTCCCAGAGACCGTGCTGAGGACGTGGTTGTCTGTCCTTCCCCCGGGGATGCCGTTGACTGCGGCCGTCTCAGGCTCGCGTGGCTTCTCTCTGCCCGGCCTCGCCGTCCTTGCAGCGCAGGGCCGAAAAGGGATAGACAAAGCCCTTCCCGGCTGTGGAGAGGAGCTGCCTCGGCTGAAGCTGGAGACGCCAACGAAAGGTAAAGCAGAAGAAACTGAAGGCGCTCTGGCTGCCAGCTGCTTTCCTGCTGCAGGCAAGAGAGAGCCTGTCCCTGCAGGTGAGGGAGGAAGGATCCCCCTTCATAGCCCGCAGCGGGCCAGGCCACCAACGTGCACCGCAGGGTCCGTACGCGTAACCCGCAGTTCGGTACGGGCGTGTAGGGCACGAGCGAGCTAGGCTACGTGCCTAGGAAGCCTCATCTCGTAAGAGCTGTAAGACACCCCCGTGTTCTCTTCAGGTGGAGGTCGGCCTAGAGTCTGGAGCTGCAGAAGAGGCAGGGAGGAGAGGAGGGGAAAGAAGCATGTGAACGGCTAAATTGTGCCAGCAGCGCTGAGAGCGAGAGTCGCGGTGAGTCCTGGGCCAGTGGGGCCCCGTTGCCTCTCTTGTACGTCCTGGGCCCTCCCTGTCTCTCCCCCGGCCCCCTCTCTTTCCTTACCTGCTGCAAAATTATTTTTTTTTTGCGCCCCCCCCCCCGCACCTTCTTTCTCTCGTCTCGCTCTGAGTGGCTCCCTGCCTCCCCGTCTTTTCAGTCCTCCCTCTCTCTGTCCTGTAGCCTGTGGCTACTTGTTCTTTCTCCGCCTCTCTCTGCCTGGCTCTGGCTCCGTTTTTATTTTTTTACTCCTCCTGCTCTGTCCTGTAGCCTGTCGGTATTTTTGTCTTTCTCTGGCTCTCTCGGTCTGACTCCCTGTGTTACCGAAAAACGCGGTAAAATCGGAAACAACTCCTCAAGGCCAATTTAGTATTAAAGAGCAGGCATTCTTTATTCACGGCGCCGGATGCACGGGGGATCGCTCCTCCTGGCGTGCGTACCTCACGCACCTTTCCCGTTCAATTTGTAGATCAAAATTTTACGTATTCATACGTATTCATTATTGTCCTGTCTGCTGATCGGTACAAACTTGCTCGTTCCGTATGTAAATCGCTGCGCAGGCTCGGTGGTGGTCCGTGAGTCGGTGGTCGCGATCTCCCCCTGCCAGAATTGCCTTTTACCTTCTTGGCTGTTAATCTTGGCAGTCTTGGCTAGTTCTCTCAGTCCGCTCCACGAAACCGCGTTTTGTCGTCCTTTTCTGACAGAAGCACGTTGTCTGTTGTTCTGCTGACGTTAACGATCGCCTAGGGACTAAAATGCAGATCGACGGATGCGCTGATTCGTACGCTCCATGTTCCCGTAATGGAACACCGTCTCTGGTTGGCTGATTTCATCGCTTTGGTTACACCTGTTCCTGTTGTTCAGTTTCTTCTTTTTTGGCTTTGTGTGATTCTCTCTGTGATTCTGTTTTTCTCTGCCTCGCTTTTCCCAGCTCCCCGTCCCTCACTTGGAATGCCCGTTGTCCTTCACCAGCTCACTCTCCCTTGGTTGCCATCCCCGTTTCTGAATTCCTCCTGCTTTGCCACGTAGCCCGTGACTTTTTTCTTAATCTCTCTCTGTCTGCCTCAACGCTCCCCCCGCGCTTTTTCATTCGTCTGCTCTGCTCTGCACCCTGCTACTGTTCTTGCCTTTCTGAGTTCTTCTCTGTCGAGCTCCCTTTCCCTATTTGTGGATTCCTGTTCTTCCTGCAGCCACCGCTGTTCCCTGTGACCTCCGTCTCTCTCTGTCCAGCTCCCTGTCCCTAGGTTTTAATCCCTGCCTCTGCCCGCTGTAGCCCGTCTAGGTTTTTCTCTCGGCCTCTCTCTCTGTCCGGCTCCCTCTCTCTGTGTTCTAATTCCACGTTCTCTGTCACTTAGACCCGTGCTATTTGTTTGTCCTCATCTCTCTCTGTCCAGCTCCTTGCTGCGATGTTTTATTTCTTCCCTCTCTGTCTGTCTTTGTAGCCCGTTGCCGTTGTTGTTTTTTTTTTTTTTCCCCACTTGTTTCTTCATGTGTCTCTGTCTGCCTCCCAGTGCCTGATCTTTAATTCCTCCTTCCCTGTTGGGCCGCTGTTCCTTTTTTCCATTCTACGTTGTGTTCTCTTTGGTCTGCTGTTCTTATTCATCGATTCCCTCCTCGCTGCCCTGTGGCTTGTCCCCATTTATTGTTGCCTCTCTCTCCCTCTCTCTGGCTTCTTGCCCCTGTTTTTAAAATTCCTCCCTCTCTTCTCTCTTCCCTGTTGGCCGTGTGATCTTCAGCCTTTCTCCACCTCTTTCTGCCCAGCTCTCTGTGTCTATTCATTAATTCTTCCCTCTCTGCCCTGTAGCCTGTAGCTTCTGTCCTTTCTCCATCTTGCTGTCTCTGGCTTCCCCGTGACCCTCTCTTAGAATTGTTTCTCTCTTCTCTCTGTACGCATTGCGATTCCTTTTGCTCTCCATCTCCCTTTGTTTTGGTGTTTTTTTTGTTGTTTTTCTGGCTCCCTGTCCCTAATTGTTAATTCTCTGCCTTCTCATGCTCTGTACCACGTAGCCCCGTGGTTTGTTTTGTGGTGTTCCCTCCCCGGCCCCTTCCCTCCGTCGTTGGCTGTCTCGGCTCCCTGTCCCCGTGGCTTCATTCTTCCCTTTCTGCCCTGTTCTTGTCGCTTATCTTGTCTGTCTCCATCTCGCTCGGTCCAGCTTCCTGCCCCTGTTCTTCTTTCCTCCCTCGCTGTCGTGCTGCCTGCCCCAGGTTCTTTGTGCGTCTCCAGCCTGCTCCTCATCCTTCTTTGTTGGTCTGTGTCCTGCTCTTCCCCTCTCTCTGCTGCTTTTATCTCCACCTCCGTCAGGCTCCCTGTCCTCCTCTGGCCGTCCTGTTCCCTGCCTCGTGCCTTCTCACTACACGCACACACGCCCCCCCGCCCCCGTCCAGCCGGATGCTGCTCTTCTCTCCTCCTACTGTCCTGTGCCCTGCTCCTCACCTTTGGTGGCCTCCCCCTCTGCCCAGCAGCCCGTCGCTCCAGGAGCCAGGCGACGGACGGTCCGTTCCCTGCCAAACCGGGACAAGCGCGTGCCGTGGCTTAGCCCCAGCTGGCAACTCTGCACCAGGGAGCTGCTTGCTCGCTCCACCCTCAGTGGGCTGGGGGAGAGAGCTGGAAGGGTAAAAGTGAGAAAAATCATGGGTCGAGATCAAGACGGTTTAATAGGTAAAGCAAAAGCTGTGCGTGGAAGCAAAGCAAGGAATTAATTCGCTCCTCCTTTTCGGCGGGCAGGTGTTGAGCTGTTTCTGGGAAAGCAGGGCTCTGTCATGTGTAACGGTTAGTTAGGAAGAGAAATGCCGTAGCCCCCAAGGACTCCCCCTTCTTCCCCCAGCTGCGTGTGCTGAGCATGATGTCAAATGGTATGGAATATCCCTTTGGTCAGTTAGCTGGGAAAGCTTTCCCAGCTGTGTCCTCTCCCAGCCTACTTGCTGGTGGGGCACTGAGAGAACCAGAAGAGGCCCTGACTGTGGAAGCAGTGCTCAGCAAGAACGAAAACATCTCTACATTATTAACGGTGTTTTGAGCATAAATCCAAAACTTATCCCTTCCTAGCTACTCTGGAGAAAATGAGCACTATCCCAGCCAACACCAGCTCTGCGGTTGCGGCAACGGCGGCCGAGGTGGCCTTGGGGCAGTGGGAGCGTTGGGGACCCTGAGCCACGAATGGCTCCTGGGACTTGTTACGTGTGTGCGCCTGCACAAACACCTGCCCTCTCCTTTGCCCTCAGGGCTGCGTTTGCGCTGCCTTTGCGTGGGGCAAGGGGCTGTGATGGAGCCCAGGGGAGGAGGTGGTGCACTGTGGGGGTGAGGGGAGGGGGCCCCCCGTTGCTGCTGTGCCTCAGGTGCGCGCGGGGGCTGGAGGAGCCCCAGGTGCGGGCAGTGGGGCTGATGGTGCCGGCTCCTCCCTGGAAAAGGGGTGGTGCCCTGCTCCGGGGGGCCAGTGTGAGCCGAGGGCGGAGCGGAGCGGAGCTGTGGCCGAGCGTCAGCGGGCTGCGACTGTAGCGAGGGAGAAGGTGAGCGGGGGCTGGGGGGTGGGCCGCTGGGTCCCGGGTAAAGCCCCGAGGAGGGCTGCGGCGGGGCAGCGCCGGGTCGGAGCGGAGCTGTGGGGAGAGCGAGGCTGTGGTGAGGGCTCGGTGGGGGTTCCGGGTGCATCGGCGGGAGGGACGGCGCCCCGCAGGGTCAGAGAGCGGGAGGGCGGGCTCGCGGCATTCCGGGAGCTGTGGTGGTGCGCCTGCCGGCTGGCCGTGCGGCCGTGTTGTGTCGCAGAGCGTGCCGGGAGCTGCAGTCCTTGTGGCGCGCGGCTGCGGTGCGGCCGTGTTGTGTCGCAGAGCATGCCGGGAGGTGTAGTCCTTGGGGCGCGCGGCTGCCGGGCGGCAGTGTTGTGGCGCAGAGCAT
The DNA here is from genome assembly GCF_949628215.1 of Phalacrocorax aristotelis. Taxonomy (NCBI): domain Eukaryota; kingdom Metazoa; phylum Chordata; class Aves; order Suliformes; family Phalacrocoracidae; genus Phalacrocorax; species Phalacrocorax aristotelis. Next base: position 215,534 of record NW_027441092.1, on the reverse strand, counting down.
GCCGGGAGGTGTAGTCCTTGGGGCGCGCGGCTGCCGGGCGGCCGTGTTGTGGCGCAGAGCATGCCGGGAGGTGTAGTCCAGGCGCAGTGGCTGCCGGCGCTGTCACGTGGTTCGCCGGGGCGTGGCGGGAGGCGCGGTCTTCCGGCGCTCGGGTGCCGGGCGGCCGTGCCGCGTACGGTACGCGCGGTGTATTTGGGGTTGGATTCGTGTTGATTTCTGGGGGCTTGCGGGTGCGGCCGCTCCCCGAGAAGCGGTGAGTTCCCCGGGAGCTGACAGAAGGGAAGAGGGAAAGGAGGAGGACGGTGACGTTTTCCCCGTGCCCAGGGCGCAGATGATGGCCGCCTCCCCGGCTCGCCGGAGCTCCCGCTCAGCCTCCCCTTGCCCCCCCCTTGCCCCGTGCGCCTGCCCCCAGCCCCGGCACGTCCCCTGCAGCGTGCCGCGTAGCCCTTGGCCGCCCCCAGGCCCTGTCGTGAAGGCAGCGAGCCGGCCCTCAAGCGCACTGGATTCCCCCTCGGCGCAGGGGCCCTTAGCAGTAGCGCGGGGAAGGGGCGCTGTGTCCAGAAGCCCCTGCGCAAGGAGAGGCTTTGGCCAGGGTCGATGGACGGTAATGACGGTCGCTGTTTCTTCTTTCCCTCTCCCAGAGACCGTGCTGAGGACGTGGTTGTCTGTCCTTCCCCCGGGGATGCCGTTGACTGCGGCCGTCTCAGGCTCGCGTGGCTTCTCTCTGCCCGGCCTCGCCGTCCTTGCAGCGCAGGGCCGAAAAGGGATAGACAAAGCCCTTCCCGGCTGTGGAGAGGAGCTGCCTCGGCTGAAGCTGGAGACGCCAACGAAAGGTAAAGCAGAAGAAACTGAAGGCGCTCTGGCTGCCAGCTGCTTTCCTGCTGCAGGCAAGAGAGAGCCTGTCCCTGCAGGTGAGGGAGGAAGGATCCCCCTTCATAGCCCGCAGCGGGCCAGGCCACCAACGTGCACCGCAGGGTCCGTACGCGTAACCCGCAGTTCGGTACGGGCGTGTAGGGCACGAGCGAGCTAGGCTACGTGCCTAGGAAGCCTCATCTCGTAAGAGCTGTAAGACACCCCCGTGTTCTCTTCAGGTGGAGGTCGGCCTAGAGTCTGGAGCTGCAGAAGAGGCAGGGAGGAGAGGAGGGGAAAGAAGCATGTGAACGGCTAAATTGTGCCAGCAGCGCTGAGAGCGAGAGTCGCGGTGAGTCCTGGGCCAGTGGGGCCCCGTTGCCTCTCTTGTACGTCCTGGGCCCTCCCTGTCTCTCCCCCGGCCCCCTCTCTTTCCTTACCTGCTGCAAAATTATTTTTTTTTTGCGCCCCCCCCCCCGCACCTTCTTTCTCCGTCTCGCTCTGAGTGGCTCCCTGCCTCCCCGTCTTTTCAGTCCTCCCTCTCTCTGTCCTGTAGCCTGTGGCTACTTGTTCTTTCTCCGCCTCTCTCTGCCTGGCTCTGGCTCCGTTTTTATTTTTTTACTCCTCCTGCTCTGTCCTGTAGCCTGTCGGTATTTTTGTCTTTCTCTGGCTCTCTCGGTCTGACTCCCTGTGTTACCGAAAAACGCGGTAAAATCGGAAACAACTCCTCAAGGCCAATTTAGTATTAAAGAGCAGGCATTCTTTATTCACGGCGCCGGATGCACGGGGGATCGCTCCTCCTGGCGTGCGTACCTCACGCACCTTTCCCGTTCAATTTGTAGATCAAAATTTTACGTATTCATACGTATTCATTATTGTCCTGTCTGCTGATCGGTACAAACTTGCTCGTTCCGTATGTAAATCGCTGCGCAGGCTCGGTGGTGGTCCGTGAGTCGGTGGTCGCGATCTCCCCCTGCCAGAATTGCCTTTTACCTTCTTGGCTGTTAATCTTGGCAGTCTTGGCTAGTTCTCTCAGTCCGCTCCACGAAACCGCGTTTTGTCGTCCTTTTCTGACAGAAGCACGTTGTCTGTTGTTCTGCTGACGTTAACGATCGCCTAGGGACTAAAATGCAGATCGACGGATGCGCTGATTCGTACGCTCCATGTTCCCGTAATGGAACACCGTCTCTGGTTGGCTGATTTCATCGCTTTGGTTACACCTGTTCCTGTTGTTCAGTTTCTTCTTTTTTGGCTTTGTGTGATTCTCTCTGTGATTCTGTTTTTCTCTGCCTCGCTTTTCCCAGCTCCCCGTCCCTCACTTGGAATGCCCGTTGTCCTTCACCAGCTCACTCTCCCTTGGTTGCCATCCCCGTTTCTGAATTCCTCCTGCTTTGCCACGTAGCCCGTGACTTTTTTCTTAATCTCTCTCTGTCTGCCTCAACGCTCCCCCCGCGCTTTTTCATTCGTCTGCTCTGCTCTGCACCCTGCTACTGTTCTTGCCTTTCTGAGTTCTTCTCTGTCGAGCTCCCTTTCCCTATTTGTGGATTCCTGTTCTTCCTGCAGCCACCGCTGTTCCCTGTGACCTCCGTCTCTCTCTGTCCAGCTCCCTGTCCCTAGGTTTTAATCCCTGCCTCTGCCCGCTGTAGCCCGTCTAGGTTTTTCTCTCGGCCTCTCTCTCTGTCCGGCTCCCTCTCTCTGTGTTCTAATTCCACGTTCTCTGTCACGTAGACCCGTGCTATTTGTTTGTCCTCATCTCTCTCTGTCCAGCTCCTTGCTGCGATGTTTTATTTCTTCCCTCTCTGTCTGTCTTTGTAGCCCGTTGCCGTTGTTGGTTTTTTTTTTTTTTTCCCACTTGTTTCTTCATGTGTCTCTGTCTGCCTCCCAGTGCCTGATCTTTAATTCCTCCTTCCCTGTTGGGCCGCTGTTCCTTTTTTCCATTCTACGTTGTGTTCTCTTTGGTCTGCTGTTCTTATTCATCGATTCCCTCCTCGCTGCCCTGTGGCTTGTCCCCATTTATTGTTGCCTCTCTCTCCCTCTCTCTGGCTTCTTGCCCCTGTTTTTAAAATTCCTCCCTCTCTTCTCTCTTCCCTGTTGGCCGTGTGATCTTCAGCCTTTCTCCACCTCTTTCTGCCCAGCTCTCTGCGTCTATTCATTAATTCTTCCCTCTCTGCCCTGTAGCCTGTAGCTTCTGTCCTTTCTCCATCTTGCTGTCTCTGGCTTCCCCGTGACCCTCTCTTAGAATTGTTTCTCTCTTCTCTCTGTACGCATTGCGATTCCTTTTGCTCTCCATCTCCCTTTGTTTTGGTGTTTTTTTTGTTGTTTTTCTGGCTCCCTGTCCCTAATTGTTAATTCTCTGCCTTCTCATGCTCTGTACCACGTAGCCCCGTGGTTTGTTTTGTGGTGTTCCCTCCCCGGCCCCTTCCCTCCGTCGCTGGCCGTCTCGGCTCCCTGTCCCCGTGGCTTCATTCTTCCCTTTCTGCCCTGTTCTTGTCGCTTATCTTGTCTGTCTCCATCTCGCTCGGTCCAGCTTCCTGCCCCTGTTCTTCTTTCCTCCCTCGCTGTCGTGCTGCCTGCCCCAGGTTCTTTGTGCGTCTCCAGCCTGCTCCTCATCCTTCTTTGTTGGTCTGTGCCCTGCTCTTCCCCTCTCTCTGCTGCTTTTATCTCCACCTCCGTCAGGCTCCCTGTCCTCCTCTGGCCGTCCTGTTCCCTGCCTCGTGCCTTCTCACTACACGCACACACGCCCCCCCACCCCCACCCCCCCGCCCCCGTCCAGCCGGGTGCTGCTCTTGTCTTCTCTCCTCCTACTGTCCTGTGCCCTGCTCCTCACCTTTGGTGGCCTCCCCCTCTGCCCAGCAGCCCGTCGCTCCAGGAGCCAGGCGACGGACGGTCCGTTCCCTGCCAAACCGGGACAAGCGCGTGCCGTGGCTTAGCCCCAGCTGGCTATTCTGCACCAGGGAGCTGCTTGCTCACTCCACCCTCAGTGGGCTGGGGGAGAGAGCTGGAAGGGTAAAAGTGAGAAAAATCATGGGTCGAGATCAAGACGGTTTAATAGGTAAAGCAAAAGCTGTGCGTGGAAGCAAAGCAAGGAATTAATTCGCTCCTCCTTTTCGGCGGGCAGGTGTTGAGCTGTTTCTGGGAAAGCAGGGCTCTGTCATGTGTAACGGTTAGTTAGGAAGAGAAATGCCGTAGCCCCCAAGGACTCCCCCTTCTTCCCACAGTTGGAACCCGCAGTTCGGTACGGGCGTGTAGTGCACGAGCGAGCTAGGCTACGTGCCTAGGAAGCCTCATCTCGTAAGAGCTGTAAGACACCCCCGTGTTCTCTTCAGGTGGAGGTCGGCCTAGAGTCTGGAGCTGCAGAAGAGGCAGGGAGGAGAGGAGGGGAAAGAAGCATGTGAACGGCTAAATTGTGCCAGCAGCGCTGAGAGCGAGAGTCGCGGTGAGTCCTGGGCCAGTGGGGCCCCGTTGCCTCTCTTGTACGTCCTGGGCCCTCCCTGTCTCTCCCCCGGCCCCCTCTCTTTCCTTACCTGCCGCAAAATTATTTTTTTTGCGCCCCCCCCCGCACCTTCTTTCTCCGTCTCGCTCTGAGTGGCTCCCTGCCTCCCCGTCTTTTCAGTCCTCCCTCTCTCTGTCCTGTAGCCTGTGGCTACTTGTTCTTTCTCCGCCTCTCTCTGCCTGGCTCTGGCTCCGTTTTTATTTTTTTACTCCTCCTGCTCTGTCCTGTAGCCTGTCGGTATTTTTGTCTTTCTCTGGCTCTCTCGGTCTGACTCCCTGTGTTACCGAAAAACGCGGTAAAATCGGAAACAACTCCTCAAGGCCAATTTAGTATTAAAGAGCAGGCATTCTTTATTCACGGCGCCGGATGCACGGGGGATCGCTCCTCCTGGCGTGCGTACCTCACGCACCTTTCCCGTTCAATTTGTAGATCAAAATTTTACGTATTCATACGTATTCATTATTGTCCTGTCTGCTGATCGGTACAAACTTGCTCGTTCCGTATGTAAATCGCTGCGCAGGCTCGGTGGTGGTCCGTGAGTCGGTGGTCGCGATCTCCCCCTGCCAGAATTGCCTTTTACCTTCTTGGCTGTTAATCTTGGCAGTCTTGGCTAGTTCTCTCAGTCCGCTCCACGAAACCGCGTTTTGTCGTCCTTTTCTGACAGAAGCACGTTGTCTGTTGTTCTGCTGACGTTAACGATCGCCTAGGGACTAAAATGCAGATCAACAGGTGCGCTGATTCGTACGCTCCATGTTCCCGTAATGGAACACCGTCTCTGGTTGGCTGATTTCATCGCTTTGGTTACACCTGTTCCTGTTGTTCAGTTTCTTCTTTTTTGGCTTTGTGTGATTCTCTCTGTGATTCTGTTTTTCTCTGCCTCGCTTTTCCCAGCTCCCCGTCCCTCACTTGGAATGCCCGTTGTCCTTCACCAGCTCACTCTCCCTTGGTTGCCATCCCCGTTTCTGAATTCCTCCTGCTTTGCCACGTAGCCCGTGACTTTTTTCTTAATCTCTCTCTGTCTGCCTCAACGCTCCCCCCGCGCTTTTTCATTCGTCTGCTCTGCTCTGCACCCTGCTACTGTTCTTGCCTTTCTGAGTTCTTCTCTGTCGAGCTCCCTTTCCCTATTTGTGGATTCCTGTTCTTCCTGCAGCCACCGCTGTTCCCTGTGACCTCCGTCTCTCTCTGTCCAGCTCCCTGTCCCTAGGTTTTAATCCCTGCCTCTGCCCGCTGTAGCCCGTCTAGGTTTTTCTCTCGGCCTCTCTCTCTGTCCGGCTCCCTCTCTCTGTGTTCTAATTCCACGTTCTCTGTCACTTAGACCCGTGCTATTTGTTTGTCCTCATCTCTCTCTGTCCAGCTCCTTGCTGCGATGTTTTATTTCTTCCCTCTCTGTCTGTCTTTGTAGCCCGTTGCCGTTGTTGTTTTTTTTTTTTTTCCCCACTTGTTTCTTCATGTGTCTCTGTCTGCCTCCCAGTGCCTGATCTTTAATTCCTCCTTCCCTGTTGGGCCGCTGTTCCTTTTTTCCATTCTACGTTGTGTTCTCTTTGGTCTGCTGTTCTTATTCATCGATTCCCTCCTCGCTGCCCTGTGGCTTGTCCCCATTTATTGTTGCCTCTCTCTCCCTCTCTCTGGCTTCTTGCCCCTGTTTTTAAAATTCCTCCCTCTCTTCTCTCTTCCCTGTTGGCCGTGTGATCTTCAGCCTTTCTCCACCTCTTTCTGCCCAGCTCTCTGTGTCTATTCATTAATTCTTCCCTCTCTGCCCTGTAGCCTGTAGCTTCTGTCCTTTCTCCATCTTGCTGTCTCTGGCTTCCCCGTGACCCTCTCTTAGAATTGTTTCTCTCTTCTCTCTGTACGCATTGCGATTCCTTTTGCTCTCCATCTCCCTTTGTTTTGGTGTTTTTTTTGTTGTTTTTCTGGCTCCCTGTCCCTAATTGTTAATTCTCTGCCTTCTCATGCTCTGTACCACGTAGCCCCGTGGTTTGTTTTGTGGTGTTCCCTCCCCGGCCCCTTCCCTCCGTCGCTGGCCGTCTCGGCTCCCTGTCCCCGTGGCTTCATTCTTCCCTTTCTGCCCTGTTCTTGTCGCTTATCTTGTCTGTCTCCATCTCGCTCGGTCCAGCTTCCTGCCCCTGTTCTTCTTTCCTCCCTCGCTGTCGTGCTGCCTGCCCCAGGTTCTTTGTGCGTCTCCAGCCTGCTCCTCATCCTTCTTTGTTGGTCTGTGCCCTGCTCTTCCCCTCTCTCTGCTGCTTTTATCTCCACCTCCGTCAGGCTCCCTGTCCTCCTCTGGCCGTCCTGTTCCCTGCCTCGTGCCTTCTCACTACACGCACACACGCCCCCCCACCCCCACCCCCCCCGCCCCCGTCCAGCCGGGTGCTGCTCTTGTCTTCTCTCCTCCTACTGTCCTGTGCCCTGCTCCTCACCTTTGGTGGCCTCCCCCTCTGCCCAGCAGCCCGTCGCTCCAGGAGCCAGGCGACGGACGGTCCGTTCCCTGCCAAACCGGGACAAGCGCGTGCCGTGGCTTAGCCCCAGCTGGCTATTCTGCACCAGGGAGCTGCTTGCTCACTCCACCCTCAGTGGGCTGGGGGAGAGAGCTGGAAGGGTAAAAGTGAGAAAAATCATGGGTCGAGATCAAGACGGTTTAATAGGTAAAGCAAAAGCTGTGCGTGGAAGCAAAGCAAGGAATTAATTCGCTCCTCCTTTTCGGCGGGCAGGTGTTGAGCTGTTTCTGGGAAAGCAGGGCTCTGTCATGTGTAACGGTTAGTTAGGAAGAGAAATGCCGTAGCCCCCAAGGACTCCCCCTTCTTCCCACAGTTGGAACCCGCAGTTCGGTACGGGCGTGTAGTGCACGAGCGAGCTAGGCTACGTGCCTAGGAAGCCTCATCTCGTAAGAGCTGTAAGACACCCCCGTGTTCTCTTCAGGTGGAGGTCGGCCTAGAGTCTGGAGCTGCAGAAGAGGCAGGGAGGAGAGGAGGGGAAAGAAGCATGTGAACGGCTAAATTGTGCCAGCAGCGCTGAGAGCGAGAGTCGCGGTGAGTCCTGGGCCAGTGGGGCCCCGTTGCCTCTCTTGTACGTCCTGGGCCCTCCCTGTCTCTCCCCCGGCCCCCTCTCTTTCCTTACCTGCCGCAAAATTATTTTTTTTGCGCCCCCCCCCGCACCTTCTTTCTCCGTCTCGCTCTGAGTGGCTCCCTGCCTCCCCGTCTTTTCAGTCCTCCCTCTCTCTGTCCTGTAGCCTGTGGCTACTTGTTCTTTCTCCGCCTCTCTCTGCCTGGCTCTGGCTCCGTTTTTATTTTTTTACTCCTCCTGCTCTGTCCTGTAGCCTGTCGGTATTTTTGTCTTTCTCTGGCTCTCTCGGTCTGACTCCCTGTGTTACCGAAAAACGCGGTAAAATCGGAAACAACTCCTCAAGGCCAATTTAGTATTAAAGAGCAGGCATTCTTTATTCACGGCGCCGGATGCACGGGGGATCGCTCCTCCTGGCGTGCGTACCTCACGCACCTTTCCCGTTCAATTTGTAGATCAAAATTTTACGTATTCATACGTATTCATTATTGTCCTGTCTGCTGATCGGTACAAACTTGCTCGTTCCGTATGTAAATCGCTGCGCAGGCTCGGTGGTGGTCCGTGAGTCGGTGGTCGCGATCTCCCCCTGCCAGAATTGCCTTTTACCTTCTTGGCTGTTAATCTTGGCAGTCTTGGCTAGTTCTCTCAGTCCGCTCCACGAAACCGCGTTTTGTCGTCCTTTTCTGACAGAAGCACGTTGTCTGTTGTTCTGCTGACGTTAACGATCGCCTAGGGACTAAAATGCAGATCGACGGATGCGCTGATTCGTACGCTCCATGTTCCCGTAATGGAACACCGTCTCTGGTTGGCTGATTTCATCGCTTTGGTTACACCTGTTCCTGTTGTTCAGTTTCTTCTTTTTTGGCTTTGTGTGATTCTCTCTGTGATTCTGTTTTTCTCTGCCTCGCTTTTCCCAGCTCCCCGTCCCTCACTTGGAATGCCCGTTGTCCTTCACCAGCTCACTCTCCCTTGGTTGCCATCCCCGTTTCTGAATTCCTCCTGCTTTGCCACGTAGCCCGTGACTTTTTTCTTAATCTCTCTCTGTCTGCCTCAACGCTCCCCCCGCGCTTTTTCATTCGTCTGCTCTGCTCTGCACCCTGCTACTGTTCTTGCCTTTCTGAGTTCTTCTCTGTCGAGCTCCCTTTCCCTATTTGTGGATTCCTGTTCTTCCTGCAGCCACCGCGCTGTTCCCTGTGACCTCCGTCTCTCTCTGTCCAGCTCCCTGTCCCTAGGTTTTAATCCCTGCCTCTGCCCGCTGTAGCCCGTCTAGGTTTTTCTCTCGGCCTCTCTCTCTGTCCGGCTCCCTCTCTCTGTGTTCTAATTCCACGTTCTCTGTCACTTAGACCCGTGCTATTTGTTTGTCCTCATCTCTCTCTGTCCAGCTCCTTGCTGCGATGTTTTATTTCTTCCCTCTCTGTCTGTCTTTGTAGCCCGTTGCCGTTGTTGTTTTTTTTTTTTTCCCCACTTGTTTCTTCATGTGTCTCTGTCTGCCTCCCAGTGCCTGATCTTTAATTCCTCCTTCCCTGTTGGGCCGCTGTTCCTTTTTTCCATTCTACGTTGTGTTCTCTTTGGTCTGCTGTTCTTATTCATCGATTCCCTCCTCGCTGCCCTGTGGCTTGTCCCCATTTATTGTTGCCTCTCTCTCCCTCTCTCTGGCTTCTTGCCCCTGTTTTTAAAATTCCTCCCTCTCTTCTCTCTTCCCTGTTGGCCGTGTGATCTTCAGCCTTTCTCCACCTCTTTCTGCCCAGCTCTCTGTGTCTATTCATTAATTCTTCCCTCTCTGCCCTGTAGCCTGTAGCTTCTGTCCTTTCTCCATCTTGCTGTCTCTGGCTTCCCCGTGACCCTCTCTTAGAATTGTTTCTCTCTTCTCTCTGTACGCATTGCGATTCCTTTTGCTCTCCATCTCCCTTTGTTTTGGTGTTTTTTTTGTTGTTTTTCTGGCTCCCTGTCCCTAATTGTTAATTCTCTGCCTTCTCATGCTCTGTACCACGTAGCCCCGTGGTTTGTTTTGTGGTGTTCCCTCCCCGGCCCTTCCCTCCGTCGTTGGCTGTCTCGGCTCCCTGTCCCCGTGGCTTCATTCTTCCCTTTCTGCCCTGTTCTTGTCGCTTATCTTGTCTGTCTCCATCTCGCTCGGTCCAGCTTCCTGCCCCTGTTCTTCTTTCCTCCCTCGCTGTCGTGCTGCCTGCCCCAGGTTCTTTGTGCGTCTCCAGCCTGCTCCTCATCCTTCTTTGTTGGTCTGTGTCCTGCTCTTCCCCTCTCTCTGCTGCTTTTATCTCCACCTCCGTCAGGCTCCCTGTCCTCCTCTGGCCGTCCTGTTCCCTGCCTCGTGCCTTCTCACTACACGCACACACGCCCCCCCGCCCCCGTCCAGCCGGATGCTGCTCTTCTCTCCTCCTACTGTCCTGTGCCCTGCTCCTCACCTTTGGTGGCCTCCCCCTCTGCCCAGCAGCCCGTCGCTCCAGGAGCCAGGCGACGGACGGTCCGTTCCCTGCCAAACCGGGACAAGCGCGTGCCGTGGCTTAGCCCCAGCTGGCAACTCTGCACCAGGGAGCTGCTTGCTCGCTCCACCCTCAGTGGGCTGGGGGAGAGAGCTGGAAGGGTAAAAGTGAGAAAAATCATGGGTCGAGATCAAGACGGTTTAATAGGTAAAGCAAAAGCTGTGCGTGGAAGCAAAGCAAGGAATTAATTCGCTCCTCCTTTTCGGCGGGCAGGTGTTGAGCTGTTTCTGGGAAAGCAGGGCTCTGTCATGTGTAACGGTTAGTTAGGAAGAGAAATGCCGTAGCCCCCAAGGACTCCCCCTTCTTCCCCCAGCTGCGTGTGCTGAGCATGATGTCAAATGGTATGGAATATCCCTTTGGTCAGTTAGCTGGGAAAGCTTTCCCAGCTGTGTCCTCTCCCAGCCTACTTGCTGGTGGGGCACTGAGAGAACCAGAAGAGGCCCTGACTGTGGAAGCAGTGCTCAGCAAGAACGAAAACATCTCTACATTATTAACGGTGTTTTGAGCATAAATCCAAAACTTATCCCTTCCTAGCTACTCTGGAGAAAATGAGCACTATCCCAGCCAACACCAGCTCTGCGGTTGCGGCAACGGCGGCCGAGGTGGCCTTGGGGCAGTGGGAGCGTTGGGGACCCTGAGCCACGAATGGCTCCTGGGACTTGTTACGTGTGTGCGCCTGCACAAACACCTGCCCTCTCCTTTGCCCTCAGGGCTGCGTTTGCGCTGCCTTTGCGTGGGGCAAGGGGCTGTGATGGAGCCCAGGGGAGGAGGTGGTGCACTGTGGGGGTGAGGGGAGGGGGCCCCCCGTTGCTGCTGTGCCTCAGGTGCGCGCGGGGGCTGGAGGAGCCCCAGGTGCGGGCAGTGGGGCTGATGGTGCCGGCTCCTCCCTGGAAAAGGGGTGGTGCCCTGCTCCGGGGGGCCAGTGTGAGCCGAGGGCGGAGCGGAGCGGAGCTGTGGCCGAGCGTCAGCGGGCTGCGACTGTAGCGAGGGAGAAGGTGAGCGGGGGCTGGGGGGTGGGCCGCTGGGTCCCGGGTAAAGCCCCGAGGAGGGCTGCGGCGGGGCAGCGCCGGGTCGGAGCGGAGCTGTGGGGAGAGCGAGGCTGTGGTGAGGGCTCGGTGGGGGTTCCGGGTGCATCGGCGGGAGGGACGGCGCCCCGCAGGGTCAGAGAGCGGGAGGGCGGGCTCGCGGCATTCCGGGAGCTGTGGTGGTGCGCCTGCCGGCTGGCCGTGCGGCCGTGTTGTGTCGCAGAGCGTGCCGGGAGCTGCAGTCCTTGTGGCGCGCGGCTGCGGTGCGGCCGTGTTGTGTCGCAGAGCATGCCGGGAGGTGTAGTCCTTGGGGCGCGCGGCTGCCGGGCGGCAGTGTTGTGGCGCAGAGCATGCCGGGAGGTGTAGTCCTTGGGGCGCGCGGCTGCCGGGCGGCCGTGTTGTGGCGCAGAGCATGCCGGGAGGTGTAGTCCTGGCGCAGTGGCTGCCGGCGCTGTCACGTGGTTCGCCGGGGCGTGGCGGGAGGCGCGGTCTTCCGGCGCTCGGGTGCCGGGCGGCCGTGCCGCGTACGGTACGCGCGGTGTATTTGGGGTTGGATTCGTGTTGATTTCTGGGGGCTTGCGGGTGCGGCCGCTCCCCGAGAAGCGGTGAGTTCCCCGGGAGCTGACAGAAGGGAAGAGGGAAAGGAGGAGGACGGTGACGTTTTCCCCGTGCCCAGGGCGCAGATGATGGCCGCCTCCCCGGCTCGCCGGAGCTCCCGCTCAGCCTCCCCTTGCCCCCCCCTTGCCCCGTGCGCCTGCCCCCAGCCCCGGCACGTCCCCTGCAGCGTGCCGCGTAGCCCTTGGCCGCCCCCAGGCCCTGTCGTGAAGGCAGCGAGCCGGCCCTCAAGCGCACTGGATTCCCCCTCGGCGCAGGGGCCCTTAGCAGTAGCACGGGGAAGGGGCGCTGTGTCCAGAAGCCCCTGCGCAAGGAGAGGCTTTGGCCAGGGTCGATGGACGGTAATGACGGTCGCTGTTTCTTCTTTCCCTCTCCCAGAGACCGTGCTGAGGACGTGGTTGTCTGTCCTTCCCCCGGGGATGCCGTTGACTGCGGCCGTCTCAGGCTCGCGTGGCTTCTCTCTGCCCGGCCTCGCCGTCCTTGCAGCGCAGGGCCGAAAAGGGATAGACAAAGCCCTTCCCGGCTGTGGAGAGGAGCTGCCTCGGCTGAAGCTGGAGACGCCAACGAAAGGTAAAGCAGAAGAAACTGAAGGCGCTCTGGCTGCCAGCTGCTTTCCTGCTGCAGGCAAGAGAGAGCCTGTCCCTGCAGGTGAGGGAGGAAGGATCCCCCTTCATAGCCCGCAGCGGGCCAGGCCACCAACGTGCACCGCAGGGTCCGTACGCGTAACCCGCAGTTCGGTACGGGCGTGTAGGGCACGAGCGAGCTAGGCTACGTGCCTAGGAAGCCTCATCTCGTAAGAGCTGTAAGACACCCCCGTGTTCTCTTCAGGTGGAGGTCGGCCTAGAGTCTGGAGCTGCAGAAGAGGCAGGGAGGAGAGGAGGGGAAAGAAGCATGTGAACGGCTAAATTGTGCCAGCAGCGCTGAGAGCGAGAGTCGCGGTGAGTCCTGGGCCAGTGGGGCCCCGTTGCCTCTCTTGTACGTCCTGGGCCCTCCCTGTCTCTCCCCCGGCCCCCTCTCTTTCCTTACCTGCTGCAAAATTATTTTTTTTTTGCGCCCCCCCCCCCGCACCTTCTTTCTCCGTCTCGCTCTGAGTGGCTCCCTGCCTCCCCGTCTTTTCAGTCCTCCCTCTCTCTGTCCTGTAGCCTGTGGCTACTTGTTCTTTCTCCGCCTCTCTCTGCCTGGCTCTGGCTCCGTTTTTATTTTTTTACTCCTCCTGCTCTGTCCTGTAGCCTGTCGGTATTTTTGTCTTTCTCTGGCTCTCTCGGTCTGACTCCTGTGTTACCGAAAAACGCGGTAAAATCGGAAACAACTCCTCAAGGCCAATTTAGTATTAAAGAGCAGGCATTCTTTATTCACGGCGCCGGATGCACGGGGGATCGCTCCTCCTGGCGTGCGTACCTCACGCACCTTTCCCGTTCAATTTGTAGATCAAAATTTTACGTATTCATACGTATTCATTATTGTCCTGTCTGCTGATCGGTACAAACTTGCTCGTTCCGTATGTAAATCGCTGCGCAGGCTCGGTGGTGGTCCGTGAGTCGGTGGTCGCGATCTCCCCCTGCCAGAATTGCCTTTTACCTTCTTGGCTGTTAATCTTGGCAGTCTTGGCTAGTTCTCTCAGTCCGCTCCACGAAACCGCGTTTTGTCGTCCTTTTCTGACAGAAGCACGTTGTCTGTTGTTCTGCTGACGTTAACGATCGCCTAGGGACTAAAATGCAGATCGACGGATGCGCTGATTCGTACGCTCCATGTTCCCGTAATGGAACACCGTCTCTGGTTGGCTGATTTCATCGCTTTGGTTACACCTGTTCCTGTTGTTCAGTTTCTTCTTTTTTGGCTTTGTGTGATTCTCTCTGTGATTCTGTTTTTCTCTGCCTCGCTTTTCCCAGCTCCCCGTCCCTCACTTGGAATGCCCGTTGTCCTTCACCAGCTCACTCTCCCTTGGTTGCCATCCCCGTTTCTGAATTCCTCCTGCTTTGCCACGTAGCCCGTGACTTTTTTCTTAATCTCTCTCTGTCTGCCTCAACGCTCCCCCCGCGCTTTTTCATTCGTCTGCTCTGCTCTGCACCCTGCTACTGTTCTTGCCTTTCTGAGTTCTTCTCTGTCGAGCTCCCTTTCCCTATTTGTGGATTCCTGTTCTTCCTGCAGCCACCGCTGTTCCCTGTGACCTCCGTCTCTCTCTGTCCAGCTCCCTGTCCCTAGGTTTTAATCCCTGCCTCTGCCCGCTGTAGCCCGTCTAGGTTTTTCTCTCGGCCTCTCTCTCTGTCCGGCTCCCTCTCTCTGTGTTCTAATTCCACGTTCTCTGTCACTTAGACCCGTGCTATTTGTTTGTCCTCATCTCTCTCTGTCCAGCTCCTTGCTGCGATGTTTTATTTCTTCCCTCTCTGTCTGTCTTTGTAGCCCGTTGCCGTTGTTGTTTTTTTTTTTTTTCCCCACTTGTTTCTTCATGTGTCTCTGTCTGCCTCCCAGTGCCTGATCTTTAATTCCTCCTTCCCTGTTGGGCCGCTGTTCCTTTTTTCCATTCTACGTTGTGTTCTCTTTGGTCTGCTGTTCTTATTCATCGATTCCCTCCTCGCTGCCCTGTGGCTTGTCCCCATTTATTGTTGCCTCTCTCTCCCTCTCTCTGGCTTCTTGCCCCTGTTTTTAAATTCCTCCCTCTCTTCTCTCTTCCCTGTTGGCCGTGTGATCTTCAGCCTTTCTCCACCTCTTTCTGCCCAGCTCTCTGTGTCTATTCATTAATTCTTCCCTCTCTGCCCTGTAGCCTGTAGCTTCTGTCCTTTCTCCATCTTGCTGTCTCTGGCTTCCCGTGACCCTCTCTTAGAATTGTTTCTCTCTTCTCTCTGTACGCATTGCGATTCCTTTTGCTCTCCATCTCCCTTTGTTTTGGTGTTTTTTTTGTTGTTTTTCTGGCTCCCTGTCCCTAATTGTTAATTCTCTGCCTTCTCATGCTCTGTACCACGTAGCCCCGTGGTTTGTTTTGTGGTGTTCCCTCCCCGGCCCCTTCCCTCCGTCGTTGGCTGTCTCGGCTCCCTGTCCCCGTGGCTTCATTCTTCCCTTTCTGCCCTGTTCTTGTCGCTTATCTTGTCTGTCTCCATCTCGCTCGGTCCAGCTTCCTGCCCCTGTTCTTCTTTCCTCCCTCGCTGTCGTGCTGCCTGCCCCAGGTTCTTTGTGCGTCTCCAGCCTGCTCCTCATCCTTCTTTGTTGGTCTGTGTCCTGCTCTTCCCCTCTCTCTGCTGCTTTTATCTCCACCTCCGTCAGGCTCCCTGTCCTCCTCTGGCCGTCCTGTTCCCTGCCTCGTGCCTTCTCACTACACGCACACACGCCCCCCCGCCCCCGTCCAGCCGGATGCTGCTCTTCTCTCCTCCTACTGTCCTGTGCCCTGCTCCTCACCTTTGGTGGCCTCCCCCTCTGCCCAGCAGCCCGTCGCTCCAGGAGCCAGGCGACGGACGGTCCGTTCCCTGCCAAACCGGGACAAGCGCGTGCCGTGGCTTAGCCCCAGCTGGCAACTCTGCACCAGGGAGCTGCTTGCTCGCTCCACCCTCAGTGGGCTGGGGGAGAGAGCTGGAAGGGTAAAAGTGAGAAAAATCATGGGTCGAGATCAAGACGGTTTAATAGGTAAAGCAAAAGCTGTGCGTGGAAGCAAAGCAAGGAATTAATTCGCTCCTCCTTTTCGGCGGGCAGGTGTTGAGCTGTTTCTGGGAAAGCAGGGCTCTGTCATGTGTAACGGTTAGTTAGGAAGAGAAATGCCGTAGCCCCCAAGGACTCCCCCTTCTTCCCCCAGCTGCGTGTGCTGAGCATGATGTCAAATGGTATGGAATATCCCTTTGGTCAGTTAGCTGGGAAAGCTTTCCCAGCTGTGTCCTCTCCCAGCCTACTTGCTGGTGGGGCACTGAGAGAACCAGAAGAGGCCCTGACTGTGGAAGCAGTGCTCAGCAAGAACGAAAACATCTCTACATTATTAACGGTGTTTTGAGCATAAATCCAAAACTTATCCCTTCCTAGCTACTCTGGAGAAAATGAGCACTATCCCAGCCAACACCAGCTCTGCGGTTGCGGCAACGGCGGCCGAGGTGGCCTTGGGGCAGTGGGAGCGTTGGGGACCCTGAGCCACGAATGGCTCCTGGGACTTGTTACGTGTGTGCGCCTGCACAAACACCTGCCCTCTCCTTTGCCCTCAGGGCTGCGTTTGCGCTGCCTTTGCGTGGGGCAAGGGGCTGTGATGGAGCCCAGGGGAGGAGGTGGTGCACTGTGGGGGTGAGGGGAGGGGGCCCCCCGTTGCTGCTGTGCCTCAGGTGCGCGCGGGGGCTGGAGGAGCCCCAGGTGCGGGCAGTGGGGCTGATGGTGCCGGCTCCTCCCTGGAAAAGGGGTGGTGCCCTGCTCCGGGGGGCCAGTGTGAGCCGAGGGCGGAGCGGAGCGGAGCTGTGGCCGAGCGTCAGCGGGCTGCGACTGTAGCGAGGGAGAAGGTGAGCGGGGGCTGGGGGGTGGGCCGCTGGGTCCCGGGTAAAGCCCCGAGGAGGGCTGCGGCGGGGCAGCGCCGGGTCGGAGCGGAGCTGTGGGGAGAGCGAGGCTGTGGTGAGGGCTCGGTGGGGGTTCCGGGTGCATCGGCGGGAGGGACGGCGCCCCGCAGGGTCAGAGAGCGGGAGGGCGGGCTCGCGGCATTCCGGGAGCTGTGGTGGTGCGCCTGCCGGCTGGCCGTGCGGCCGTGTTGTGTCGCAGAGCGTGCCGGGAGCTGCAGTCCTTGTGGCGCGCGGCTGCGGTGCGGCCGTGTTGTGTCGCAGAGCATGCCGGGAGGTGTAGTCCTTGGGGCGCGCGGCTGCCGGGCGGCAGTGTTGTGGCGCAGAGCATGCCGGGAGGTGTAGTCCTTGGGGCGCGCGGCTGCCGGGCGGCCGTGTTGTGGCGCAGAGCATGCCGGGAGGTGTAGTCCTGGCGCAGTGGCTGCCGGCGCTGTCACGTGGTTCGCCGGGGCGTGGCGGGAGGCGCGGTCTTCCGGCGCTCGGGTGCCGGGCGGCCGTGCCGCGTACGGTACGCGCGGTGTATTTGGGGTTGGATTCGTGTTGATTTCTGGGGGCTTGCGGGTGCGGCCGCTCCCCGAGAAGCGGTGAGTTCCCCGGGAGCTGACAGAAGGGAAGAGGGAAAGGAGGAGGACGGTGACGTTTTCCCCGTGCCCAGGGCGCAGATGATGGCCGCCTCCCCGGCTCGCCGGAGCTCCCGCTCAGCCTCCCCTTGCCCCCCCCTTGCCCCGTGCGCCTGCCCCCAGCCCCGGCACGTCCCCTGCAGCGTGCCGCGTAGCCCTTGGCCGCCCCCAGGCCCTGTCGTGAAGGCAGCGAGCCGGCCCTCAAGCGCACTGGATTCCCCCTCGGCGCAGGGGCCCTTAGCAGTAGCGCGGGGAAGGGGCGCTGTGTCCAGAAGCCCCTGCGCAAGGAGAGGCTTTGGCCAGGGTCGATGGACGGTAATGACGGTCGCTGTTTCTTCTTTCCCTCTCCCAGAGACCGTGCTGAGGACGTGGTTGTCTGTCCTTCCCCCGGGGATGCCGTTGACTGCGGCCGTCTCAGGCTCGCGTGGCTTCTCTCTGCCCGGCCTCGCCGTCCTTGCAGCGCAGGGCCGAAAAGGGATAGACAAAGCCCTTCCCGGCTGTGGAGAGGAGCTGCCTCGGCTGAAGCTGGAGACGCCAACGAAAGGTAAAGCAGAAGAAACTGAAGGCGCTCTGGCTGCCAGCTGCTTTCCTGCTGCAGGCAAGAGAGAGCCTGTCCCTGCAGGTGAGGGAGGAAGGATCCCCCTTCATAGCCCGCAGCGGGCCAGGCCACCAACGTGCACCGCAGGGTCCGTACGCGTAACCCGCAGTTCGGTACGGGCGTGTAGGGCACGAGCGAGCTAGGCTACGTGCCTAGGAAGCCTCATCTCGTAAGAGCTGTAAGACACCCCCGTGTTCTCTTCAGGTGGAGGTCGGCCTAGAGTCTGGAGCTGCAGAAGAGGCAGGGAGGAGAGGAGGGGAAAGAAGCATGTGAACGGCTAAATTGTGCCAGCAGCGCTGAGAGCGAGAGTCGCGGTGAGTCCTGGGCCAGTGGGGCCCCGTTGCCTCTCTTGTACGTCCTGGGCCCTCCCTGTCTCTCCCCCGGCCCCCTCTCTTTCCTTACCTGCTGCAAAATTATTTTTTTTTTGCGCCCCCCCCCCCGCACCTTCTTTCTCCGTCTCGCTCTGAGTGGCTCCCTGCCTCCCCGTCTTTTCAGTCCTCCCTCTCTCTGTCCTGTAGCCTGTGGCTACTTGTTCTTTCTCCGCCTCTCTCTGCCTGGCTCTGGCTCCGTTTTTATTTTTTTACTCCTCCTGCTCTGTCCTGTAGCCTGTCGGTATTTTTGTCTTTCTCTGGCTCTCTCGGTCTGACTCCCTGTGTTACCGAAAAACGCGGTAAAATCGGAAACAACTCCTCAAGGCCAATTTAGTATTAAAGAGCAGGCATTCTTTATTCACGGCGCCGGATGCACGGGGGATCGCTCCTCCTGGCGTGCGTACCTCACGCACCTTTCCCGTTCAATTTGTAGATCAAAATTTTACGTATTCATACGTATTCATTATTGTCCTGTCTGCTGATCGGTACAAACTTGCTCGTTCCGTATGTAAATCGCTGCGCAGGCTCGGTGGTGGTCCGTGAGTCGGTGGTCGCGATCTCCCCCTGCCAGAATTGCCTTTTACCTTCTTGGCTGTTAATCTTGGCAGTCTTGGCTAGTTCTCTCAGTCCGCTCCACGAAACCGCGTTTTGTCGTCCTTTTCTGACAGAAGCACGTTGTCTGTTGTTCTGCTGACGTTAACGATCGCCTAGGGACTAAAATGCAGATCGACGGATGCGCTGATTCGTACGCTCCATGTTCCCGTAATGGAACACCGTCTCTGGTTGGCTGATTTCATCGCTTTGGTTACACCTGTTCCTGTTGTTCAGTTTCTTCTTTTTTGGCTTTGTGTGATTCTCTCTGTGATTCTGTTTTTCTCTGCCTCGCTTTTCCCAGCTCCCCGTCCCTCACTTGGAATGCCCGTTGTCCTTCACCAGCTCACTCTCCCTTGGTTGCCATCCCCGTTTCTGAATTCCTCCTGCTTTGCCACGTAGCCCGTGACTTTTTTCTTAATCTCTCTCTGTCTGCCTCAACGCTCCCCCCGCGCTTTTTCATTCGTCTGCTCTGCTCTGCACCCTGCTACTGTTCTTGCCTTTCTGAGTTCTTCTCTGTCGAGCTCCCTTTCCCTATTTGTGGATTCCTGTTCTTCCTGCAGCCACCGCTGTTCCCTGTGACCTCCGTCTCTCTCTGTCCAGCTCCCTGTCCCTAGGTTTTAATCCCTGCCTCTGCCCGCTGTAGCCCGTCTAGGTTTTTCTCTCGGCCTCTCTCTCTGTCCGGCTCCCTCTCTCTGTGTTCTAATTCCACGTTCTCTGTCACTTAGACCCGTGCTATTTGTTTGTCCTCATCTCTCTCTGTCCAGCTCCTTGCTGCGATGTTTTATTTCTTCCCTCTCTGTCTGTCTTTGTAGCCCGTTGCCGTTGTTGTTTTTTTTTTTTTTTTTCCCACTTGTTTCTTCATGTGTCTCTGTCTGCCTCCCAGTGCCTGATCTTTAATTCCTCCTTCCCTGTTGGGCCGCTGTTCCTTTTTTCCATTCTACGTTGTGTTCTCTTTGGTCTGCTGTTCTTATTCATCGATTCCCTCCTCGCTGCCCTGTGGCTTGTCCCCATTTATTGTTGCCTCTCTCTCCCTCTCTCTGGCTTCTTGCCCCTGTTTTTAAAATTCCTCCCTCTCTTCTCTCTTCCCTGTTGGCCGTGTGATCTTCAGCCTTTCTCCACCTCTTTCTGCCCAGCTCTCTGCGTCTATTCATTAATTCTTCCCTCTCTGCCCTGTAGCCTGTAGCTTCTGTCCTTTCTCCATCTTGCTGTCTCTGGCTTCCCCGTGACCCTCTCTTAGAATTGTTTCTCTCTTCTCTCTGTACGCATTGCGATTCCTTTTGCTCTCCATCTCCCTTTGTTTTGGTGTTTTTTTTGTTGTTTTTCTGGCTCCCTGTCCCTAATTGTTAATTCTCTGCCTTCTCATGCTCTGTACCACGTAGCCCCGTGGTTTGTTTTGTGGTGTTCCCTCCCCGGCCCCTTCCCTCCGTCGTTGGCTGTCTCGGCTCCCTGTCTCCGTGGCTTCATTCTTCCCTTTCTGCCCTGTTCTTGTCGCTTATCTTGTCTGTCTCCATCTCGCTCGGTCCAGCTTCCTGCCCCTGTTCTTCTTTCCTCCCTCGCTGTCGTGCTGCCTGCCCCAGGTTCTTTGTGCGTCTCCAGCCTGCTCCTCATCCTTCTTTGTTGGTCTGTGCCCTGCTCTTCCCCTCTCTCTGCTGCTTTTATCTCCACCTCCGTCAGGCTCCCTGTCCTCCTCTGGCCGTCCTGTTCCCTGCCTCGTGCCTTCTCACTACACGCACACACGCCCCCCCCGCCCCCGTCCAGCCGGATGCTGCTCTTCTCTCCTCCTACTGTCCTGTGCCCTGCTCCTCACCTTTGGTGGCCTCCCCCTCTGCCCAGCAGCCCGTCGCTCCAGGAGCCAGGCGACGGACGGTCCGTTCCCTGCCAAACCGGGACAAGCGCGTGCCGTGGCTTAGCCTCAGCTGGCAACTCTGCACTAGGGAGCTGCTTGCTCGCTCCACCCTCAGTGGGCTGGGGGAGAGAGCTGGAAGGGTAAAAGTGAGAAAAATCATGGGTTGAGATCAAGACGGTTTAATAGGTAAAGCAAAAGCTGTGCGTGGAAGCAAAGCAAGGAATTAATTCGCTCCTCCTTTTCGGCGGGCAGGTGTTGAGCTGTTTCTGGGAAAGCAGGGCTCTGTCATGTGTAACGGTTACTTAGGGAGAGAAATGCCGTAGCCCCCAAGGACTCCCCCTTCTTCCCCCAGCTGCGTGTGCTGAGCATGATGTCAAATGGTATGGAATATCCCTTTGGTCAGTTAGCTGGGAAAGCTTTCGCAGCTGTGTCCTCTCCCAGCCTACCTGCTGGTGGGGCACTGAGAGAACCAGAAGAGGCCCTGACTGTGGAAGCAGTGCTCAGCAAGAACCAAAACATCTCTACATTATTAACGGTGTTTTGAGCATAAATCCAAAACGTATCCCTTCCTAGCTACTGTGGCGAAAATGAGCACTATCGCAGCCAACACCAGCTCTGTGCGGCTGCGGCAACGGCGGCCGAGGTGGCCTTGGGGCAGGGGGGGAGCGTTGGGGACCCTGAGCCACGAATGGCTCCTGGGACTTGTTACGCGTGTGCGCCTGCACAAACACCTGCCCTCTCGTTTGCCCTCAGGGCTGCGTTTGCGCTGCCTTTGCGTGGGGCAAGGGGCTGTGATGGAGCCCAGGGGAGGAGGTGGTGCACTGTGGGGGTGAGGGGAGGGGGCCCCCCGTTGCTGCTGCGCCTCAGCTGTGGGCGGGGTCTGGATGGAGGAGCCCCAGGTGCGGGCGGTGGGGCTGACGGTGCCGGCTCCTCCCTGGAAAAGGGGTGGTGCCCGGCTCCGGGGGGCCAGTGTGAGCCGAGGGCGGAGCGGAGCGGAGCTGTGGCCGAGCGTCAGCGGGCTGCGACTGTAGCGAGGGTGGAGGTGAGCGGGGGCTGGGTGGTGGAGCGCTGCGTCCCGGGTCAAGCCCCGAGGAGGGCTGCGGCGGGGCAGCGCCGGGTCGGAGCGGGCGGTGGGGAGAGCGAGGCTGTGGTGAGGGCTCGGTGGGGCTTCCGGGTGCATCGGCGGCCGGGACGGTGGCTCGCAGGGTCCTAGAGCGGGGAGGGCGGGCTGGCGGCGTGCCGGGAGCTGTGGTGGTGCGCCTGCCGGCTGGCCGTGCGGCCGTGTTGTGGCGCAGAGCGTGCCGGGAGGTGTAGTCCTTGGGGCGCGCGGCTGCCGGGCGGCCGTGTTGTGGCGCAGAGCATGGCGGGAGGTGTAGTCCTTGCGGCGCGCGGCTGCCGGGCGGCCGTGTTGTGGCGCAGAGCATGCCGGGAGGTGTAGTCCTGGCGCAGTGGCTGCCGGCCGTGTCACGTGGTTCGCCGGGGCGTGGCGGGAGGCGCGGTCTTCCGGCGCTCGGGTGCCGGGCGGCCGTGCCGCGTACGGTAGGCGCGGTGTATTTTTGGGGTTGGATTCGTGTTGATTTCTGGGGGCTTGCGGGTGCGGCCGCTCCCCGAGAAGCGGTGAGTTCCCCGGGAGCTGACAGAAGGGAAGAGGGAAAGGAGGAGGACCTTTTCCCCCTGCCCAGGGCGCAGATGATGGCCGCCTCCCCGGCTCGCCGGAGCTACCGCTCAGCCTCCCCTGGCCCCCCCTTGCCCCGTGCGCCTGCCCCCAGCCCCGGCACGTCCCCTGAAGCGTGCCGCGTAGCCCTTGGCCGCCCCCAGGCCCTGTCGTGAAGGCAGCGAGCCGGCCCTCAAGCGCACTGGATTCCCCCTCGGCGCAGGGGCCCTTAGCAGTAGCGCGGGGAAGGGGCGCTGTGTCCGGAAGCCCCTGCGCAAGGAGAGGCTTTGGTCAGGGTCGATCGACGGTAATGACGGTCGCTGTTTCCTCTTTCCCTCTCCCAGAGACCGTGCTGAGGACGTGGTTGTCTGTCCTTCCCCCGGGGACGCCGTCGACTGCGGCCGTCTCAGGCTTGCGTGGCTTCTCTCTGCCCGGCTTTGCCATCCTCGCGGCGCCGGGGCGAAAAGGGACACACAGAGCCCTTCCCGGCTGTGGAGAGGAGCTGCCTCGGCTGAAGCTGGAGACGCCAACGAAAGGTAAAGCAGAAGAAACTGAAGGCGCTCTGGCTGCCAGCTGCCTTCCTGCTGCAGGCAAGAGAGAGCCTGTCCCTGCAGGTGAGGGAGGAAGGATCCCCCTTCATAGTCCGCAGCGGGCCAGGCCACCAACGTGCACCGCAGGGTCCGTACGCGGTAACCCGGAGTTGGGTACGGGCGTGTAGGGCACGAGCGAGCTAGGCTACGTGCCGAGGAAGCCTCATCTCGTAAGAGCGGTAAGACACCCACGTATCCTCTTTAGGTGGAGGTCGGCCTAGAGTCTGGAGCTGCAGAAGAGGTAGGGAGGAGAGGAGGGGAAAGAAGCATGTGAACGGCTAAATTGTGCCAGCAGCGCTGAGAGCGAGAGTCGCGGTGAGTCCTGGGCCAGTGGGGCCCCGTTGCCTCTCTTGTGCGTCCTGGGCCCTCCCTGTCTCTCCCCTGGCCCCCTCTCTTTCCTTACCTGCTGTAAAAATTTTTTTTTTTGTTTTGGGCCCCCCCCGCACCTTCTTTCTCCGTCTCGCTCTGAGTGGCTCCCTGCCTCCCCGTCTTTTCAGTCCTCCCTCTCTCTGTCCTGTAGCCTGTGGCTACTTGTTCTTTCTCCGCCTCTCTCTGCCTGGCTCTGGCTCCGTTTTTATTTTTTTACTCCTCCTGCTCTGTCCTGTAGCCTGTCGGTATTTTTGTCTTTCTCTGGCTCTCTCGGTCTGACTCCCTGCGTTACCGAAAAACGCGGTAAAATCGGAAACGACTCCTCAACGCCAATTTAGTATTAAAGAGCAGGCGTTGTTTATTCACGGCGCCAGACGCACGGGGGATCGCTCCTCCTGGCGTGCGTACCTCACGCACCTTTCCCGTTCAATTTGTAGATCAAAATTTTAGGTATTCATACACATTCATTATTGTCCTGTCTACTGATTGTCCTTTTACCTTCTTGGCTCTTAATCTTGGCAGTCTTGGCTAGTTCTCTCAGTCCGCTCCACGAAACCGCGTTTTGTCGTCCTTTTCTGACAGAAGCACGTTGTCTGTTGTTCTGCTGACGTTAACGATCGCCTAGGGACTAAAATGCAGATCGACGGATGCGCTGATTCGTACGCTCCATGTTCCCATAATGGAACACCGTCTCTGGTTGGCTGATTTCATCGCTTTGGTTACACCTGTTCCTGTTGTTCAGTTTCTTCTTTTTTGGCTTTGTGTGATTCTCTCTGTGATTCTGTTTTTCTCTGCCTCGCTTTTCCCAGCTCCCCGTCCCTCACTTGGAATGCCCGTTGTCCTTCACCAGCTCACTCTCCCTTGGTTGCCATCCCCGTTTCTGAATTCCTCCTGCTTTGCCACGTAGCCCGTGACTTTTTTCTTAATCTCTCTCTGTCTGCCTCAACGCTCCCCCCGCGCTTTTTCATTCGTCTGCTCTGCTCTGCACCCTGCTACTGTTCTTGCCTTTCTGAGTTCTTCTCTGTCGAGCTCCCTTTCCCTATTTGTGGATTCCTGTTCTTCCTGCAGCCACCGCTGTTCCCTGTGACCTCCGTCTCTCTCTGTCCAGCTCCCTGTCCCTAGGTTTTAATCCCTGCCTCTGCCCGCTGTAGCCCGTCTAGGTTTTTCTCTCGGCCTCTCTCTCTGTCCGGCTCCCTCTCTCTGTGTTCTAATTCCACGTTCTCTGTCACGTAGACCCGTGCTATTTGTTTGTCCTCATCTCTCTCTGTCCAGCTCCTTGCTGCGATGTTTTATTTCTTCCCTCTCTGTCTGTCTTTGTAGCCCGTTGCCGTTGTTGGTTTTTTTTTTTTTTTCCCACTTGTTTCTTCATGTGTCTCTGTCTGCCTCCCAGTGCCTGATCTTTAATTCCTCCTTCCCTGTAGGCCGCTGTTCCTTTTTTCCATTCTACATTGTGTTCTCTTTGGTCTGCTGTTCTTATTCATCGATTCCCTCCTCGCTGCCCTGTGGCTTGTCCCCATTTATTGTTGCCTCTCTCTCCCTCTCTCTGGCTTCTTGCCCCTGTTTTTAAAATTCCTCCCTCTCTTCTCTCTTCCCTGTTGGCCGTGTGATCTTCAGCCTTTCTCCACCTCTTTCTGCCCAGCTCTCTGTGTCTATTCATTAATTCTTCCCTCTCTGCCCTGTAGCCTGTAGCTTTTGTCCTTTCTCCATCTTGCTGTCTCTGGCTTCCCCGTGACCCTCTTTTAGAATTGTTTCTCTCTTCTCTCTGTACGCATTGCGATTCCTTTTGCTCTCCATCTCCCTTTGTTTTGGTGTTTTTTTTGTTGTTTTTCTGGCTCCCTGTCCCTAATTGTTAATTCTCTGCCTTCTCATGCTCTGTACCACGTAGCCCCGTGGTTTGTTTTGTGGTGTTCCCTCCCCGGCCCCCTCACTCCGTCGTTGGCTGTCTCGGCTCCCTGTCTCCGTGGCTTCATTCTTCCCTTTCTGCCCTGTTCTTGTCGCTTATCTTGTCTGTCTCCATCTCGCTCGGTCCAGCTTCCTGCCCCTGTTCTTCTTTCCTCCCTCGCTGTCGTGTTGCCTGCCCCAGGTTCTTTGTGCGTCTCCAGCCTGCTCCTCATCCTTCTTTGTTGGTCTGTGCCCTGCTCTTCCCCTCTCTCTGCTGCTTTTATCTCCACCTCCGTCAGGCTCCCTGTCCTCCTCTGGCCGTCCTGTTCCCTGCCTCGTGCCTTCTCACTACACGCACACACGCCCCCCCCGCCCCCGTCCAGCCGGATGCCGCTCTTGTCTTCTCTCCTCCTACTGTCCTGTGCCCTGCTCCTCACCTTTGGTGGCCTCCCCCTCTGCCCAGCAGCCCGTCGCTCCAGGAGCCAGGCGACGGACGGTCCGTTCCCTGCCAAACCGGGACAAGCGCGTGCCG
This sequence comes from Phalacrocorax aristotelis, assembly GCF_949628215.1. Classification (NCBI taxonomy): domain Eukaryota; kingdom Metazoa; phylum Chordata; class Aves; order Suliformes; family Phalacrocoracidae; genus Phalacrocorax; species Phalacrocorax aristotelis. The sequence continues at coordinate 190,431 of NW_027441092.1, read as the reverse complement.
TGGCTTAGCCTCAGCTGGCTATTCTGCACCAGGGAGCTGCTTGCTCGCTCCACCCTCAGTGGGCTGGGGGAGAGAGCTGGAAGGGTAAAAGTGAGAAAAATCATGGGTCGAGATCAAGACGGTTTAATAGGTAAAGCAAAAGCTGTGCGTGGAAGCAAAGCAAGGAATTAATTCGCTCCTCCTTTTCGGCGGGCAGGTGTTGAGCTGTTTCTGGGAAAGCAGGGCTCTGTCATGTGTAACGGTTAGTTAGGAAGAGAAATGCCGTAGCCCCCAAGGACTCCCCCTTCTTCCCACAGTTGGAACCCGCAGTTCGGTATGGGCGTGTAGTGCACGAGCGAGCTAGGCTACGTGCCTAGGAAGCCTCATCTCGTAAGAGCTGTAAGACACCCCCGTGTTCTCTTCAGGTGGAGGTCGGCCTAGAGTCTGGAGCTGCAGAAGAGGCAGGGAGGAGAGGAGGGGAAAGAAGCATGTGAACGGCTAAATTGTGCCAGCAGCGCTGAGAGCGAGAGTCGCGGTGAGTCCTGGGCCAGTGGGGCCCCGTTGCCTCTCTTGTACGTCCTGGGCCCTCCCTGTCTCTCCCCCGGCCCCCTCTCTTTCCTTACCTGCTGCAAAATTATTCTTTTTTTTGCGCCCCCCCCGCACCTTCTTTCTCCGTCTCGCTCTGAGTGGCTCCCTGCCTCCCCGTCTTTTCAGTCCTCCCTCTCTCTGTCCTGTAGCCTGTGGCTACTTGTTCTTTCTCCGCCTCTCTCTGCCTGGCTCTGGCTCCGTTTTTATTTTTTTACTCCTCCTGCTCTGTCCTGTAGCCTGTCGGTATTTTTGTCTTTCTCTGGCTCTCTCGGTCTGACTCCCTGTGTTACCGAAAAACGCGGTAAAATCGGAAACAACTCCTCAAGGCCAATTTAGTATTAAAGAGCAGGCATTCTTTATTCACGGCGCCGGATGCACGGGGGATCGCTCCTCCTGGCGTGCGTACCTCACGCACCTTTCCCGTTCAATTTGTAGATCAAAATTTTACGTATTCATACGTATTCATTATTGTCCTGTCTGCTGATCGGTACAAACTTGCTCGTTCCGTATGTAAATCGCTGCGCAGGCTCGGTGGTGGTCCGTGAGTCGGTGGTCGCGATCTCCCCCTGCCAGAATTGCCTTTTACCTTCTTGGCTGTTAATCTTGGCAGTCTTGGCTAGTTCTCTCAGTCCGCTCCACGAAACCGCGTTTTGTCGTCCTTTTCTGACAGAAGCACGTTGTCTGTTGTTCTGCTGACGTTAACGATCGCCTAGGGACTAAAATGCAGATCGACGGATGCGCTGATTCGTACGCTCCATGTTCCCGTAATGGAACACCGTCTCTGGTTGGCTGATTTCATCGCTTTGGTTACACCTGTTCCTGTTGTTCAGTTTCTTCTTTTTTGGCTTTGTGTGATTCTCTCTGTGATTCTGTTTTTCTCTGCCTCGCTTTTCCCAGCTCCCCGTCCCTCACTTGGAATGCCCGTTGTCCTTCACCAGCTCACTCTCCCTTGGTTGCCATCCCCGTTTCTGAATTCCTCCTGCTTTGCCACGTAGCCCGTGACTTTTTTCTTAATCTCTCTCTGTCTGCCTCAACGCTCCCCCCGCGCTTTTTCATTCGTCTGCTCTGCTCTGCACCCTGCTACTGTTCTTGCCTTTCTGAGTTCTTCTCTGTCGAGCTCCCTTTCCCTATTTGTGGATTCCTGTTCTTCCTGCAGCCACCGCTGTTCCCTGTGACCTCCGTCTCTCTCTGTCCAGCTCCCTGTCCCTAGGTTTTAATCCCTGCCTCTGCCCGCTGTAGCCCGTCTAGGTTTTTCTCTCGGCCTCTCTCTCTGTCCGGCTCCCTCTCTCTGTGTTCTAATTCCACGTTCTCTGTCACGTAGACCCGTGCTATTTGTTTGTCCTCATCTCTCTCTGTCCAGCTCCTTGCTGCGATGTTTTATTTCTTCCCTCTCTGTCTGTCTTTGTAGCCCGTTGCCGTTGTTGGTTTTTTTTTTTTTTTCCCACTTGTTTCTTCATGTGTCTCTGTCTGCCTCCCAGTGCCTGATCTTTAATTCCTCCTTCCCTGTTGGGCCGCTGTTCCTTTTTTCCATTCTACGTTGTGTTCTCTTTGGTCTGCTGTTCTTATTCATCGATTCCCTCCTCGCTGCCCTGTGGCTTGTCCCCATTTATTGTTGCCTCTCTCTCCCTCTCTCTGGCTTCTTGCCCCTGTTTTTAAAATTCCTCCCTCTCTTCTCTCTTCCCTGTTGGCCGTGTGATCTTCAGCCTTTCTCCACCTCTTTCTGCCCAGCTCTCTGCGTCTATTCATTAATTCTTCCCTCTCTGCCCTGTAGCCTGTAGCTTCTGTCCTTTCTCCATCTTGCTGTCTCTGGCTTCCCCGTGACCCTCTCTTAGAATTGTTTCTCTCTTCTCTCTGTACGCATTGCGATTCCTTTTGCTCTCCATCTCCCTTTGTTTTGGTGTTTTTTTTGTTGTTTTTCTGGCTCCCTGTCCCTAATTGTTAATTCTCTGCCTTCTCATGCTCTGTACCACGTAGCCCCGTGGTTTGTTTTGTGGTGTTCCCTCCCCGGCCCCTTCCCTCCGTCGTTGGCTGTCTCGGCTCCCTGTCTCCGTGGCTTCATTCTTCCCTTTCTGCCCTGTTCTTGTCGCTTATCTTGTCTGTCTCCATCTCGCTCGGTCCAGCTTCCTGCCCCTGTTCTTCTTTCCTCCCTCGCTGTCGTGCTGCCTGCCCCAGGTTCTTTGTGCGTCTCCAGCCTGCTCCTCATCCTTCTTTGTTGGTCTGTGCCCTGCTCTTCCCCTCTCTCTGCTGCTTTTATCTCCACCTCCGTCAGGCTCCCTGTCCTCCTCTGGCCGTCCTGTTCCCTGCCTCGTGCCTTCTCACTACACGCACACACGCCCCCCCCGCCCCCACCCCCCCGCCCCCGTCCAGCTGGGTGCTGCTCTTCTCTCCTCCTACTGTCCTGTGCCCTGCTCCTCACCTTTGGTGGCCTCCCCCTCTGCCCAGCAGCCCGTCGCTCCAGGAGCCAGGCGACGGACGGTCCGTTCCCTGCCAAACCGGGACAAGCGCGTGCCGTGGCTTAGCCCCAGCTGGCTATTCTGCACCAGGGAGCTGCTTGCTCACTCCACCCTCAGTGGGCTGGGGGAGAGAGCTGGAAGGGTAAAAGTGAGAAAAATCATGGGTCGAGATCAAGACGGTTTAATAGGTAAAGCAAAAGCTGTGCGTGGAAGCAAAGCAAGGAATTAATTCGCTCCTCCTTTTCGGCGGGCAGGTGTTGAGCTGTTTCTGGGAAAGCAGGGCTCTGTCATGTGTAACGGTTACTTAGGAAGAGAAATGCCGTAGCCCCCAAGGACTCCCCCTTCTTCCCACAGTTGGAACCCGCAGTTCGGTACGGGCGTGTAGGGCACGAGCGAGCTAGGCTACGTGCCTAGGAAGCCTCATCTCGTAAGAGCTGTAAGACACCCCCGTGTTCTCTTCAGGTGGAGGTCGGCCTAGAGTCTGGAGCTGCAGAAGAGGCAGGGAGGAGAGGAGGGGAAAGAAGCATGTGAACGGCTAAATTGTGCCAGCAGCGCTGAGAGCGAGAGTCGCGGTGAGTCCTGGGCCAGTGGGGCCCCGTTGCCTCTCTTGTACGTCCTGGGCCCTCCCTGTCTCTCCCCCGGCCCCCTCTCTTTCCTTACCTGCCGCAAAATTATTTTTTTTGCGCCCCCCCCCCGCACCTTCTTTCTCCGTCTCGCTCTGAGTGGCTCCCTGCCTCCCCGTCTTTTCAGTCCTCCCTCTCTCTGTCCTGTAGCCTGTGGCTACTTGTTCTTTCTCCGCCTCTCTCTGCCTGGCTCTGGCTCCGTTTTTATTTTTTTACTCCTCCTGCTCTGTCCTGTAGCCTGTCGGTATTTTTGTCTTTCTCTGGCTCTCTCGGTCTGACTCCCTGTGTTACCGAAAAACGCGGTAAAATCGGAAACAACTCCTCAAGGCCAATTTAGTATTAAAGAGCAGGCATTCTTTATTCACGGCGCCGGATGCACGGGGGATCGCTCCTCCTGGCGTGCGTACCTCACGCACCTTTCCCGTTCAATTTGTAGATCAAAATTTTACGTATTCATACGTATTCATTATTGTCCTGTCTGCTGATCGGTACAAACTTGCTCGTTCCGTATGTAAATCGCTGCGCAGGCTCGGTGGTGGTCCGTGAGTCGGTGGTCGCGATCTCCCCCTGCCAGAATTGCCTTTTACCTTCTTGGCTGTTAATCTTGGCAGTCTTGGCTAGTTCTCTCAGTCCGCTCCACGAAACCGCGTTTTGTCGTCCTTTTCTGACAGAAGCACGTTGTCTGTTGTTCTGCTGACGTTAACGATCGCCTAGGGACTAAAATGCAGATCGACGGATGCGCTGATTCGTACGCTCCATGTTCCCGTAATGGAACACCGTCTCTGGTTGGCTGATTTCATCGCTTTGGTTACACCTGTTCCTGTTGTTCAGTTTCTTCTTTTTTGGCTTTGTGTGATTCTCTCTGTGATTCTGTTTTTCTCTGCCTCGCTTTTCCCAGCTCCCCGTCCCTCACTTGGAATGCCCGTTGTCCTTCACCAGCTCACTCTCCCTTGGTTGCCATCCCCGTTTCTGAATTCCTCCTGCTTTGCCACGTAGCCCGTGACTTTTTTCTTAATCTCTCTCTGTCTGCCTCAACGCTCCCCCCGCGCTTTTTCATTCGTCTGCTCTGCTCTGCACCCTGCTACTGTTCTTGCCTTTCTGAGTTCTTCTCTGTCGAGCTCCCTTTCCCTATTTGTGGATTCCTGTTCTTCCTGCAGCCACCGCTGTTCCCTGTGACCTCCGTCTCTCTCTGTCCAGCTCCCTGTCCCTAGGTTTTAATCCCTGCCTCTGCCCGCTGTAGCCCGTCTAGGTTTTTCTCTCGGCCTCTCTCTCTGTCCGGCTCCCTCTCTCTGTGTTCTAATTCCACGTTCTCTGTCACGTAGACCCGTGCTATTTGTTTGTCCTCATCTCTCTCTGTCCAGCTCCTTGCTGCGATGTTTTATTTCTTCCCTCTCTGTCTGTCTTTGTAGCCCGTTGCCGTTGTTGTTTTTTTTTTTTTTCCCACTTGTTTCTTCATGTGTCTCTGTCTGCCTCCCAGTGCCTGATCTTTAATTCCTCCTTCCCTGTTGGGCCGCTGTTCCTTTTTTCCATTCTACGTTGTGTTCTCTTTGGTCTGCTGTTCTTATTCATCGATTCCCTCCTCGCTGCCCTGTGGCTTGTCCCCATTTATTGTTGCCTCTCTCTCCCTCTCTCTGGCTTCTTGCCCCTGTTTTTAAAATTCCTCCCTCTCTTCTCTCTTCCCTGTTGGCCGTGTGATCTTCAGCCTTTCTCCACCTCTTTCTGCCCAGCTCTCTGTGTCTATTCATTAATTCTTCCCTCTCTGCCCTGTAGCCTGTAGCTTCTGTCCTTTCTCCATCTTGCTGTCTCTGGCTTCCCCGTGACCCTCTCTTAGAATTGTTTCTCTCTTCTCTCTGTACGCATTGCGATTCCTTTTGCTCCCCATCTCCCTTTGTTTTGGTGTTTTTTTTGTTGTTTTTCTGGCTCCCTGTCCCTAATTGTTAATTCTCTGCCTTCTCATGCTCTGTACCACGTAGCCCCGTGGTTTGTTTTGTGGTGTTCCCTCCCCGGCCCCTTCCCTCCGTCGTTGGCTGTCTCGGCTCCCTGTCTCCGTGGCTTCATTCTTCCCTTTCTGCCCTGTTCTTGTCGCTTATCTTGTCTGTCTCCATCTCGCTCGGTCCAGCTTCCTGCCCCTGTTCTTCTTTCCTCCCTCGCTGTCGTGCTGCCTGCCCCAGGTTCTTTGTGCGTCTCCAGCCTGCTCCTCATCCTTCTTTGTTGGTCTGTGCCCTGCTCTTCCCCTCTCTCTGCTGCTTTTATCTCCACCTCCGTCAGGCTCCCTGTCCTCCTCTGGCCGTCCTGTTCCCTGCCTCGTGCCTTCTCACTACACGCACACACGCCCCCCCACCCCCACCCCCCCGCCCCCGTCCAGCCGGGTGCTGCTCTTGTCTTCTCTCCTCCTACTGTCCTGTGCCCTGCTCCTCACCTTTGGTGGCCTCCCCCTCTGCCCAGCAGCCCGTCGCTCCAGGAGCCAGGCGACGGACGGTCCGTTCCCTGCCAAACCGGGACAAGCGCGTGCCGTGGCTTAGCCCCAGCTGGCTATTCTGCACCAGGGAGCTGCTTGCTCACTCCACCCTCAGTGGGCTGGGGGAGAGAGCTGGAAGGGTAAAAGTGAGAAAAATCATGGGTCGAGATCAAGACGGTTTAATAGGTAAAGCAAAAGCTGTGCGTGGAAGCAAAGCAAGGAATTAATTCGCTCCTCCTTTTCGGCGGGCAGGTGTTGAGCTGTTTCTGGGAAAGCAGGGCTCTGTCATGTGTAACGGTTACTTAGGAAGAGAAATGCCGTAGCCCCCAAGGACTCCCCCTTCTTCCCACAGTTGGAACCCGCAGTTCGGTACGGGCGTGTAGGGCACGAGCGAGCTAGGCTACGTGCCTAGGAAGCCTCATCTCGTAAGAGCTGTAAGACACCCCCGTGTTCTCTTCAGGTGGAGGTCGGCCTAGAGTCTGGAGCTGCAGAAGAGGCAGGGAGGAGAGGAGGGGAAAGAAGCATGTGAACGGCTAAATTGTGCCAGCAGCGCTGAGAGCGAGAGTCGCGGTGAGTCCTGGGCCAGTGGGGCCCCGTTGCCTCTCTTGTACGTCCTGGGCCCTCCCTGTCTCTCCCCCGGCCCCCTCTCTTTCCTTACCTGCCGCAAAATTATTTTTTTTGCGCCCCCCCCCGCACCTTCTTTCTCCGTCTCGCTCTGAGTGGCTCCCTGCCTCCCCGTCTTTTCAGTCCTCCCTCTCTCTGTCCTGTAGCCTGTGGCTACTTGTTCTTTCTCCGCCTCTCTCTGCCTGGCTCTGGCTCCGTTTTTATTTTTTTACTCCTCCTGCTCTGTCCTGTAGCCTGTCGGTATTTTTGTCTTTCTCTGGCTCTCTCGGTCTGACTCCCTGTGTTACCGAAAAACGCGGTAAAATCGGAAACAACTCCTCAAGGCCAATTTAGTATTAAAGAGCAGGCATTCTTTATTCACGGCGCCGGATGCACGGGGGATCGCTCCTCCTGGCGTGCGTACCTCACGCACCTTTCCCGTTCAATTTGTAGATCAAAATTTTACGTATTCATACGTATTCATTATTGTCCTGTCTGCTGATCGGTACAAACTTGCTCGTTCCGTATGTAAATCGCTGCGCAGGCTCGGTGGTGGTCCGTGAGTCGGTGGTCGCGATCTCCCCCTGCCAGAATTGCCTTTTACCTTCTTGGCTGTTAATCTTGGCAGTCTTGGCTAGTTCTCTCAGTCCGCTCCACGAAACCGCGTTTTGTCGTCCTTTTCTGACAGAAGCACGTTGTCTGTTGTTCTGCTGACGTTAACGATCGCCTAGGGACTAAAATGCAGATCGACGGATGCGCTGATTCGTACGCTCCATGTTCCCGTAATGGAACACCGTCTCTGGTTGGCTGATTTCATCGCTTTGGTTACACCTGTTCCTGTTGTTCAGTTTCTTCTTTTTTGGCTTTGTGTGATTCTCTCTGTGATTCTGTTTTTCTCTGCCTCGCTTTTCCCAGCTCCCCGTCCCTCACTTGGAATGCCCGTTGTCCTTCACCAGCTCACTCTCCCTTGGTTGCCATCCCCGTTTCTGAATTCCTCCTGCTTTGCCACGTAGCCCGTGACTTTTTTCTTAATCTCTCTCTGTCTGCCTCAACGCTCCCCCCGCGCTTTTTCATTCGTCTGCTCTGCTCTGCACCCTGCTACTGTTCTTGCCTTTCTGAGTTCTTCTCTGTCGAGCTCCCTTTCCCTATTTGTGGATTCCTGTTCTTCCTGCAGCCACCGCTGTTCCCTGTGACCTCCGTCTCTCTCTGTCCAGCTCCCTGTCCCTAGGTTTTAATCCCTGCCTCTGCCCGCTGTAGCCCGTCTAGGTTTTTCTCTCGGCCTCTCTCTCTGTCCGGCTCCCTCTCTCTGTGTTCTAATTCCACGTTCTCTGTCACGTAGACCCGTGCTATTTGTTTGTCCTCATCTCTCTCTGTCCAGCTCCTTGCTGCGATGTTTTATTTCTTCCCTCTCTGTCTGTCTTTGTAGCCCGTTGCCGTTGTTGGTTTTTTTTTTTTTTTTCCCACTTGTTTCTTCATGTGTCTCTGTCTGCCTCCCAGTGCCTGATCTTTAATTCCTCCTTCCCTGTTGGGCCGCTGTTCCTTTTTTCCATTCTACGTTGTGTTCTCTTTGGTCTGCTGTTCTTATTCATCGATTCCCTCCTCGCTGCCCTGTGGCTTGTCCCCATTTATTGTTGCCTCTCTCTCCCTCTCTCTGGCTTCTTGCCCCTGTTTTTAAAATTCCTCCCTCTCTTCTCTCTTCCCTGTTGGCCGTGTGATCTTCAGCCTTTCTCCACCTCTTTCTGCCCAGCTCTCTGTGTCTATTCATTAATTCTTCCCTCTCTGCCCTGTAGCCTGTAGCTTCTGTCCTTTCTCCATCTTGCTGTCTCTGGCTTCCCCGTGACCCTCTCTTAGAATTGTTTCTCTCTTCTCTCTGTACGCATTGCGATTCCTTTTGCTCCCCATCTCCCTTTGTTTTGGTGTTTTTTTTGTTGTTTTTCTGGCTCCCTGTCCCTAATTGTTAATTCTCTGCCTTCTCATGCTCTGTACCACGTAGCCCCGTGGTTTGTTTTGTGGTGTTCCCTCCCCGGCCCCTTCCCTCCGTCGTTGGCTGTCTCGGCTCCCTGTCCCCGTGGCTTCATTCTTCCCTTTCTGCCCTGTTCTTGTCGCTTATCTTGTCTGTCTCCATCTCGCTCGGTCCAGCTTCCTGCCCCTGTTCTTCTTTCCTCCCTCGCTGTCGTGCTGCCTGCCCCAGGTTCTTTGTGCGTCTCCAGCCTGCTCCTCATCCTTCTTTGTTGGTCTGTGCCCTGCTCTTCCCCTCTCTCTGCTGCTTTTATCTCCACCTCCGTCAGGCTCCCTGTCCTCCTCTGGCCGTCCTGTTCCCTGCCTCGTGCCTTCTCACTACACGCACACACGCCCCCCCACCCCCACCCCCCCGCCCCCGTCCAGCCGGGTGCTGCTCTTGTCTTCTCTCCTCCTACTGTCCTGTGCCCTGCTCCTCACCTTTGGTGGCCTCCCCCTCTGCCCAGCAGCCCGTCGCTCCAGGAGCCAGGCGACGGACGGTCCGTTCCCTGCCAAACCGGGACAAGCGCGTGCCGTGGCTTAGCCCCAGCTGGCTATTCTGCACCAGGGAGCTGCTTGCTCACTCCACCCTCAGTGGGCTGGGGGAGAGAGCTGGAAGGGTAAAAGTGAGAAAAATCATGGGTCGAGATCAAGACGGTTTAATAGGTAAAGCAAAAGCTGTGCGTGGAAGCAAAGCAAGGAATTAATTCGCTCCTCCTTTTCGGCGGGCAGGTGTTGAGCTGTTTCTGGGAAAGCAGGGCTCTGTCATGTGTAACGGTTACTTAGGAAGAGAAATGCCGTAGCCCCCAAGGACTCCCCCTTCTTCCCACAGTTGGAACCCGCAGTTCGGTACGGGCGTGTAGGGCACGAGCGAGCTAGGCTACGTGCCTAGGAAGCCTCATCTCGTAAGAGCTGTAAGACACCCCCGTGTTCTCTTCAGGTGGAGGTCGGCCTAGAGTCTGGAGCTGCAGAAGAGGCAGGGAGGAGAGGAGGGGAAAGAAGCATGTGAACGGCTAAATTGTGCCAGCAGCGCTGAGAGCGAGAGTCGCGGTGAGTCCTGGGCCAGTGGGGCCCCGTTGCCTCTCTTGTACGTCCTGGGCCCTCCCTGTCTCTCCCCCGGCCCCCTCTCTTTCCTTACCTGCCGCAAAATTATTTTTTTTGCGCCCCCCCCCGCACCTTCTTTCTCCGTCTCGCTCTGAGTGGCTCCCTGCCTCCCCGTCTTTTCAGTCCTCCCTCTCTCTGTCCTGTAGCCTGTGGCTACTTGTTCTTTCTCCGCCTCTCTCTGCCTGGCTCTGGCTCCGTTTTTATTTTTTTACTCCTCCTGCTCTGTCCTGTAGCCTGTCGGTATTTTTGTCTTTCTCTGGCTCTCTCGGTCTGACTCCCTGTGTTACCGAAAAACGCGGTAAAATCGGAAACAACTCCTCAAGGCCAATTTAGTATTAAAGAGCAGGCATTCTTTATTCACGGCGCCGGATGCACGGGGGATCGCTCCTCCTGGCGTGCGTACCTCACGCACCTTTCCCGTTCAATTTGTAGATCAAAATTTTACGTATTCATACGTATTCATTATTGTCCTGTCTGCTGATCGGTACAAACTTGCTCGTTCCGTATGTAAATCGCTGCGCAGGCTCGGTGGTGGTCCGTGAGTCGGTGGTCGCGATCTCCCCCTGCCAGAATTGCCTTTTACCTTCTTGGCTGTTAATCTTGGCAGTCTTGGCTAGTTCTCTCAGTCCGCTCCACGAAACCGCGTTTTGTCGTCCTTTTCTGACAGAAGCACGTTGTCTGTTGTTCTGCTGACGTTAACGATCGCCTAGGGACTAAAATGCAGATCGACGGATGCGCTGATTCGTACGCTGCATGTTCCTGTAATGGAACACCGTCTCTGGTTGGCTGATTTCATCGCTTTGGTTACACCTGTTCCTGTTGTTCAGTTTCTTCTTTTTTGGCTTTGTGTGATTCTCTCTGTGATTCTGTTTTTCTCTGCCTCGCTTTTCCCAGCTCCCCGTCCCTCACTTGGAATGCCCGTTGTCCTTCACCAGCTCACTCTCCCTTGGTTGCCATCCCCGTTTCTGAATTCCTCCTGCTTTGCCACGTAGCCCGTGACTTTTTTCTTAATCTCTCTCTGTCTGCCTCAACGCTCCCCCCGCGCTTTTTCATTCGTCTGCTCTGCTCTGCACCCTGCTACTGTTCTTGCCTTTCTGAGTTCTTCTCTGTCGAGCTCCCTTTCCCTATTTGTGGATTCCTGTTCTTCCTGCAGCCACCGCTGTTCCCTGTGACCTCCGTCTCTCTCTGTCCAGCTCCCTGTCCCTAGGTTTTAATCCCTGCCTCTGCCCGCTGTAGCCCGTCTAGGTTTTTCTCTCGGCCTCTCTCTCTGTCCGGCTCCCTCTCTCTGTGTTCTAATTCCACGTTCTCTGTCACTTAGACCCGTGCTATTTGTTTGTCCTCATCTCTCTCTGTCCAGCTCCTTGCTGCGATGTTTTATTTCTTCCCTCTCTGTCTGTCTTTGTAGCCCGTTGCCGTTGTTGGTTTTTTTTTTTTTTTTCCCACTTGTTTCTTCATGTGTCTCTGTCTGCCTCCCAGTGCCTGATCTTTAATTCCTCCTTCCCTGTTGGGCCGCTGTTCCTTTTTTCCATTCTACGTTGTGTTCTCTTTGGTCTGCTGTTCTTATTCATCGATTCCCTCCTCGCTGCCCTGTGGCTTGTCCCCATTTATTGTTGCCTCTCTCTCCCTCTCTCTGGCTTCTTGCCCCTGTTTTTAAAATTCCTCCCTCTCTTCTCTCTTCCCTGTTGGCCGTGTGATCTTCAGCCTTTCTCCACCTCTTTCTGCCCAGCTCTCTGCGTCTATTCATTAATTCTTCCCTCTCTGCCCTGTAGCCTGTAGCTTCTGTCCTTTCTCCATCTTGCTGTCTCTGGCTTCCCCGTGACCCTCTCTTAGAATTGTTTCTCTCTTCTCTCTGTACGCATTGCGATTCCTTTTGCTCCCCATCTCCCTTTGTTTTGGTGTTTTTTTTGTTGTTTTTCTGGCTCCCTGTCCCTAATTGTTAATTCTCTGCCTTCTCATGCTCTGTACCACGTAGCCCCGTGGTTTGTTTTGTGGTGTTCCCTCCCCGGCCCCTTCCCTCCGTCGTTGGCTGTCTCGGCTCCCTGTCCCCGTGGCTTCATTCTTCCCTTTCTGCCCTGTTCTTGTCGCTTATCTTGTCTGTCTCCATCTCGCTCGGTCCAGCTTCCTGCCCCTGTTCTTCTTTCCTCCCTCGCTGTCGTGCTGCCTGCCCCAGGTTCTTTGTGCGTCTCCAGCCTGCTCCTCATCCTTCTTTGTTGGTCTGTGTCCTGCTCTTCCCCTCTCTCTGCTGCTTTTATCTCCACCTCCGTCAGGCTCCCTGTCCTCCTCTGGCCGTCCTGTTCCCTGCCTCGTGCCTTCTCACTACACGCACACACGCCCCCCCGCCCCCGTCCAGCCGGATGCTGCTCTTGTCTTCTCTCCTCCTACTGTCCTGTGCCCTGCTCCTCACCTTTGGTGGCCTCCCCCTCTGCCCAGCAGCCCGTCGCTCCAGGAGCCAGGCGACGGACGGTCCGTTCCCTGCCAAACCGGGACAAGCGCGTGCCGTGGCTTAGCCCCAGCTGGCAACTCTGCACCAGGGAGCTGCTTGCTCGCTCCACCCTCAGTGGGCTGGGGGAGAGAGCTGGAAGGGTAAAAGTGAGAAAAATCATGGGTCGAGATCAAGACGGTTTAATAGGTAAAGCAAAAGCTGTGCGTGGAAGCAAAGCAAGGAATTAATTCGCTCCTCCTTTTCGGCGGGCAGGTGTTGAGCTGTTTCTGGGAAAGCAGGGCTCTGTCATGTGTAACGGTTAGTTAGGAAGAGAAATGCCGTAGCCCCCAAGGACTCCCCCTTCTTCCCCCAGCTGCGTGTGCTGAGCATGATGTCAAATGGTATGGAATATCCCTTTGGTCAGTTAGCTGGGAAAGCTTTCCCAGCTGTGTCCTCTCCCAGCCTACTTGCTGGTGGGGCACTGAGAGAACCAGAAGAGGCCCTGACTGTGGAAGCAGTGCTCAGCAAGAACCAAAACATCTCTACATTATTAACGGTGTTTTGAGCATAAATCCAAAACTTATCCCTTCCTAGCTACTCTGGAGAAAATGAGCACTATCCCAGCCAACACCAGCTCTGCGGTTGCGGCAACGGCGGCCGAGGTGGCCTTGGGGCAGTGGGAGCGTTGGGGACCCTGAGCCACGAATGGCTCCTGGGACTTGTTACGTGTGTGCGCCTGCACAAACACCTGCCCTCTCCTTTGCCCTCAGGGCTGCGTTTGCGCTGCCTTTGCGTGGGGCAAGGGGCTGTGATGGAGCCCAGGGGAGGAGGTGGTGCACTGTGGGGGTGAGGGGAGGGGGCCCCCCGTTGCTGCTGTGCCTCAGGTGCGCGCGGGGGCTGGAGGAGCCCCAGGTGCGGGCAGTGGGGCTGATGGTGCCGGCTCCTCCCTGGAAAAGGGGTGGTGCCCTGCTCCGGGGGGCCAGTGTGAGCCGAGGGCGGAGCGGAGCGGAGCTGTGGCCGAGCGTCAGCGGGCTGCGACTGTAGCGAGGGAGAAGGTGAGCGGGGGCTGGGGGGTGGGCCGCTGGGTCCTGGGTAAAGCCCCGAGGAGGGCTGCGGCGGGGCAGCGCCGGGTCGGAGCGGAGCTGTGGGGAGAGCGAGGCTGTGGTGAGGGCTCGGTGGGGGTTCCGGGTGCATCGGCGGGAGGGACGGCGCCCCGCAGGGTCAGAGAGCGGGAGGGCGGGCTCGCGGCATTCCGGGAGCTGTGGTGGTGCGCCTGCCGGCTGGCCGTGCGGCCGTGTTGTGTCGCAGAGCGTGCCGGGAGCTGCAGTCCTTGTGGCGCGCGGCTGCGGTGCGGCCGTGTTGTGGCGCAGAGCATGCCGGGAGGTGTAGTCCTTGGGGCGCGCGGCTGCCGGGCGGCAGTGTTGTGGCGCAGAGCATGCCGGGAGGTGTAGTCCTTGGGGCGCGCGGCTGCCGGGCGGCCGTGTTGTGGCGCAGAGCATGCCGGGAGGTGTAGTCCAGGCGCAGTGGCTGCCGGCGCTGTCACGTGGTTCGCCGGGGCGTGGCGGGAGGCGCGGTCTTCCGGCGCTCGGGTGCCGGGCGGCCGTGCCGCGTACGGTACGCGCGGTGTATTTGGGGTTGGATTCGTGTTGATTTCTGGGGGCTTGCGGGTGCGGCCGCTCCCCGAGAAGCGGTGAGTTCCCCGGGAGCTGACAGAAGGGAAGAGGGAAAGGAGGAGGACGGTGACGTTTTCCCCGTGCCCAGGGCGCAGATGATGGCCGCCTCCCCGGCTCGCCGGAGCTCCCGCTCAGCCTCCCCTTGCCCCCCCCTTGCCCCGTGCGCCTGCCCCCAGCCCCGGCACGTCCCCTGCAGCGTGCCGCGTAGCCCTTGGCCGCCCCCAGGCCCTGTCGTGAAGGCAGCGAGCCGGCCCTCAAGCGCACTGGATTCCCCCTCGGCGCAGGGGCCCTTAGCAGTAGCGCGGGGAAGGGGCGCTGTGTCCAGAAGCCCCTGCGCAAGGAGAGGCTTTGGCCAGGGTCGATGGACGGTAATGACGGTCGCTGTTTCTTCTTTCCCTCTCCCAGAGACCGTGCTGAGGACGTGGTTGTCTGTCCTTCCCCCGGGGATGCCGTTGACTGCGGCCGTCTCAGGCTCGCGTGGCTTCTCTCTGCCCGGCCTCGCCGTCCTTGCAGCGCAGGGCCGAAAAGGGATAGACAAAGCCCTTCCCGGCTGTGGAGAGGAGCTGCCTCGGCTGAAGCTGGAGACGCCAACGAAAGGTAAAGCAGAAGAAACTGAAGGCGCTCTGGCTGCCAGCTGCTTTCCTGCTGCAGGCAAGAGAGAGCCTGTCCCTGCAGGTGAGGGAGGAAGGATCCCCCTTCATAGCCCGCAGCGGGCCAGGCCACCAACGTGCACCGCAGGGTCCGTACGCGTAACCCGCAGTTCGGTACGGGCGTGTAGGGCACGAGCGAGCTAGGCTACGTGCCGAGGAAGCCTCATCTCGTAAGAGCTGTAAGACACCCCCGTGTTCTCTTCAGGTGGAGGTCGGCCTAGAGTCTGGAGCTGCAGAAGAGGCAGGGAGGAGAGGAGGGGAAAGAAGCATGTGAACGGCTAAATTGTGCCAGCAGCGCTGAGAGCGAGAGTCGCGGTGAGTCCTGGGCCAGTGGGGCCCCGTTGCCTCTCTTGTACGTCCTGGGCCCTCCCTGTCTCTCCCCCGGCCCCCTCTCTTTCCTTACCTGCCGCAAAATTATTTTTTTTGCGCCCCCCCCCGCACCTTCTTTCTCCGTCTCGCTCTGAGTGGCTCCCTGCCTCCCCGTCTTTTCAGTCCTCCCTCTCTCTGTCCTGTAGCCTGTGGCTACTTGTTCTTTCTCCGCCTCTCTCTGCCTGGCTCTGGCTCCGTTTTTATTTTTTTACTCCTCCTGCTCTGTCCTGTAGCCTGTCGGTATTTTTGTCTTTCTCTGGCTCTCTCGGTCTGACTCCCTGTGTTACCGAAAAACGCGGTAAAATCGGAAACAACTCCTCAAGGCCAATTTAGTATTAAAGAGCAGGCATTCTTTATTCACGGCGCCGGATGCACGGGGGATCGCTCCTCCTGGCGTGCGTACCTCACGCACCTTTCCCGTTCAATTTGTAGATCAAAATTTTACGTATTCATACGTATTCATTATTGTCCTGTCTGCTGATCGGTACAAACTTGCTCGTTCCGTATGTAAATCGCTGCGCAGGCTCGGTGGTGGTCCGTGAGTCGGTGGTCGCGATCTCCCCCTGCCAGAATTGCCTTTTACCTTCTTGGCTGTTAATCTTGGCAGTCTTGGCTAGTTCTCTCAGTCCGCTCCACGAAACCGCGTTTTGTCGTCCTTTTCTGACAGAAGCACGTTGTCTGTTGTTCTGCTGACGTTAACGATCGCCTAGGGACTAAAATGCAGATCGACGGATGCGCTGATTCGTACGCTCCATGTTCCCGTAATGGAACACCGTCTCTGGTTGGCTGATTTCATCGCTTTGGTTACACCTGTTCCTGTTGTTCAGTTTCTTCTTTTTTGGCTTTGTGTGATTCTCTCTGTGATTCTGTTTTTCTCTGCCTCGCTTTTCCCAGCTCCCCGTCCCTCACTTGGAATGCCCGTTGTCCTTCACCAGCTCACTCTCCCTTGGTTGCCATCCCCGTTTCTGAATTCCTCCTGCTTTGCCACGTAGCCCGTGACTTTTTTCTTAATCTCTCTCTGTCTGCCTCAACGCTCCCCCCGCGCTTTTTCATTCGTCTGCTCTGCTCTGCACCCTGCTACTGTTCTTGCCTTTCTGAGTTCTTCTCTGTCGAGCTCCCTTTCCCTATTTGTGGATTCCTGTTCTTCCTGCAGCCACCGCTGTTCCCTGTGACCTCCGTCTCTCTCTGTCCAGCTCCCTGTCCCTAGGTTTTAATCCCTGCCTCTGCCCGCTGTAGCCCGTCTAGGTTTTTCTCTCGGCCTCTCTCTCTGTCCGGCTCCCTCTCTCTGTGTTCTAATTCCACGTTCTCTGTCACTTAGACCCGTGCTATTTGTTTGTCCTCATCTCTCTCTGTCCAGCTCCTTGCTGCGATGTTTTATTTCTTCCCTCTCTGTCTGTCTTTGTAGCCCGTTGCCGTTGTTGTTTTTTTTTTTTTTCCCCACTTGTTTCTTCATGTGTCTCTGTCTGCCTCCCAGTGCCTGATCTTTAATTCCTCCTTCCCTGTTGGGCCGCTGTTCCTTTTTTCCATTCTACGTTGTGTTCTCTTTGGTCTGCTGTTCTTATTCATCGATTCCCTCCTCGCTGCCCTGTGGCTTGTCCCCATTTATTGTTGCCTCTCTCTCCCTCTCTCTGGCTTCTTGCCCCTGTTTTTAAAATTCCTCCCTCTCTTCTCTCTTCCCTGTTGGCCGTGTGATCTTCAGCCTTTCTCCACCTCTTTCTGCCCAGCTCTCTGTGTCTATTCATTAATTCTTCCCTCTCTGCCCTGTAGCCTGTAGCTTCTGTCCTTTCTCCATCTTGCTGTCTCTGGCTTCCCCGTGACCCTCTCTTAGAATTGTTTCTCTCTTCTCTCTGTAC
The DNA here is from genome assembly GCF_949628215.1 of Phalacrocorax aristotelis. NCBI lineage: Eukaryota > Metazoa > Chordata > Aves > Suliformes > Phalacrocoracidae > Phalacrocorax > Phalacrocorax aristotelis. The sequence continues at coordinate 173,658 of NW_027441092.1, read as the reverse complement.
GCATTGCGATTCCTTTTGCTCCCCATCTCCCTTTGTTTTGGTGTTTTTTTTGTTGTTTTTCTGGCTCCCTGTCCCTAATTGTTAATTCTCTGCCTTCTCATGCTCTGTACCACGTAGCCCCGTGGTTTGTTTTGTGGTGTTCCCTCCCCGGCCCCTTCCCTCCGTCGTTGGCTGTCTCGGCTCCCTGTCCCCGTGGCTTCATTCTTCCCTTTCTGCCCTGTTCTTGTCGCTTATCTTGTCTGTCTCCATCTCGCTCGGTCCAGCTTCCTGCCCCTGTTCTTCTTTCCTCCCTCGCTGTCGTGCTGCCTGCCCCAGGTTCTTTGTGCGTCTCCAGCCTGCTCCTCATCCTTCTTTGTTGGTCTGTGTCCTGCTCTTCCCCTCTCTCTGCTGCTTTTATCTCCACCTCCGTCAGGCTCCCTGTCCTCCTCTGGCCGTCCTGTTCCCTGCCTCGTGCCTTCTCACTACACGCACACACGCCCCCCCGCCCCCGTCCAGCCGGATGCTGCTCTTGTCTTCTCTCCTCCTACTGTCCTGTGCCCTGCTCCTCACCTTTGGTGGCCTCCCCCTCTGCCCAGCAGCCCGTCGCTCCAGGAGCCAGGCGACGGACGGTCCGTTCCCTGCCAAACCGGGACAAGCGCGTGCCGTGGCTTAGCCCCAGCTGGCAACTCTGCACCAGGGAGCTGCTTGCTCGCTCCACCCTCAGTGGGCTGGGGGAGAGAGCTGGAAGGGTAAAAGTGAGAAAAATCATGGGTCGAGATCAAGACGGTTTAATAGGTAAAGCAAAAGCTGTGCGTGGAAGCAAAGCAAGGAATTAATTCGCTCCTCCTTTTCGGCGGGCAGGTGTTGAGCTGTTTCTGGGAAAGCAGGGCTCTGTCATGTGTAACGGTTAGTTAGGAAGAGAAATGCCGTAGCCCCCAAGGACTCCCCCTTCTTCCCCCAGCTGCGTGTGCTGAGCATGATGTCAAATGGTATGGAATATCCCTTTGGTCAGTTAGCTGGGAAAGCTTTCCCAGCTGTGTCCTCTCCCAGCCTACTTGCTGGTGGGGCACTGAGAGAACCAGAAGAGGCCCTGACTGTGGAAGCAGTGCTCAGCAAGAACCAAAACATCTCTACATTATTAACGGTGTTTTGAGCATAAATCCAAAACTTATCCCTTCCTAGCTACTCTGGAGAAAATGAGCACTATCCCAGCCAACACCAGCTCTGCGGTTGCGGCAACGGCGGCCGAGGTGGCCTTGGGGCAGTGGGAGCGTTGGGGACCCTGAGCCACGAATGGCTCCTGGGACTTGTTACGTGTGTGCGCCTGCACAAACACCTGCCCTCTCCTTTGCCCTCAGGGCTGCGTTTGCGCTGCCTTTGCGTGGGGCAAGGGGCTGTGATGGAGCCCAGGGGAGGAGGTGGTGCACTGTGGGGGTGAGGGGAGGGGGCCCCCCGTTGCTGCTGTGCCTCAGGTGCGCGCGGGGGCTGGAGGAGCCCCAGGTGCGGGCAGTGGGGCTGATGGTGCCGGCTCCTCCCTGGAAAAGGGGTGGTGCCCTGCTCCGGGGGGCCAGTGTGAGCCGAGGGCGGAGCGGAGCGGAGCTGTGGCCGAGCGTCAGCGGGCTGCGACTGTAGCGAGGGAGAAGGTGAGCGGGGGCTGGGGGGTGGGCCGCTGGGTCCCGGGTAAAGCCCCGAGGAGGGCTGCGGCGGGGCAGCGCCGGGTCGGAGCGGAGCTGTGGGGAGAGCGAGGCTGTGGTGAGGGCTCGGTGGGGGTTCCGGGTGCATCGGCGGGAGGGACGGCGCCCCGCAGGGTCAGAGAGCGGGAGGGCGGGCTCGCGGCATTCCGGGAGCTGTGGTGGTGCGCCTGCCGGCTGGCCGTGCGGCCGTGTTGTGTCGCAGAGCGTGCCGGGAGCTGCAGTCCTTGTGGCGCGCGGCTGCGGTGCGGCCGTGTTGTGGCGCAGAGCATGCCGGGAGGTGTAGTCCTTGCGGCGCGCGGCTGCCGGGCGGCCGTGTTGTGGCGCAGAGCATGCCGGGAGGTGTAGTCCTTGGGGCGCGCGGCTGCCGGGCGGCCGTGTTGTGGCGCAGAGCATGCCGGGAGGTGTAGTCCAGGCGCAGTGGCTGCCGGCGCTGTCACGTGGTTCGCCGGGGCGTGGCGGGAGGCGCGGTCTTCCGGCGCTCGGGTGCCGGGCGGCCGTGCCGCGTACGGTACGCGCGGTGTATTTGGGGTTGGATTCGTGTTGATTTCTGGGGGCTTGCGGGTGCGGCCGCTCCCCGAGAAGCGGTGAGTTCCCCGGGAGCTGACAGAAGGGAAGAGGGAAAGGAGGAGGACGGTGACGTTTTCCCCGTGCCCAGGGCGCAGATGATGGCCGCCTCCCCGGCTCGCCGGAGCTCCCGCTCAGCCTCCCCTTGCCCCCCCCTTGCCCCGTGCGCCTGCCCCCAGCCCCGGCACGTCCCCTGCAGCGTGCCGCGTAGCCCTTGGCCGCCCCCAGGCCCTGTCGTGAAGGCAGCGAGCCGGCCCTCAAGCGCACTGGATTCCCCCTCGGCGCAGGGGCCCTTAGCAGTAGCGCGGGGAAGGGGCGCTGTGTCCAGAAGCCCCTGCGCAAGGAGAGGCTTTGGCCAGGGTCGATGGACGGTAATGACGGTCGCTGTTTCTTCTTTCCCTCTCCCAGAGACCGTGCTGAGGACGTGGTTGTCTGTCCTTCCCCCGGGGATGCCGTTGACTGCGGCCGTCTCAGGCTCGCGTGGCTTCTCTCTGCCCGGCCTCGCCGTCCTTGCAGCGCAGGGCCGAAAAGGGATAGACAAAGCCCTTCCCGGCTGTGGAGAGGAGCTGCCTCGGCTGAAGCTGGAGACGCCAACGAAAGGTAAAGCAGAAGAAACTGAAGGCGCTCTGGCTGCCAGCTGCTTTCCTGCTGCAGGCAAGAGAGAGCCTGTCCCTGCAGGTGAGGGAGGAAGGATCCCCCTTCATAGCCCGCAGCGGGCCAGGCCACCAACGTGCACCGCAGGGTCCGTACGCGTAACCCGCAGTTCGGTACGGGCGTGTAGGGCACGAGCGAGCTAGGCTACGTGCCGAGGAAGCCTCATCTCGTAAGAGCTGTAAGACACCCCCGTGTTCTCTTCAGGTGGAGGTCGGCCTAGAGTCTGGAGCTGCAGAAGAGGCAGGGAGGAGAGGAGGGGAAAGAAGCATGTGAACGGCTAAATTGTGCCAGCAGCGCTGAGAGCGAGAGTCGCGGTGAGTCCTGGGCCAGTGGGGCCCCGTTGCCTCTCTTGTACGTCCTGGGCCCTCCCTGTCTCTCCCCCGGCCCCCTCTCTTTCCTTACCTGCCGCAAAATTATTTTTTTTGCGCCCCCCCCCCGCACCTTCTTTCTCCGTCTCGCTCTGAGTGGCTCCCTGCCTCCCCGTCTTTTCAGTCCTCCCTCTCTCTGTCCTGTAGCCTGTGGCTACTTGTTCTTTCTCCGCCTCTCTCTGCCTGGCTCTGGCTCCGTTTTTATTTTTTTACTCCTCCTGCTCTGTCCTGTAGCCTGTCGGTATTTTTGTCTTTCTCTGGCTCTCTCGGTCTGACTCCCTGTGTTACCGAAAAACGCGGTAAAATCGGAAACAACTCCTCAAGGCCAATTTAGTATTAAAGAGCAGGCATTCTTTATTCACGGCGCCGGATGCACGGGGGATCGCTCCTCCTGGCGTGCGTACCTCACGCACCTTTCCCGTTCAATTTGTAGATCAAAATTTTACGTATTCATACGTATTCATTATTGTCCTGTCTGCTGATCGGTACAAACTTGCTCGTTCCGTATGTAAATCGCTGCGCAGGCTCGGTGGTGGTCCGTGAGTCGGTGGTCGCGATCTCCCCCTGCCAGAATTGCCTTTTACCTTCTTGGCTGTTAATCTTGGCAGTCTTGGCTAGTTCTCTCAGTCCGCTCCACGAAACCGCGTTTTGTCGTCCTTTTCTGACAGAAGCACGTTGTCTGTTGTTCTGCTGACGTTAACGATCGCCTAGGGACTAAAATGCAGATCGACGGATGCGCTGATTCGTACGCTCCATGTTCCCGTAATGGAACACCGTCTCTGGTTGGCTGATTTCATCGCTTTGGTTACACCTGTTCCTGTTGTTCAGTTTCTTCTTTTTTGGCTTTGTGTGATTCTCTCTGTGATTCTGTTTTTCTCTGCCTCGCTTTTCCCAGCTCCCCGTCCCTCACTTGGAATGCCCGTTGTCCTTCACCAGCTCACTCTCCCTTGGTTGCCATCCCCGTTTCTGAATTCCTCCTGCTTTGCCACGTAGCCCGTGACTTTTTTCTTAATCTCTCTCTGTCTGCCTCAACGCTCCCCCCGCGCTTTTTCATTCGTCTGCTCTGCTCTGCACCCTGCTACTGTTCTTGCCTTTCTGAGTTCTTCTCTGTCGAGCTCCCTTTCCCTATTTGTGGATTCCTGTTCTTCCTGCAGCCACCGCTGTTCCCTGTGACCTCCGTCTCTCTCTGTCCAGCTCCCTGTCCCTAGGTTTTAATCCCTGCCTCTGCCCGCTGTAGCCCGTCTAGGTTTTTCTCTCGGCCTCTCTCTCTGTCCGGCTCCCTCTCTCTGTGTTCTAATTCCACGTTCTCTGTCACTTAGACCCGTGCTATTTGTTTGTCCTCATCTCTCTCTGTCCAGCTCCTTGCTGCGATGTTTTATTTCTTCCCTCTCTGTCTGTCTTTGTAGCCCGTTGCCGTTGTTGTTTTTTTTTTTTTTCCCCACTTGTTTCTTCATGTGTCTCTGTCTGCCTCCCAGTGCCTGATCTTTAATTCCTCCTTCCCTGTTGGGCCGCTGTTCCTTTTTTCCATTCTACGTTGTGTTCTCTTTGGTCTGCTGTTCTTATTCATCGATTCCCTCCTCGCTGCCCTGTGGCTTGTCCCCATTTATTGTTGCCTCTCTCTCCCTCTCTCTGGCTTCTTGCCCCTGTTTTTAAAATTCCTCCCTCTCTTCTCTCTTCCCTGTTGGCCGTGTGATCTTCAGCCTTTCTCCACCTCTTTCTGCCCAGCTCTCTGTGTCTATTCATTAATTCTTCCCTCTCTGCCCTGTAGCCTGTAGCTTCTGTCCTTTCTCCATCTTGCTGTCTCTGGCTTCCCCGTGACCCTCTCTTAGAATTGTTTCTCTCTTCTCTCTGTACGCATTGCGATTCCTTTTGCTCCCCATCTCCCTTTGTTTTGGTGTTTTTTTTGTTGTTTTTCTGGCTCCCTGTCCCTAATTGTTAATTCTCTGCCTTCTCATGCTCTGTACCACGTAGCCCCGTGGTTTGTTTTGTGGTGTTCCCTCCCCGGCCCCTTCCCTCCGTCGTTGGCTGTCTCGGCTCCCTGTCCCCGTGGCTTCATTCTTCCCTTTCTGCCCTGTTCTTGTCGCTTATCTTGTCTGTCTCCATCTCGCTCGGTCCAGCTTCCTGCCCCTGTTCTTCTTTCCTCCCTCGCTGTCGTGCTGCCTGCCCCAGGTTCTTTGTGCGTCTCCAGCCTGCTCCTCATCCTTCTTTGTTGGTCTGTGTCCTGCTCTTCCCCTCTCTCTGCTGCTTTTATCTCCACCTCCGTCAGGCTCCCTGTCCTCCTCTGGCCGTCCTGTTCCCTGCCTCGTGCCTTCTCACTACACGCACACACGCCCCCCCGCCCCCGTCCAGCCGGATGCTGCTCTTGTCTTCTCTCCTCCTACTGTCCTGTGCCCTGCTCCTCACCTTTGGTGGCCTCCCCCTCTGCCCAGCAGCCCGTCGCTCCAGGAGCCAGGCGACGGACGGTCCGTTCCCTGCCAAACCGGGACAAGCGCGTGCCGTGGCTTAGCCCCAGCTGGCAACTCTGCACCAGGGAGCTGCTTGCTCGCTCCACCCTCAGTGGGCTGGGGGAGAGAGCTGGAAGGGTAAAAGTGAGAAAAATCATGGGTCGAGATCAAGACGGTTTAATAGGTAAAGCAAAAGCTGTGCGTGGAAGCAAAGCAAGGAATTAATTCGCTCCTCCGTTTCGGCGGGCAGGTGTTGAGCTGTTTCTGGGAAAGCAGGGCTCTGTCATGTGTAACGGTTAGTTAGGAAGAGAAATGCCGTAGCCCCCAAGGACTCCCCCTTCTTCCCCCAGCTGCGTGTGCTGAGCATGATGTCAAATGGTATGGAATATCCCTTTGGTCAGTTAGCTGGGAAAGCTTTCCCAGCTGTGTCCTCTCCCAGCCTACTTGCTGGTGGGGCACTGAGAGAACCAGAAGAGGCCCTGACTGTGGAAGCAGTGCTCAGCAAGAACGAAAACATCTCTACATTATTAACGGTGTTTTGAGCATAAATCCAAAACTTATCCCTTCCTAGCTACTCTGGAGAAAATGAGCACTATCCCAGCCAACACCAGCTCTGCGGTTGCGGCAACGGCGGCCGAGGTGGCCTTGGGGCAGTGGGAGCGTTGGGGACCCTGAGCCACGAATGGCTCCTGGGACTTGTTACGTGTGTGCGCCTGCACAAACACCTGCCCTCTCCTTTGCCCTCAGGGCTGCGTTTGCGCTGCCTTTGCGTGGGGCAAGGGGCTGTGATGGAGCCCAGGGGAGGAGGTGGTGCACTGTGGGGGTGAGGGGAGGGGGCCCCCCGTTGCTGCTGTGCCTCAGGTGCGCGCGGGGGCTGGAGGAGCCCCAGGTGCGGGCAGTGGGGCTGATGGTGCCGGCTCCTCCCTGGAAAAGGGGTGGTGCCCTGCTCCGGGGGGCCAGTGTGAGCCGAGGGCGGAGCGGAGCGGAGCTGTGGCCGAGCGTCAGCGGGCTGCGACTGTAGCGAGGGAGAAGGTGAGCGGGGGCTGGGGGGTGGGCCGCTGGGTCCCGGGTAAAGCCCCGAGGAGGGCTGCGGCGGGGCAGCGCCGGGTCGGAGCGGAGCTGTGGGGAGAGCGAGGCTGTGGTGAGGGCTCGGTGGGGGTTCCGGGTGCATCGGCGGGAGGGACGGCGCCCCGCAGGGTCAGAGAGCGGGAGGGCGGGCTCGCGGCATTCCGGGAGCTGTGGTGGTGCGCCTGCCGGCTGGCCGTGCGGCCGTGTTGTGTCGCAGAGCGTGCCGGGAGCTGCAGTCCTTGTGGCGCGCGGCTGCGGTGCGGCCGTGTTGTGGCGCAGAGCATGCCGGGAGGTGTAGTCCTTGGGGCGCGCGGCTGCCGGGCGGCCGTGTTGTGGCGCAGAGCATGCCGGGAGGTGTAGTCCTTGGGGCGCGCGGCTGCCGGGCGGCCGTGTTGTGGCGCAGAGCATGCCGGGAGGTGTAGTCCAGGCGCAGTGGCTGCCGGCGCTGTCACGTGGTTCGCCGGGGCGTGGCGGGAGGCGCGGTCTTCCGGCGCTCGGGTGCCGGGCGGCCGTGCCGCGTACGGTACGCGCGGTGTATTTGGGGTTGGATTCGTGTTGATTTCTGGGGGCTTGCGGGTGCGGCCGCTCCCCGAGAAGCGGTGAGTTCCCCGGGAGCTGACAGAAGGGAAGAGGGAAAGGAGGAGGACGGTGACGTTTTCCCCGTGCCCAGGGCGCAGATGATGGCCGCCTCCCCGGCTCGCCGGAGCTCCCGCTCAGCCTCCCCTTGCCCCCCCCTTGCCCCGTGCGCCTGCCCCCAGCCCCGGCACGTCCCCTGCAGCGTGCCGCGTAGCCCTTGGCCGCCCCCAGGCCCTGTCGTGAAGGCAGCGAGCCGGCCCTCAAGCGCACTGGATTCCCCCTCGGCGCAGGGGCCCTTAGCAGTAGCGCGGGGAAGGGGCGCTGTGTCCAGAAGCCCCTGCGCAAGGAGAGGCTTTGGCCAGGGTCGATGGACGGTAATGACGGTCGCTGTTTCTTCTTTCCCTCTCCCAGAGACCGTGCTGAGGACGTGGTTGTCTGTCCTTCCCCCGGGGATGCCGTTGACTGCGGCCGTCTCAGGCTCGCGTGGCTTCTCTCTGCCCGGCCTCGCCGTCCTTGCAGCGCAGGGCCGAAAAGGGATAGACAAAGCCCTTCCCGGCTGTGGAGAGGAGCTGCCTCGGCTGAAGCTGGAGACGCCAACGAAAGGTAAAGCAGAAGAAACTGAAGGCGCTCTGGCTGCCAGCTGCTTTCCTGCTGCAGGCAAGAGAGAGCCTGTCCCTGCAGGTGAGGGAGGAAGGATCCCCCTTCATAGCCCGCAGCGGGCCAGGCCACCAACGTGCACCGCAGGGTCCGTACGCGTAACCCGCAGTTCGGTACGGGCGTGTAGGGCACGAGCGAGCTAGGCTACGTGCCGAGGAAGCCTCATCTCGTAAGAGCTGTAAGACACCCCCGTGTTCTCTTCAGGTGGAGGTCGGCCTAGAGTCTGGAGCTGCAGAAGAGGCAGGGAGGAGAGGAGGGGAAAGAAGCATGTGAACGGCTAAATTGTGCCAGCAGCGCTGAGAGCGAGAGTCGCGGTGAGTCCTGGGCCAGTGGGGCCCCGTTGCCTCTCTTGTACGTCCTGGGCCCTCCCTGTCTCTCCCCCGGCCCCCTCTCTTTCCTTACCTGCCGCAAAATTATTTTTTTTGCGCCCCCCCCCGCACCTTCTTTCTCCGTCTCGCTCTGAGTGGCTCCCTGCCTCCCCGTCTTTTCAGTCCTCCCTCTCTCTGTCCTGTAGCCTGTGGCTACTTGTTCTTTCTCCGCCTCTCTCTGCCTGGCTCTGGCTCCGTTTTTATTTTTTTACTCCTCCTGCTCTGTCCTGTAGCCTGTCGGTATTTTTGTCTTTCTCTGGCTCTCTCGGTCTGACTCCCTGTGTTACCGAAAAACGCGGTAAAATCGGAAACAACTCCTCAAGGCCAATTTAGTATTAAAGAGCAGGCATTCTTTATTCACGGCGCCGGATGCACGGGGGATCGCTCCTCCTGGCGTGCGTACCTCACGCACCTTTCCCGTTCAATTTGTAGATCAAAATTTTACGTATTCATACGTATTCATTATTGTCCTGTCTGCTGATCGGTACAAACTTGCTCGTTCCGTATGTAAATCGCTGCGCAGGCTCGGTGGTGGTCCGTGAGTCGGTGGTCGCGATCTCCCCCTGCCAGAATTGCCTTTTACCTTCTTGGCTGTTAATCTTGGCAGTCTTGGCTAGTTCTCTCAGTCCGCTCCACGAAACCGCGTTTTGTCGTCCTTTTCTGACAGAAGCACGTTGTCTGTTGTTCTGCTGACGTTAACGATCGCCTAGGGACTAAAATGCAGATCGACGGATGCGCTGATTCGTACGCTCCATGTTCCCGTAATGGAACACCGTCTCTGGTTGGCTGATTTCATCGCTTTGGTTACACCTGTTCCTGTTGTTCAGTTTCTTCTTTTTTGGCTTTGTGTGATTCTCTCTGTGATTCTGTTTTTCTCTGCCTCGCTTTTCCCAGCTCCCCGTCCCTCACTTGGAATGCCCGTTGTCCTTCACCAGCTCACTCTCCCTTGGTTGCCATCCCCGTTTCTGAATTCCTCCTGCTTTGCCACGTAGCCCGTGACTTTTTTCTTAATCTCTCTCTGTCTGCCTCAACGCTCCCCCCGCGCTTTTTCATTCGTCTGCTCTGCTCTGCACCCTGCTACTGTTCTTGCCTTTCTGAGTTCTTCTCTGTCGAGCTCCCTTTCCCTATTTGTGGATTCCTGTTCTTCCTGCAGCCACCGCTGTTCCCTGTGACCTCCGTCTCTCTCTGTCCAGCTCCCTGTCCCTAGGTTTTAATCCCTGCCTCTGCCCGCTGTAGCCCGTCTAGGTTTTTCTCTCGGCCTCTCTCTCTGTCCGGCTCCCTCTCTCTGTGTTCTAATTCCACGTTCTCTGTCACTTAGACCCGTGCTATTTGTTTGTCCTCATCTCTCTCTGTCCAGCTCCTTGCTGCGATGTTTTATTTCTTCCCTCTCTGTCTGTCTTTGTAGCCCGTTGCTGTTGTTGTTTTTTTTTTTTTTTCCCCACTTGTTTCTTCATGTGTCTCTGTCTGCCTCCCAGTGCCTGATCTTTAATTCCTCCTTCCCTGTTGGGCCGCTGTTCCTTTTTTCCATTCTACGTTGTGTTCTCTTTGGTCTGCTGTTCTTATTCATCGATTCCCTCCTCGCTGCCCTGTGGCTTGTCCCCATTTATTGTTGCCTCTCTCTCCCTCTCTCTGGCTTCTTGCCCCTGTTTTTAAAATTCCTCCCTCTCTTCTCTCTTCCCTGTTGGCCGTGTGATCTTCAGCCTTTCTCCACCTCTTTCTGCCCAGCTCTCTGCGTCTATTCATTAATTCTTCCCTCTCTGCCCTGTAGCCTGTAGCTTCTGTCCTTTCTCCATCTTGCTGTCTCTGGCTTCCCCGTGACCCTCTCTTAGAATTGTTTCTCTCTTCTCTCTGTACGCATTGCGATTCCTTTTGCTCCCCATCTCCCTTTGTTTTGGTGTTTTTTTTGTTGTTTTTCTGGCTCCCTGTCCCTAATTGTTAATTCTCTGCCTTCTCATGCTCTGTACCACGTAGCCCCGTGGTTTGTTTTGTGGTGTTCCCTCCCCGGCCCCTTCCCTCCGTCGTTGGCTGTCTCGGCTCCCTGTCCCCGTGGCTTCATTCTTCCCTTTCTGCCCTGTTCTTGTCGCTTATCTTGTCTGTCTCCATCTCGCTCGGTCCAGCTTCCTGCCCCTGTTCTTCTTTCCTCCCTCGCTGTCGTGCTGCCTGCCCCAGGTTCTTTGTGCGTCTCCAGCCTGCTCCTCATCCTTCTTTGTTGGTCTGTGTCCTGCTCTTCCCCTCTCTCTGCTGCTTTTATCTCCACCTCCGTCAGGCTCCCTGTCCTCCTCTGGCCGTCCTGTTCCCTGCCTCGTGCCTTCTCACTACACGCACACACGCCCCCCCGCCCCCGTCCAGCCGGATGCTGCTCTTGTCTTCTCTCCTCCTACTGTCCTGTGCCCTGCTCCTCACCTTTGGTGGCCTCCCCCTCTGCCCAGCAGCCCGTCGCTCCAGGAGCCAGGCGACGGACGGTCCGTTCCCTGCCAAACCGGGACAAGCGCGTGCCGTGGCTTAGCCCCAGCTGGCAACTCTGCACCAGGGAGCTGCTTGCTCGCTCCACCCTCAGTGGGCTGGGGGAGAGAGCTGGAAGGGTAAAAGTGAGAAAAATCATGGGTCGAGATCAAGACGGTTTAATAGGTAAAGCAAAAGCTGTGCGTGGAAGCAAAGCAAGGAATTAATTCGCTCCTCCTTTTCGGCGGGCAGGTGTTGAGCTGTTTCTGGGAAAGCAGGGCTCTGTCATGTGTAACGGTTAGTTAGGAAGAGAAATGCCGTAGCCCCCAAGGACTCCCCCTTCTTCCCCCAGCTGCGTGTGCTGAGCATGATGTCAAATGGTATGGAATATCCCTTTGGTCAGTTAGCTGGGAAAGCTTTCCCAGCTGTGTCCTCTCCCAGCCTACTTGCTGGTGGGGCACTGAGAGAACCAGAAGAGGCCCTGACTGTGGAAGCAGTGCTCAGCAAGAACGAAAACATCTCTACATTATTAACGGTGTTTTGAGCATAAATCCAAAACTTATCCCTTCCTAGCTACTCTGGAGAAAATGAGCACTATCCCAGCCAACACCAGCTCTGCGGTTGCGGCAACGGCGGCCGAGGTGGCCTTGGGGCAGTGGGAGCGTTGGGGACCCTGAGCCACGAATGGCTCCTGGGACTTGTTACGTGTGTGCGCCTGCACAAACACCTGCCCTCTCCTTTGCCCTCAGGGCTGCGTTTGCGCTGCCTTTGCGTGGGGCAAGGGGCTGTGATGGAGCCCAGGGGAGGAGGTGGTGCACTGTGGGGGTGAGGGGAGGGGGCCCCCCGTTGCTGCTGTGCCTCAGGTGCGCGCGGGGGCTGGAGGAGCCCCAGGTGCGGGCAGTGGGGCTGATGGTGCCGGCTCCTCCCTGGAAAAGGGGTGGTGCCCTGCTCCGGGGGGCCAGTGTGAGCCGAGGGCGGAGCGGAGCGGAGCTGTGGCCGAGCGTCAGCGGGCTGCGACTGTAGCGAGGGAGAAGGTGAGCGGGGGCTGGGGGGTGGGCCGCTGGGTCCCGGGTAAAGCCCCGAGGAGGGCTGCGGCGGGGCAGCGCCGGGTCGGAGCGGAGCTGTGGGGAGAGCGAGGCTGTGGTGAGGGCTCGGTGGGGGTTCCGGGTGCATCGGCGGGAGGGACGGCGCCCCGCAGGGTCAGAGAGCGGGAGGGCGGGCTCGCGGCATTCCGGGAGCTGTGGTGGTGCGCCTGCCGGCTGGCCGTGCGGCCGTGTTGTGTCGCAGAGCGTGCCGGGAGCTGCAGTCCTTGTGGCGCGCGGCTGCGGTGCGGCCGTGTTGTGGCGCAGAGCATGCCGGGAGGTGTAGTCCTTGGGGCGCGCGGCTGCCGGGCGGCCGTGTTGTGGCGCAGAGCATGCCGGGAGGTGTAGTCCAGGCGCAGTGGCTGCCGGCGCTGTCACGTGGTTCGCCGGGGCGTGGCGGGAGGCGCGGTCTTCCGGCGCTCGGGTGCCGGGCGGCCGTGCCGCGTACGGTACGCGCGGTGTATTTGGGGTTGGATTCGTGTTGATTTCTGGGGGCTTGCGGGTGCGGCCGCTCCCCGAGAAGCGGTGAGTTCCCCGGGAGCTGACAGAAGGGAAGAGGGAAAGGAGGAGGACGGTGACGTTTTCCCCGTGCCCAGGGCGCAGATGATGGCCGCCTCCCCGGCTCGCCGGAGCTCCCGCTCAGCCTCCCCTTGCCCCCCCCTTGCCCCGTGCGCCTGCCCCCAGCCCCGGCACGTCCCCTGCAGCGTGCCGCGTAGCCCTTGGCCGCCCCCAGGCCCTGTCGTGAAGGCAGCGAGCCGGCCCTCAAGCGCACTGGATTCCCCCTCGGCGCAGGGGCCCTTAGCAGTAGCGCGGGGAAGGGGCGCTGTGTCCAGAAGCCCCTGCGCAAGGAGAGGCTTTGGCCAGGGTCGATGGACGGTAATGACGGTCGCTGTTTCTTCTTTCCCTCTCCCAGAGACCGTGCTGAGGACGTGGTTGTCTGTCCTTCCCCCAGGGATGCCGTTGACTGCGGCCGTCTCAGGCTCGCGTGGCTTCTCTCTGCCCGGCCTCGCCGTCCTTGCAGCGCAGGGCCGAAAAGGGATAGACAAAGCCCTTCCCGGCTGTGGAGAGGAGCTGCCTCGGCTGAAGCTGGAGACGCCAACGAAAGGTAAAGCAGAAGAAACTGAAGGCGCTCTGGCTGCCAGCTGCTTTCCTGCTGCAGGCAAGAGAGAGCCTGTCCCTGCAGGTGAGGGAGGAAGGATCCCCCTTCATAGCCCGCAGCGGGCCAGGCCACCAACGTGCACCGCAGGGTCCGTACGCGTAACCCGCAGTTCGGTACGGGCGTGTAGGGCACGAGCGAGCTAGGCTACGTGCCTAGGAAGCCTCATCTCGTAAGAGCTGTAAGACACCCCCGTGTTCTCTTCAGGTGGAGGTCGGCCTAGAGTCTGGAGCTGCAGAAGAGGCAGGGAGGAGAGGAGGGGAAAGAAGCATGTGAACGGCTAAATTGTGCCAGCAGCGCTGAGAGCGAGAGTCGCGGTGAGTCCTGGGCCAGTGGGGCCCCGTTGCCTCTCTTGTACGTCCTGGGCCCTCCCTGTCTCTCCCCCGGCCCCCTCTCTTTCCTTACCTGCCGCAAAATTATTTTTTTTGCGCCCCCCCCCGCACCTTCTTTCTCCGTCTCGCTCTGAGTGGCTCCCTGCCTCCCCGTCTTTTCAGTCCTCCCTCTCTCTGTCCTGTAGCCTGTGGCTACTTGTTCTTTCTCCGCCTCTCTCTGCCTGGCTCTGGCTCCGTTTTTATTTTTTTACTCCTCCTGCTCTGTCCTGTAGCCTGTCGGTATTTTTGTCTTTCTCTGGCTCTCTCGGTCTGACTCCCTGTGTTACCGAAAAACGCGGTAAAATCGGAAACAACTCCTCAAGGCCAATTTAGTATTAAAGAGCAGGCATTCTTTATTCACGGCGCCGGATGCACGGGGGATCGCTCCTCCTGGCGTGCGTACCTCACGCACCTTTCCCGTTCAATTTGTAGATCAAAATTTTACGTATTCATACGTATTCATTATTGTCCTGTCTGCTGATCGGTACAAACTTGCTCGTTCCGTATGTAAATCGCTGCGCAGGCTCGGTGGTGGTCCGTGAGTCGGTGGTCGCGATCTCCCCCTGCCAGAATTGCCTTTTACCTTCTTGGCTGTTAATCTTGGCAGTCTTGGCTAGTTCTCTCAGTCCGCTCCACGAAACCGCGTTTTGTCGTCCTTTTCTGACAGAAGCACGTTGTCTGTTGTTCTGCTGACGTTAACGATCGCCTAGGGACTAAAATGCAGATCGACGGATGCGCTGATTCGTACGCTCCATGTTCCCGTAATGGAACACCGTCTCTGGTTGGCTGATTTCATCGCTTTGGTTACACCTGTTCCTGTTGTTCAGTTTCTTCTTTTTTGGCTTTGTGTGATTCTCTCTGTGATTCTGTTTTTCTCTGCCTCGCTTTTCCCAGCTCCCCGTCCCTCACTTGGAATGCCCGTTGTCCTTCACCAGCTCACTCTCCCTTGGTTGCCATCCCCGTTTCTGAATTCCTCCTGCTTTGCCACGTAGCCCGTGACTTTTTTCTTAATCTCTCTCTGTCTGCCTCAACGCTCCCCCCGCGCTTTTTCATTCGTCTGCTCTGCTCTGCACCCTGCTACTGTTCTTGCCTTTCTGAGTTCTTCTCTGTCGAGCTCCCTTTCCCTATTTGTGGATTCCTGTTCTTCCTGCAGCCACCGCTGTTCCCTGTGACCTCCGTCTCTCTCTGTCCAGCTCCCTGTCCCTAGGTTTTAATCCCTGCCTCTGCCCGCTGTAGCCCGTCTAGGTTTTTCTCTCGGCCTCTCTCTCTGTCCGGCTCCCTCTCTCTGTGTTCTAATTCCACGTTCTCTGTCACTTAGACCCGTGCTATTTGTTTGTCCTCATCTCTCTCTGTCCAGCTCCTTGCTGCGATGTTTTATTTCTTCCCTCTCTGTCTGTCTTTGTAGCCCGTTGCCGTTGTTGTTTTTTTTTTTTTTTTCCCACTTGTTTCTTCATGTGTCTCTGTCTGCCTCCCAGTGCCTGATCTTTAATTCCTCCTTCCCTGTTGGGCCGCTGTTCCTTTTTTCCATTCTACGTTGTGTTCTCTTTGGTCTGCTGTTCTTATTCATCGATTCCCTCCTCGCTGCCCTGTGGCTTGTCCCCATTTATTGTTGCCTCTCTCTCCCTCTCTCTGGCTTCTTGCCCCTGTTTTTAAAATTCCTCCCTCTCTTCTCTCTTCCCTGTTGGCCGTGTGATCTTCAGCCTTTCTCCACCTCTTTCTGCCCAGCTCTCTGCGTCTATTCATTAATTCTTCCCTCTCTGCCCTGTAGCCTGTAGCTTCTGTCCTTTCTCCATCTTGCTGTCTCTGGCTTCCCCGTGACCCTCTCTTAGAATTGTTTCTCTCTTCTCTCTGTACGCATTGCGATTCCTTTTGCTCCCCATCTCCCTTTGTTTTGGTGTTTTTTTTGTTGTTTTTCTGGCTCCCTGTCCCTAATTGTTAATTCTCTGCCTTCTCATGCTCTGTACCACGTAGCCCCGTGGTTTGTTTTGTGGTGTTCCCTCCCCGGCCCCTTCCCTCCGTCGTTGGCTGTCTCGGCTCCCTGTCCCCGTGGCTTCATTCTTCCCTTTCTGCCCTGTTCTTGTCGCTTATCTTGTCTGTCTCCATCTCGCTCGGTCCAGCTTCCTGCCCCTGTTCTTCTTTCCTCCCTCGCTGTCGTGCTGCCTGCCCCAGGTTCTTTGTGCGTCTCCAGCCTGCTCCTCATCCTTCTTTGTTGGTCTGTGCCCTGCTCTTCCCCTCTCTCTGCTGCTTTTATCTCCACCTCCGTCAGGCTCCCTGTCCTCCTCTGGCCGTCCTGTTCCCTGCCTCGTGCCTTCTCACTACACGCACACACGCCCCCCCGCCCCCGTCCAGCCGGATGCTGCTCTTCTCTCCTCCTACTGTCCTGTGCCCTGCTCCTCACCTTTGGTGGCCTCCCCCTCTGCCCAGCAGCCCGTCGCTCCAGGAGCCAGGCGACGGACGGTCCGTTCCCTGCCAAACCGGGACAAGCGCGTGCCGTGGCTTAGCCCCAGCTGGCTATTCTGCACCAGGGAGCTGCTTGCTCGCTCCACCCTCAGTGGGCTGGGGGAGAGAGCTGGAAGGGTAAAAGTGAGAAAAATCATGGGTCGAGATCAAGACGGTTTAATAGGTAAAGCAAAAGCTGTGCGTGGAAGCAAAGCAAGGAATTAATTCGCTCCTCCTTTTCGGCGGGCAGGTGTTGAGCTGTTTCTGGGAAAGCAGGGCTCTGTCATGTGTAACGGTTACTTAGGAAGAGAAATGCCGTAGCCCCCAAGGACTCCCCCTTCTTCCCACAGTTGGAACCCGCAGTTCGGTACAGGCGTGTAGGGCACGAGCGAGCTAGGCTACGTGCCTAGGAAGCCTCATCTCGTAAGAGCTGTAAGACACCCCCGTGTTCTCTTCAGGTGGAGGTCGGCCTAGAGTCTGGAGCTGCAGAAGAGGCAGGGAGGAGAGGAGGGGAAAGAAGCATGTGAACGGCTAAATTGTGCCAGCAGCGCTGAGAGCGAGAGTCGCGGTGAGTCCTGGGCCAGTGGGGCCCCGTTGCCTCTCTTGTACGTCCTGGGCCCTCCCTGTCTCTCCCCCGGCCCCCTCTCTTTCCTTACCTGCCGCAAAATTATTTTTTTTGCGCCCCCCCCCGCACCTTCTTTCTCCGTCTCGCTCTGAGTGGCTCCCTGCCTCCCCGTCTTTTCAGTCCTCCCTCTCTCTGTCCTGTAGCCTGTGGCTACTTGTTCTTTCTCCGCCTCTCTCTGCCTGGCTCTGGCTCCGTTTTTATTTTTTTACTCCTCCTGCTCTGTCCTGTAGCCTGTCGGTATTTTTGTCTTTCTCTGGCTCTCTCGGTCTGACTCCCTGTGTTACCGAAAAACGCGGTAAAATCGGAAACAACTCCTCAAGGCCAATTTAGTATTAAAGAGCAGGCATTCTTTATTCACGGCGCCGGATGCACGGGGGATCGCTCCTCCTGGCGTGCGTACCTCACGCACCTTTCCCGTTCAATTTGTAGATCAAAATTTTACGTATTCATACGTATTCATTATTGTCCTGTCTGCTGATCGGTACAAACTTGCTCGTTCCGTATGTAAATCGCTGCGCAGGCTCGGTGGTGGTCCGTGAGTCGGTGGTCGCGATCTCCCCCTGCCAGAATTGCCTTTTACCTTCTTGGCTGTTAATCTTGGCAGTCTTGGCTAGTTCTCTCAGTCCGCTCCACGAAACCGCGTTTTGTCGTCCTTTTCTGACAGAAGCACGTTGTCTGTTGTTCTGCTGACGTTAACGATCGCCTAGGGACTAAAATGCAGATCGACGGATGCGCTGATTCGTACGCTCCATGTTCCCGTAATGGAACACCGTCTCTGGTTGGCTGATTTCATCGCTTTGGTTACACCTGTTCCTGTTGTTCAGTTTCTTCTTTTTTGGCTTTGTGTGATTCTCTCTGTGATTCTGTTTTTCTCTGCCTCGCTTTTCCCAGCTCCCCGTCCCTCACTTGGAATGCCCGTTGTCCTTCACCAGCTCACTCTCCCTTGGTTGCCATCCCCGTTTCTGAATTCCTCCTGCTTTGCCACGTAGCCCGTGACTTTTTTCTTAATCTCTCTCTGTCTGCCTCAACGCTCCCCCCGCGCTTTTTCATTCGTCTGCTCTGCTCTGCACCCTGCTACTGTTCTTGCCTTTCTGAGTTCTTCTCTGTCGAGCTCCCTTTCCCTATTTGTGGATTCCTGTTCTTCCTGCAGCCACCGCTGTTCCCTGTGACCTCCGTCTCTCTCTGTCCAGCTCCCTGTCCCTAGGTTTTAATCCCTGCCTCTGCCCGCTGTAGCCCGTCTAGGTTTTTCTCTCGGCCTCTCTCTCTGTCCGGCTCCCTCTCTCTGTGTTCTAATTCCACGTTCTCTGTCACTTAGACCCGTGCTATTTGTTTGTCCTCATCTCTCTCTGTCCAGCTCCTTGCTGCGATGTTTTATTTCTTCCCTCTCTGTCTGTCTTTGTAGCCCGTTGCCGTTGTTGGTTTTTTTTTTTTTTCCCCACTTGTTTCTTCATGTGTCTCTGTCTGCCTCCCAGTGCCTGATCTTTAATTCCTCCTTCCCTGTTGGGCCGCTGTTCCTTTTTTCCATTCTACGTTGTGTTCTCTTTGGTCTGCTGTTCTTATTCATCGATTCCCTCCTCGCTGCCCTGTGGCTTGTCCCCATTTATTGTTGCCTCTCTCTCCCTCTCTCTGGCTTCTTGCCCCTGTTTTTAAAATTCCTCCCTCTCTTCTCTCTTCCCTGTTGGCCGTGTGATCTTCAGCCTTTCTCCACCTCTTTCTGCCCAGCTCTCTGCGTCTATTCATTAATTCTTCCCTCTCTGCCCTGTAGCCTGTAGCTTCTGTCCTTTCTCCATCTTGCTGTCTCTGGCTTCCCCGTGACCCTCTCTTAGAATTGTTTCTCTCTTCTCTCTGTACGCATTGCGATTCCTTTTGCTCTCCATCTCCCTTTGTTTTGGTGTTTTTTTTGTTGTTTTTCTGGCTCCCTGTCCCTAATTGTTAATTCTCTGCCTTCTCATGCTCTGTACCACGTAGCCCCGTGGTTTGTTTTGTGGTGTTCCCTCCCCGGCCCCTTCCCTCCGTCGTTGGCTGTCTCGGCTCCCTGTCTCCGTGGCTTCATTCTTCCCTTTCTGCCCTGTTCTTGTCGCTTATCTTGTCTGTCTCCATCTCGCTCGGTCCAGCTTCCTGCCCCTGTTCTTCTTTCCTCCCTCGCTGTCGTGCTGCCTGCCCCAGGTTCTTTGTGCGTCTCCAGCCTGCTCCTCATCCTTCTTTGTTGGTCTGTGCCCTGCTCTTCCCCTCTCTCTGCTGCTTTTATCTCCACCTCCGTCAGGCTCCCTGTCCTCCTCTGGCCGTCCTGTTCCCTGCCTCGTGCCTTCTCACTACACGCACACACGCCCCCCCACCCCCACCCCCCCGCCCCCGTCCAGCCGGGTGCTGCTCTTGTCTTCTCTCCTCCTACTGTCCTGTGCCCTGCTCCTCACCTTTGGTGGCCTCCCCCTCTGCCCAGCAGCCCGTCGCTCCAGGAGCCAGGCGACGGACGGTCCGTTCCCTGCCAAACCGGGACAAGCGCGTGCCGTGGCTTAGCCTCAGCTGGCAACTCTGCACCAGGGAGCTGCTTGCTCGCTCCACCCTCAGTGGGCTGGGGGAGAGAGCTGGAAGGGTAAAAGTGAGAAAAATCATGGGTTGAGATCAAGACGGTTTAATAGGTAAAGCAAAAGCTGTGCGTGGAAGCAAAGCAAGGAATTAATTCGCTCCTCCTTTTCGGCGGGCAGGTGTTGAGCTGTTTCTGGGAAAGCAGGGCTCTGTCATGTGTAACGGTTAGTTAGGAAGAGAAATGCCGTAGCCCCCAAGGACTCCCCCTTCTTCCCACAGTTGGAACCCGCAGTTCGGTACGGGCGTGTAGTGCACGAGCGAGCTAGGCTATGTGCCTAGGAAGCCTCATCTCGTAAGAGCTGTAAGACACCCCCGTGTTCTCTTCA
The DNA here is from genome assembly GCF_949628215.1 of Phalacrocorax aristotelis. Classification (NCBI taxonomy): domain Eukaryota; kingdom Metazoa; phylum Chordata; class Aves; order Suliformes; family Phalacrocoracidae; genus Phalacrocorax; species Phalacrocorax aristotelis. The sequence continues at coordinate 154,259 of NW_027441092.1, read as the reverse complement.
GGTGGAGGTCGGCCTAGAGTCTGGAGCTGCAGAAGAGGCAGGGAGGAGAGGAGGGGAAAGAAGCATGTGAACGGCTAAATTGTGCCAGCAGCGCTGAGAGCGAGAGTCGCGGTGAGTCCTGGGCCAGTGGGGCCCCGTTGCCTCTCTTGTACGTCCTGGGCCCTCCCTGTCTCTCCCCCGGCCCCCTCTCTTTCCTTACCTGCTGCAAAATTATTTTTTTTTTGCGCCCCCCCCCCCCGCACCTTCTTTCTCCGTCTCGCTCTGAGTGGCTCCCTGCCTCCCCGTCTTTTCAGTCCTCCCTCTCTCTGTCCTGTAGCCTGTGGCTACTTGTTCTTTCTCCGCCTCTCTCTGCCTGGCTCTGGCTCCGTTTTTATTTTTTTACTCCTCCTGCTCTGTCCTGTAGCCTGTCGGTATTTTTGTCTTTCTCTGGCTCTCTCGGTCTGACTCCCTGTGTTACCGAAAAACGCGGTAAAATCGGAAACAACTCCTCAAGGCCAATTTAGTATTAAAGAGCAGGCATTCTTTATTCACGGCGCCGGATGCACGGGGGATCGCTCCTCCTGGCGTGCGTACCTCACGCACCTTTCCCGTTCAATTTGTAGATCAAAATTTTACGTATTCATACGTATTCATTATTGTCCTGTCTGCTGATCGGTACAAACTTGCTCGTTCCGTATGTAAATCGCTGCGCAGGCTCGGTGGTGGTCCGTGAGTCGGTGGTCGCGATCTCCCCCTGCCAGAATTGCCTTTTACCTTCTTGGCTGTTAATCTTGGCAGTCTTGGCTAGTTCTCTCAGTCCGCTCCACGAAACCGCGTTTTGTCGTCCTTTTCTGACAGAAGCACGTTGTCTGTTGTTCTGCTGACGTTAACGATCGCCTAGGGACTAAAATGCAGATCGACGGATGCGCTGATTCGTACGCTCCATGTTCCCGTAATGGAACACCGTCTCTGGTTGGCTGATTTCATCGCTTTGGTTACACCTGTTCCTGTTGTTCAGTTTCTTCTTTTTTGGCTTTGTGTGATTCTCTCTGTGATTCTGTTTTTCTCTGCCTCGCTTTTCCCAGCTCCCCGTCCCTCACTTGGAATGCCCGTTGTCCTTCACCAGCTCACTCTCCCTTGGTTGCCATCCCCGTTTCTGAATTCCTCCTGCTTTGCCACGTAGCCCGTGACTTTTTTCTTAATCTCTCTCTGTCTGCCTCAACGCTCCCCCCGCGCTTTTTCATTCGTCTGCTCTGCTCTGCACCCTGCTACTGTTCTTGCCTTTCTGAGTTCTTCTCTGTCGAGCTCCCTTTCCCTATTTGTGGATTCCTGTTCTTCCTGCAGCCACCGCTGTTCCCTGTGACCTCCGTCTCTCTCTGTCCAGCTCCCTGTCCCTAGGTTTTAATCCCTGCCTCTGCCCGCTGTAGCCCGTCTAGGTTTTTCTCTCGGCCTCTCTCTCTGTCCGGCTCCCTCTCTCTGTGTTCTAATTCCACGTTCTCTGTCACGTAGACCCGTGCTATTTGTTTGTCCTCATCTCTCTCTGTCCAGCTCCTTGCTGCGATGTTTTATTTCTTCCCTCTCTGTCTGTCTTTGTAGCCCGTTGCCGTTGTTGTTTTTTTTTTTTTTTCCCACTTGTTTCTTCATGTGTCTCTGTCTGCCTCCCAGTGCCTGATCTTTAATTCCTCCTTCCCTGTTGGGCCGCTGTTCCTTTTTTCCATTCTACGTTGTGTTCTCTTTGGTCTGCTGTTCTTATTCATCGATTCCCTCCTCGCTGCCCTGTGGCTTGTCCCCATTTATTGTTGCCTCTCTCTCCCTCTCTCTGGCTTCTTGCCCCTGTTTTTAAAATTCCTCCCTCTCTTCTCTCTTCCCTGTTGGCCGTGTGATCTTCAGCCTTTCTCCACCTCTTTCTGCCCAGCTCTCTGCGTCTATTCATTAATTCTTCCCTCTCTGCCCTGTAGCCTGTAGCTTCTGTCCTTTCTCCATCTTGCTGTCTCTGGCTTCCCCGTGACCCTCTCTTAGAATTGTTTCTCTCTTCTCTCTGTACGCATTGCGATTCCTTTTGCTCTCCATCTCCCTTTGTTTTGGTGTTTTTTTTGTTGTTTTTCTGGCTCCCTGTCCCTAATTGTTAATTCTCTGCCTTCTCATGCTCTGTACCACGTAGCCCCGTGGTTTGTTTTGTGGTGTTCCCTCCCCGGCCCCTTCCCTCCGTCGTTGGCTGTCTCGGCTCCCTGTCTCCGTGGCTTCATTCTTCCCTTTCTGCCCTGTTCTTGTCGCTTATCTTGTCTGTCTCCATCTCGCTCGGTCCAGCTTCCTGCCCCTGTTCTTCTTTCCTCCCTCGCTGTCGTGCTGCCTGCCCCAGGTTCTTTGTGCGTCTCCAGCCTGCTCCTCATCCTTCTTTGTTGGTCTGTGCCCTGCTCTTCCCCTCTCTCTGCTGCTTTTATCTCCACCTCCGTCAGGCTCCCTGTCCTCCTCTGGCCGTCCTGTTCCCTGCCTCGTGCCTTCTCACTACACGCACACACGCCCCCCCGCCCCCGTCCAGCCGGATGCTGCTCTTCTCTCCTCCTACTGTCCTGTGCCCTGCTCCTCACCTTTGGTGGCCTCCCCCTCTGCCCAGGAGCCAGGCGACGGACGGTCCGTTCCCTGCCAAACCGGGACAAGCGCGTGCCGTGGCTTAGCCCCAGCTGGCTATTCTGCACCAGGGAGCTGCTTGCTCACTCCACCCTCAGTGGGCTGGGGGAGAGAGCTGGAAGGGTAAAAGTGAGAAAAATCATGGGTCGAGATCAAGACGGTTTAATAGGTAAAGCAAAAGCTGTGCGTGGAAGCAAAGCAAGGAATTAATTCGCTCCTCCTTTTCGGCGGGCAGGTGTTGAGCTGTTTCTGGGAAAGCAGGGCTCTGTCATGTGTAACGGTTACTTAGGAAGAGAAATGCCGTAGCCCCCAAGGACTCCCCCTTCTTCCCACAGTTGGAACCCGCAGTTCGGTACGGGCGTGTAGGGCACGAGCGAGCTAGGCTACGTGCCTAGGAAGCCTCATCTCGTAAGAGCTGTAAGACACCCCCGTGTTCTCTTCAGGTGGAGGTCGGCCTAGAGTCTGGAGCTGCAGAAGAGGCAGGGAGGAGAGGAGGGGAAAGAAGCATGTGAACGGCTAAATTGTGCCAGCAGCGCTGAGAGCGAGAGTCGCGGTGAGTCCTGGGCCAGTGGGGCCCCGTTGCCTCTCTTGTACGTCCTGGGCCCTCCCTGTCTCTCCCCCGGCCCCCTCTCTTTCCTTACCTGCCGCAAAATTATTTTTTTTGCGCCCCCCCCCGCACCTTCTTTCTCCGTCTCGCTCTGAGTGGCTCCCTGCCTCCCCGTCTTTTCAGTCCTCCCTCTCTCTGTCCTGTAGCCTGTGGCTACTTGTTCTTTCTCCGCCTCTCTCTGCCTGGCTCTGGCTCCGTTTTTATTTTTTTACTCCTCCTGCTCTGTCCTGTAGCCTGTCGGTATTTTTGTCTTTCTCTGGCTCTCTCGGTCTGACTCCCTGTGTTACCGAAAAACGCGGTAAAATCGGAAACAACTCCTCAAGGCCAATTTAGTATTAAAGAGCAGGCATTCTTTATTCACGGCGCCGGATGCACGGGGGATCGCTCCTCCTGGCGTGCGTACCTCACGCACCTTTCCCGTTCAATTTGTAGATCAAAATTTTACGTATTCATACGTATTCATTATTGTCCTGTCTGCTGATCGGTACAAACTTGCTCGTTCCGTATGTAAATCGCTGCGCAGGCTCGGTGGTGGTCCGTGAGTCGGTGGTCGCGATCTCCCCCTGCCAGAATTGCCTTTTACCTTCTTGGCTGTTAATCTTGGCAGTCTTGGCTAGTTCTCTCAGTCCGCTCCACGAAACCGCGTTTTGTCGTCCTTTTCTGACAGAAGCACGTTGTCTGTTGTTCTGCTGACGTTAACGATCGCCTAGGGACTAAAATGCAGATCGACGGATGCGCTGATTCGTACGCTCCATGTTCCCGTAATGGAACACCGTCTCTGGTTGGCTGATTTCATCGCTTTGGTTACACCTGTTCCTGTTGTTCAGTTTCTTCTTTTTTGGCTTTGTGTGATTCTCTCTGTGATTCTGTTTTTCTCTGCCTCGCTTTTCCCAGCTCCCCGTCCCTCACTTGGAATGCCCGTTGTCCTTCACCAGCTCACTCTCCCTTGGTTGCCATCCCCGTTTCTGAATTCCTCCTGCTTTGCCACGTAGCCCGTGACTTTTTTCTTAATCTCTCTCTGTCTGCCTCAACGCTCCCCCCGCGCTTTTTCATTCGTCTGCTCTGCTCTGCACCCTGCTACTGTTCTTGCCTTTCTGAGTTCTTCTCTGTCGAGCTCCCTTTCCCTATTTGTGGATTCCTGTTCTTCCTGCAGCCACCGCTGTTCCCTGTGACCTCCGTCTCTCTCTGTCCAGCTCCCTGTCCCTAGGTTTTAATCCCTGCCTCTGCCCGCTGTAGCCCGTCTAGGTTTTTCTCTCGGCCTCTCTCTCTGTCCGGCTCCCTCTCTCTGTGTTCTAATTCCACGTTCTCTGTCACTTAGACCCGTGCTATTTGTTTGTCCTCATCTCTCTCTGTCCAGCTCCTTGCTGCGATGTTTTATTTCTTCCCTCTCTGTCTGTCTTTGTAGCCCGTTGCCGTTGTTGTTTTTTTTTTTTTTTTCCCACTTGTTTCTTCATGTGTCTCTGTCTGCCTCCCAGTGCCTGATCTTTAATTCCTCCTTCCCTGTTGGGCCGCTGTTCCTTTTTTCCATTCTACGTTGTGTTCTCTTTGGTCTGCTGTTCTTATTCATCGATTCCCTCCTCGCTGCCCTGTGGCTTGTCCCCATTTATTGTTGCCTCTCTCTCCCTCTCTCTGGCTTCTTGCCCCTGTTTTTAAAATTCCTCCCTCTCTTCTCTCTTCCCTGTTGGCCGTGTGATCTTCAGCCTTTCTCCACCTCTTTCTGCCCAGCTCTCTGCGTCTATTCATTAATTCTTCCCTCTCTGCCCTGTAGCCTGTAGCTTCTGTCCTTTCTCCATCTTGCTGTCTCTGGCTTCCCCGTGACCCTCTCTTAGAATTGTTTCTCTCTTCTCTCTGTACGCATTGCGATTCCTTTTGCTCTCCATCTCCCTTTGTTTTGGTGTTTTTTTTGTTGTTTTTCTGGCTCCCTGTCCCTAATTGTTAATTCTCTGCCTTCTCGTGCTCTGTACCACGTAGCCCCGTGGTTTGTTTTGTGGTGTTCCCTCCCCGGCCCCTTCCCTCCGTCGTTGGCTGTCTCGGCTCCCTGTCTCCGTGGCTTCATTCTTCCCTTTCTGCCCTGTTCTTGTCGCTTATCTTGTCTGTCTCCATCTCGCTCGGTCCAGCTTCCTGCCCCTGTTCTTCTTTCCTCCCTCGCTGTCGTGCTGCCTGCCCCAGGTTCTTTGTGCGTCTCCAGCCTGCTCCTCATCCTTCTTTGTTGGTCTGTGCCCTGCTCTTCCCCTCTCTCTGCTGCTTTTATCTCCACCTCCGTCAGGCTCCCTGTCCTCCTCTGGCCGTCCTGTTCCCTGCCTCGTGCCTTCTCACTACACGCACACACGCCCCCCCACCCCCACCCCCCCGCCCCCGTCCAGCCGGGTGCTGCTCTTGTCTTCTCTCCTCCTACTGTCCTGTGCCCTGCTCCTCACCTTTGGTGGCCTCCCCCTCTGCCCAGCAGCCCGTCGCTCCAGGAGCCAGGCGACGGACGGTCCGTTCCCTGCCAAACCGGGACAAGCGCGTGCCGTGGCTTAGCCCCAGCTGGCTATTCTGCACCAGGGAGCTGCTTGCTCACTCCACCCTCAGTGGGCTGGGGGAGAGAGCTGGAAGGGTAAAAGTGAGAAAAATCATGGGTCGAGATCAAGACGGTTTAATAGGTAAAGCAAAAGCTGTGCGTGGAAGCAAAGCAAGGAATTAATTCGCTCCTCCTTTTCGGCGGGCAGGTGTTGAGCTGTTTCTGGGAAAGCAGGGCTCTGTCATGTGTAACGGTTACTTAGGAAGAGAAATGCCGTAGCCCCCAAGGACTCCCCCTTCTTCCCACAGTTGGAACCCGCAGTTCGGTACGGGCGTGTAGGGCACGAGCGAGCTAGGCTACGTGCCTAGGAAGCCTCATCTCGTAAGAGCTGTAAGACACCCCCGTGTTCTCTTCAGGTGGAGGTCGGCCTAGAGTCTGGAGCTGCAGAAGAGGCAGGGAGGAGAGGAGGGGAAAGAAGCATGTGAACGGCTAAATTGTGCCAGCAGCGCTGAGAGCGAGAGTCGCGGTGAGTCCTGGGCCAGTGGGGCCCCGTTGCCTCTCTTGTACGTCCTGGGCCCTCCCTGTCTCTCCCCCGGCCCCCTCTCTTTCCTTACCTGCCGCAAAATTATTTTTTTTGCGCCCCCCCCCGCACCTTCTTTCTCCGTCTCGCTCTGAGTGGCTCCCTGCCTCCCCGTCTTTTCAGTCCTCCCTCTCTCTGTCCTGTAGCCTGTGGCTACTTGTTCTTTCTCCGCCTCTCTCTGCCTGGCTCTGGCTCCGTTTTTATTTTTTTACTCCTCCTGCTCTGTCCTGTAGCCTGTCGGTATTTTTGTCTTTCTCTGGCTCTCTCGGTCTGACTCCCTGTGTTACCGAAAAACGCGGTAAAATCGGAAACAACTCCTCAAGGCCAATTTAGTATTAAAGAGCAGGCATTCTTTATTCACGGCGCCGGATGCACGGGGGATCGCTCCTCCTGGCGTGCGTACCTCACGCACCTTTCCCGTTCAATTTGTAGATCAAAATTTTACGTATTCATACGTATTCATTATTGTCCTGTCTGCTGATCGGTACAAACTTGCTCGTTCCGTATGTAAATCGCTGCGCAGGCTCGGTGGTGGTCCGTGAGTCGGTGGTCGCGATCTCCCCCTGCCAGAATTGCCTTTTACCTTCTTGGCTGTTAATCTTGGCAGTCTTGGCTAGTTCTCTCAGTCCGCTCCACGAAACCGCGTTTTGTCGTCCTTTTCTGACAGAAGCACGTTGTCTGTTGTTCTGCTGACGTTAACGATCGCCTAGGGACTAAAATGCAGATCAACAGGTGCGCTGATTCGTACGCTCCATGTTCCCGTAATGGAACACCGTCTCTGGTTGGCTGATTTCATCGCTTTGGTTACACCTGTTCCTGTTGTTCAGTTTCTTCTTTTTTGGCTTTGTGTGATTCTCTCTGTGATTCTGTTTTTCTCTGCCTCGCTTTTCCCAGCTCCCCGTCCCTCACTTGGAATGCCCGTTGTCCTTCACCAGCTCACTCTCCCTTGGTTGCCATCCCCGTTTCTGAATTCCTCCTGCTTTGCCACGTAGCCCGTGACTTTTTTCTTAATCTCTCTCTGTCTGCCTCAACGCTCCCCCCGCGCTTTTTCATTCGTCTGCTCTGCTCTGCACCCTGCTACTGTTCTTGCCTTTCTGAGTTCTTCTCTGTCGAGCTCCCTTTCCCTATTTGTGGATTCCTGTTCTTCCTGCAGCCACCGCTGTTCCCTGTGACCTCCGTCTCTCTCTGTCCAGCTCCCTGTCCCTAGGTTTTAATCCCTGCCTCTGCCCGCTGTAGCCCGTCTAGGTTTTTCTCTCGGCCTCTCTCTCTGTCCGGCTCCCTCTCTCTGTGTTCTAATTCCACGTTCTCTGTCACTTAGACCCGTGCTATTTGTTTGTCCTCATCTCTCTCTGTCCAGCTCCTTGCTGCGATGTTTTATTTCTTCCCTCTCTGTCTGTCTTTGTAGCCCGTTGCCGTTGTTGTTTTTTTTTTTTTTTTCCCACTTGTTTCTTCATGTGTCTCTGTCTGCCTCCCAGTGCCTGATCTTTAATTCCTCCTTCCCTGTTGGGCCGCTGTTCCTTTTTTCCATTCTACGTTGTGTTCTCTTTGGTCTGCTGTTCTTATTCATCGATTCCCTCCTCGCTGCCCTGTGGCTTGTCCCCATTTATTGTTGCCTCTCTCTCCCTCTCTCTGGCTTCTTGCCCCTGTTTTTAAAATTCCTCCCTCTCTTCTCTCTTCCCTGTTGGCCGTGTGATCTTCAGCCTTTCTCCACCTCTTTCTGCCCAGCTCTCTGCGTCTATTCATTAATTCTTCCCTCTCTGCCCTGTAGCCTGTAGCTTCTGTCCTTTCTCCATCTTGCTGTCTCTGGCTTCCCCGTGACCCTCTCTTAGAATTGTTTCTCTCTTCTCTCTGTACGCATTGCGATTCCTTTTGCTCTCCATCTCCCTTTGTTTTGGTGTTTTTTTTGTTGTTTTTCTGGCTCCCTGTCCCTAATTGTTAATTCTCTGCCTTCTCATGCTCTGTACCACGTAGCCCCGTGGTTTGTTTTGTGGTGTTCCCTCCCCGGCCCCTTCCCTCCGTCGTTGGCTGTCTCGGCTCCCTGTCCCCGTGGCTTCATTCTTCCCTTTCTGCCCTGTTCTTGTCGCTTATCTTGTCTGTCTCCATCTCGCTCGGTCCAGCTTCCTGCCCCTGTTCTTCTTTCCTCCCTCGCTGTCGTGCTGCCTGCCCCAGGTTCTTTGTGCGTCTCCAGCCTGCTCCTCATCCTTCTTTGTTGGTCTGTGCCCTGCTCTTCCCCTCTCTCTGCTGCTTTTATCTCCACCTCCGTCAGGCTCCCTGTCCTCCTCTGGCCGTCCTGTTCCCTGCCTCGTGCCTTCTCACTACACGCACACACGCCCCCCCACCCCCACCCCCCCGCCCCCGTCCAGCCGGGTGCTGCTCTTGTCTTCTCTCCTCCTACTGTCCTGTGCCCTGCTCCTCACCTTTGGTGGCCTCCCCCTCTGCCCAGCAGCCCGTCGCTCCAGGAGCCAGGCGACGGACGGTCCGTTCCCTGCCAAACCGGGACAAGCGCGTGCCGTGGCTTAGCCCCAGCTGGCTATTCTGCACCAGGGAGCTGCTTGCTCACTCCACCCTCAGTGGGCTGGGGGAGAGAGCTGGAAGGGTAAAAGTGAGAAAAATCATGGGTCGAGATCAAGACGGTTTAATAGGTAAAGCAAAAGCTGTGCGTGGAAGCAAAGCAAGGAATTAATTCGCTCCTCCTTTTCGGCGGGCAGGTGTTGAGCTGTTTCTGGGAAAGCAGGGCTCTGTCATGTGTAACGGTTACTTAGGAAGAGAAATGCCGTAGCCCCCAAGGACTCCCCCTTCTTCCCACAGTTGGAACCCGCAGTTCGGTACGGGCGTGTAGGGCACGAGCGAGCTAGGCTACGTGCCTAGGAAGCCTCATCTCGTAAGAGCTGTAAGACACCCCCGTGTTCTCTTCAGGTGGAGGTCGGCCTAGAGTCTGGAGCTGCAGAAGAGGCAGGGAGGAGAGGAGGGGAAAGAAGCATGTGAACGGCTAAATTGTGCCAGCAGCGCTGAGAGCGAGAGTCGCGGTGAGTCCTGGGCCAGTGGGGCCCCGTTGCCTCTCTTGTACGTCCTGGGCCCTCCCTGTCTCTCCCCCGGCCCCCTCTCTTTCCTTACCTGCCGCAAAATTATTTTTTTTGCGCCCCCCCCCGCACCTTCTTTCTCCGTCTCGCTCTGAGTGGCTCCCTGCCTCCCCGTCTTTTCAGTCCTCCCTCTCTCTGTCCTGTAGCCTGTGGCTACTTGTTCTTTCTCCGCCTCTCTCTGCCTGGCTCTGGCTCCGTTTTTATTTTTTTACTCCTCCTGCTCTGTCCTGTAGCCTGTCGGTATTTTTGTCTTTCTCTGGCTCTCTCGGTCTGACTCCCTGTGTTACCGAAAAACGCGGTAAAATCGGAAACAACTCCTCAAGGCCAATTTAGTATTAAAGAGCAGGCATTCTTTATTCACGGCGCCGGATGCACGGGGGATCGCTCCTCCTGGCGTGCGTACCTCACGCACCTTTCCCGTTCAATTTGTAGATCAAAATTTTACGTATTCATACGTATTCATTATTGTCCTGTCTGCTGATCGGTACAAACTTGCTCGTTCCGTATGTAAATCGCTGCGCAGGCTCGGTGGTGGTCCGTGAGTCGGTGGTCGCGATCTCCCCCTGCCAGAATTGCCTTTTACCTTCTTGGCTGTTAATCTTGGCAGTCTTGGCTAGTTCTCTCAGTCCGCTCCACGAAACCGCGTTTTGTCGTCCTTTTCTGACAGAAGCACGTTGTCTGTTGTTCTGCTGACGTTAACGATCGCCTAGGGACTAAAATGCAGATCAACAGGTGCGCTGATTCGTACGCTCCATGTTCCCGTAATGGAACACCGTCTCTGGTTGGCTGATTTCATCGCTTTGGTTACACCTGTTCCTGTTGTTCAGTTTCTTCTTTTTTGGCTTTGTGTGATTCTCTCTGTGATTCTGTTTTTCTCTGCCTCGCTTTTCCCAGCTCCCCGTCCCTCACTTGGAATGCCCGTTGTCCTTCACCAGCTCACTCTCCCTTGGTTGCCATCCCCGTTTCTGAATTCCTCCTGCTTTGCCACGTAGCCCGTGACTTTTTTCTTAATCTCTCTCTGTCTGCCTCAACGCTCCCCCCGCGCTTTTTCATTCGTCTGCTCTGCTCTGCACCCTGCTACTGTTCTTGCCTTTCTGAGTTCTTCTCTGTCGAGCTCCCTTTCCCTATTTGTGGATTCCTGTTCTTCCTGCAGCCACCGCTGTTCCCTGTGACCTCCGTCTCTCTCTGTCCAGCTCCCTGTCCCTAGGTTTTAATCCCTGCCTCTGCCCGCTGTAGCCCGTCTAGGTTTTTCTCTCGGCCTCTCTCTCTGTCCGGCTCCCTCTCTCTGTGTTCTAATTCCACGTTCTCTGTCACTTAGACCCGTGCTATTTGTTTGTCCTCATCTCTCTCTGTCCAGCTCCTTGCTGCGATGTTTTATTTCTTCCCTCTCTGTCTGTCTTTGTAGCCCGTTGCCGTTGTTGTTTTTTTTTTTTTTTTCCCACTTGTTTCTTCATGTGTCTCTGTCTGCCTCCCAGTGCCTGATCTTTAATTCCTCCTTCCCTGTTGGGCCGCTGTTCCTTTTTTCCATTCTACGTTGTGTTCTCTTTGGTCTGCTGTTCTTATTCATCGATTCCCTCCTCGCTGCCCTGTGGCTTGTCCCCATTTATTGTTGCCTCTCTCTCCCTCTCTCTGGCTTCTTGCCCCTGTTTTTAAAATTCCTCCCTCTCTTCTCTCTTCCCTGTTGGCCGTGTGATCTTCAGCCTTTCTCCACCTCTTTCTGCCCAGCTCTCTGCGTCTATTCATTAATTCTTCCCTCTCTGCCCTGTAGCCTGTAGCTTCTGTCCTTTCTCCATCTTGCTGTCTCTGGCTTCCCCGTGACCCTCTCTTAGAATTGTTTCTCTCTTCTCTCTGTACGCATTGCGATTCCTTTTGCTCTCCATCTCCCTTTGTTTTGGTGTTTTTTTTGTTGTTTTTCTGGCTCCCTGTCCCTAATTGTTAATTCTCTGCCTTCTCATGCTCTGTACCACGTAGCCCCGTGGTTTGTTTTGTGGTGTTCCCTCCCCGGCCCCTTCCCTCCGTCGTTGGCTGTCTCGGCTCCCTGTCTCCGTGGCTTCATTCTTCCCTTTCTGCCCTGTTCTTGTCGCTTATCTTGTCTGTCTCCATCTCGCTCGGTCCAGCTTCCTGCCCCTGTTCTTCTTTCCTCCCTCGCTGTCGTGCTGCCTGCCCCAGGTTCTTTGTGCGTCTCCAGCCTGCTCCTCATCCTTCTTTGTTGGTCTGTGCCCTGCTCTTCCCCTCTCTCTGCTGCTTTTATCTCCACCTCCGTCAGGCTCCCTGTCCTCCTCTGGCCGTCCTGTTCCCTGCCTCGTGCCTTCTCACTACACGCACACACGCCCCCCCACCCCCACCCCCCCGCCCCCGTCCAGCCGGGTGCTGCTCTTGTCTTCTCTCCTCCTACTGTCCTGTGCCCTGCTCCTCACCTTTGGTGGCCTCCCCCTCTGCCCAGCAGCCCGTCGCTCCAGGAGCCAGGCGACGGACGGTCCGTTCCCTGCCAAACCGGGACAAGCGCGTGCCGTGGCTTAGCCCCAGCTGGCTATTCTGCACCAGGGAGCTGCTTGCTCACTCCACCCTCAGTGGGCTGGGGGAGAGAGCTGGAAGGGTAAAAGTGAGAAAAATCATGGGTCGAGATCAAGACGGTTTAATAGGTAAAGCAAAAGCTGTGCGTGGAAGCAAAGCAAGGAATTAATTCGCTCCTCCTTTTCGGCGGGCAGGTGTTGAGCTGTTTCTGGGAAAGCAGGGCTCTGTCATGTGTAACGGTTACTTAGGAAGAGAAATGCCGTAGCCCCCAAGGACTCCCCCTTCTTCCCACAGTTGGAACCCGCAGTTCGGTACGGGCGTGTAGGGCACGAGCGAGCTAGGCTACGTGCCTAGGAAGCCTCATCTCGTAAGAGCTGTAAGACACCCCCGTGTTCTCTTCAGGTGGAGGTCGGCCTAGAGTCTGGAGCTGCAGAAGAGGCAGGGAGGAGAGGAGGGGAAAGAAGCATGTGAACGGCTAAATTGTGCCAGCAGCGCTGAGAGCGAGAGTCGCGGTGAGTCCTGGGCCAGTGGGGCCCCGTTGCCTCTCTTGTACGTCCTGGGCCCTCCCTGTCTCTCCCCCGGCCCCCTCTCTTTCCTTACCTGCCGCAAAATTATTTTTTTTGCGCCCCCCCCCGCACCTTCTTTCTCCGTCTCGCTCTGAGTGGCTCCCTGCCTCCCCGTCTTTTCAGTCCTCCCTCTCTCTGTCCTGTAGCCTGTGGCTACTTGTTCTTTCTCCGCCTCTCTCTGCCTGGCTCTGGCTCCGTTTTTATTTTTTTACTCCTCCTGCTCTGTCCTGTAGCCTGTCGGTATTTTTGTCTTTCTCTGGCTCTCTCGGTCTGACTCCCTGTGTTACCGAAAAACGCGGTAAAATCGGAAACAACTCCTCAAGGCCAATTTAGTATTAAAGAGCAGGCATTCTTTATTCACGGCGCCGGATGCACGGGGGATCGCTCCTCCTGGCGTGCGTACCTCACGCACCTTTCCCGTTCAATTTGTAGATCAAAATTTTACGTATTCATACGTATTCATTATTGTCCTGTCTGCTGATCGGTACAAACTTGCTCGTTCCGTATGTAAATCGCTGCGCAGGCTCGGTGGTGGTCCGTGAGTCGGTGGTCGCGATCTCCCCCTGCCAGAATTGCCTTTTACCTTCTTGGCTGTTAATCTTGGCAGTCTTGGCTAGTTCTCTCAGTCCGCTCCACGAAACCGCGTTTTGTCGTCCTTTTCTGACAGAAGCACGTTGTCTGTTGTTCTGCTGACGTTAACGATCGCCTAGGGACTAAAATGCAGATCAACAGGTGCGCTGATTCGTACGCTCCATGTTCCCGTAATGGAACACCGTCTCTGGTTGGCTGATTTCATCGCTTTGGTTACACCTGTTCCTGTTGTTCAGTTTCTTCTTTTTTGGCTTTGTGTGATTCTCTCTGTGATTCTGTTTTTCTCTGCCTCGCTTTTCCCAGCTCCCCGTCCCTCACTTGGAATGCCCGTTGTCCTTCACCAGCTCACTCTCCCTTGGTTGCCATCCCCGTTTCTGAATTCCTCCTGCTTTGCCACGTAGCCCGTGACTTTTTTCTTAATCTCTCTCTGTCTGCCTCAACGCTCCCCCCGCGCTTTTTCATTCGTCTGCTCTGCTCTGCACCCTGCTACTGTTCTTGCCTTTCTGAGTTCTTCTCTGTCGAGCTCCCTTTCCCTATTTGTGGATTCCTGTTCTTCCTGCAGCCACCGCTGTTCCCTGTGACCTCCGTCTCTCTCTGTCCAGCTCCCTGTCCCTAGGTTTTAATCCCTGCCTCTGCCCGCTGTAGCCCGTCTAGGTTTTTCTCTCGGCCTCTCTCTCTGTCCGGCTCCCTCTCTCTGTGTTCTAATTCCACGTTCTCTGTCACGTAGACCCGTGCTATTTGTTTGTCCTCATCTCTCTCTGTCCAGCTCCTTGCTGCGATGTTTTATTTCTTCCCTCTCTGTCTGTCTTTGTAGCCCGTTGCCGTTGTTGTTTTTTTTTTTTTTTTTCCCACTTGTTTCTTCATGTGTCTCTGTCTGCCTCCCAGTGCCTGATCTTTAATTCCTCCTTCCCTGTTGGGCCGCTGTTCCTTTTTTCCATTCTACGTTGTGTTCTCTTTGGTCTGCTGTTCTTATTCATCGATTCCCTCCTCGCTGCCCTGTGGCTTGTCCCCATTTATTGTTGCCTCTCTCTCCCTCTCTCTGGCTTCTTGCCCCTGTTTTTAAAATTCCTCCCTCTCTTCTCTCTTCCCTGTTGGCCGTGTGATCTTCAGCCTTTCTCCACCTCTTTCTGCCCAGCTCTCTGCGTCTATTCATTAATTCTTCCCTCTCTGCCCTGTAGCCTGTAGCTTCTGTCCTTTCTCCATCTTGCTGTCTCTGGCTTCCCCGTGACCCTCTCTTAGAATTGTTTCTCTCTTCTCTCTGTACGCATTGCGATTCCTTTTGCTCCCCATCTCCCTTTGTTTTGGTGTTTTTTTTGTTGTTTTTCTGGCTCCCTGTCCCTAATTGTTAATTCTCTGCCTTCTCATGCTCTGTACCACGTAGCCCCGTGGTTTGTTTTGTGGTGTTCCCTCCCCGGCCCCTTCCCTCCGTCGTTGGCTGTCTCGGCTCCCTGTCTCCGTGGCTTCATTCTTCCCTTTCTGCCCTGTTCTTGTCGCTTATCTTGTCTGTCTCCATCTCGCTCGGTCCAGCTTCCTGCCCCTGTTCTTCTTTCCTCCCTCGCTGTCGTGCTGCCTGCCCCAGGTTCTTTGTGCGTCTCCAGCCTGCTCCTCATCCTTCTTTGTTGGTCTGTGCCCTGCTCTTCCCCTCTCTCTGCTGCTTTTATCTCCACCTCCGTCAGGCTCCCTGTCCTCCTCTGGCCGTCCTGTTCCCTGCCTCGTGCCTTCTCACTACACGCACACACGCCCCCCCACCCCCACCCCCCCGCCCCCGTCCAGCCGGGTGCTGCTCTTGTCTTCTCTCCTCCTACTGTCCTGTGCCCTGCTCCTCACCTTTGGTGGCCTCCCCCTCTGCCCAGCAGCCCGTCGCTCCAGGAGCCAGGCGACGGACGGTCCGTTCCCTGCCAAACCGGGACAAGCGCGTGCCGTGGCTTAGCCCCAGCTGGCTATTCTGCACCAGGGAGCTGCTTGCTCACTCCACCCTCAGTGGGCTGGGGGAGAGAGCTGGAAGGGTAAAAGTGAGAAAAATCATGGGTCGAGATCAAGACGGTTTAATAGGTAAAGCAAAAGCTGTGCGTGGAAGCAAAGCAAGGAATTAATTCGCTCCTCCTTTTCGGCGGGCAGGTGTTGAGCTGTTTCTGGGAAAGCAGGGCTCTGTCATGTGTAACGGTTACTTAGGAAGAGAAATGCCGTAGCCCCCAAGGACTCCCCCTTCTTCCCACAGTTGGAACCCGCAGTTCGGTACGGGCGTGTAGGGCACGAGCGAGCTAGGCTACGTGCCTAGGAAGCCTCATCTCGTAAGAGCTGTAAGACACCCCCGTGTTCTCTTCAGGTGGAGGTCGGCCTAGAGTCTGGAGCTGCAGAAGAGGCAGGGAGGAGAGGAGGGGAAAGAAGCATGTGAACGGCTAAATTGTGCCAGCAGCGCTGAGAGCGAGAGTCGCGGTGAGTCCTGGGCCAGTGGGGCCCCGTTGCCTCTCTTGTACGTCCTGGGCCCTCCCTGTCTCTCCCCCGGCCCCCTCTCTTTCCTTACCTGCCGCAAAATTATTTTTTTTGCGCCCCCCCCCGCACCTTCTTTCTCCGTCTCGCTCTGAGTGGCTCCCTGCCTCCCCGTCTTTTCAGTCCTCCCTCTCTCTGTCCTGTAGCCTGTGGCTACTTGTTCTTTCTCCGCCTCTCTCTGCCTGGCTCTGGCTCCGTTTTTATTTTTTTACTCCTCCTGCTCTGTCCTGTAGCCTGTCGGTATTTTTGTCTTTCTCTGGCTCTCTCGGTCTGACTCCCTGTGTTACCGAAAAACGCGGTAAAATCGGAAACAACTCCTCAAGGCCAATTTAGTATTAAAGAGCAGGCATTCTTTATTCACGGCGCCGGATGCACGGGGGATCGCTCCTCCTGGCGTGCGTACCTCACGCACCTTTCCCGTTCAATTTGTAGATCAAAATTTTACGTATTCATACGTATTCATTATTGTCCTGTCTGCTGATCGGTACAAACTTGCTCGTTCCGTATGTAAATCGCTGCGCAGGCTCGGTGGTGGTCCGTGAGTCGGTGGTCGCGATCTCCCCCTGCCAGAATTGCCTTTTACCTTCTTGGCTGTTAATCTTGGCAGTCTTGGCTAGTTCTCTCAGTCCGCTCCACGAAACCGCGTTTTGTCGTCCTTTTCTGACAGAAGCACGTTGTCTGTTGTTCTGCTGACGTTAACGATCGCCTAGGGACTAAAATGCAGATCGACGGATGCGCTGATTCGTACGCTCCATGTTCCCGTAATGGAACACCGTCTCTGGTTGGCTGATTTCATCGCTTTGGTTACACCTGTTCCTGTTGTTCAGTTTCTTCTTTTTTGGCTTTGTGTGATTCTCTCTGTGATTCTGTTTTTCTCTGCCTCGCTTTTCCCAGCTCCCCGTCCCTCACTTGGAATGCCCGTTGTCCTTCACCAGCTCACTCTCCCTTGGTTGCCATCCCCGTTTCTGAATTCCTCCTGCTTTGCCACGTAGCCCGTGACTTTTTTCTTAATCTCTCTCTGTCTGCCTCAACGCTCCCCCCGCGCTTTTTCATTCGTCTGCTCTGCTCTGCACCCTGCTACTGTTCTTGCCTTTCTGAGTTCTTCTCTGTCGAGCTCCCTTTCCCTATTTGTGGATTCCTGTTCTTCCTGCAGCCACCGCTGTTCCCTGTGACCTCCGTCTCTCTCTGTCCAGCTCCCTGTCCCTAGGTTTTAATCCCTGCCTCTGCCCGCTGTAGCCCGTCTAGGTTTTTCTCTCGGCCTCTCTCTCTGTCCGGCTCCCTCTCTCTGTGTTCTAATTCCACGTTCTCTGTCACGTAGACCCGTGCTATTTGTTTGTCCTCATCTCTCTCTGTCCAGCTCCTTGCTGCGATGTTTTATTTCTTCCCTCTCTGTCTGTCTTTGTAGCCCGTTGCCGTTGTTGTTTTTTTTTTTTTTTTCCCACTTGTTTCTTCATGTGTCTCTGTCTGCCTCCCAGTGCCTGATCTTTAATTCCTCCTTCCCTGTTGGGCCGCTGTTCCTTTTTTCCATTCTACGTTGTGTTCTCTTTGGTCTGCTGTTCTTATTCATCGATTCCCTCCTCGCTGCCCTGTGGCTTGTCCCCATTTATTGTTGCCTCTCTCTCCCTCTCTCTGGCTTCTTGCCCCTGTTTTTAAAATTCCTCCCTCTCTTCTCTCTTCCCTGTTGGCCGTGTGATCTTCAGCCTTTCTCCACCTCTTTCTGCCCAGCTCTCTGCGTCTATTCATTAATTCTTCCCTCTCTGCCCTGTAGCCTGTAGCTTCTGTCCTTTCTCCATCTTGCTGTCTCTGGCTTCCCCGTGACCCTCTCTTAGAATTGTTTCTCTCTTCTCTCTGTACGCATTGCGATTCCTTTTGCTCTCCATCTCCCTTTGTTTTGGTGTTTTTTTTGTTGTTTTTCTGGCTCCCTGTCCCTAATTGTTAATTCTCTGCCTTCTCATGCTCTGTACCACGTAGCCCCGTGGTTTGTTTTGTGGTGTTCCCTCCCCGGCCCCTTCCCTCCGTCGTTGGCTGTCTCGGCTCCCTGTCTCCGTGGCTTCATTCTTCCCTTTCTGCCCTGTTCTTGTCGCTTATCTTGTCTGTCTCCATCTCGCTCGGTCCAGCTTCCTGCCCCTGTTCTTCTTTCCTCCCTCGCTGTCGTGCTGCCTGCCCCAGGTTCTTTGTGCGTCTCCAGCCTGCTCCTCATCCTTCTTTGTTGGTCTGTGCCCTGCTCTTCCCCTCTCTCTGCTGCTTTTATCTCCACCTCCGTCAGGCTCCCTGTCCTCCTCTGGCCGTCCTGTTCCCTGCCTCGTGCCTTCTCACTACACGCACACACGCCCCCCCACCCCCACCCCCCCGCCCCCGTCCAGCCGGGTGCTGCTCTTGTCTTCTCTCCTCCTACTGTCCTGTGCCCTGCTCCTCACCTTTGGTGGCCTCCCCCTCTGCCCAGCAGCCCGTCGCTCCAGGAGCCAGGCGACGGACGGTCCGTTCCCTGCCAAACCGGGACAAGCGCGTGCCGTGGCTTAGCCCCAGCTGGCTATTCTGCACCAGGGAGCTGCTTGCTCACTCCACCCTCAGTGGGCTGGGGGAGAGAGCTGGAAGGGTAAAAGTGAGAAAAATCATGGGTCGAGATCAAGACGGTTTAATAGGTAAAGCAAAAGCTGTGCGTGGAAGCAAAGCAAGGAATTAATTCGCTCCTCCTTTTCGGCGGGCAGGTGTTGAGCTGTTTCTGGGAAAGCAGGGCTCTGTCATGTGTAACGGTTACTTAGGAAGAGAAATGCCGTAGCCCCCAAGGACTCCCCCTTCTTCCCACAGTTGGAACCCGCAGTTCGGTACGGGCATGTAGGGCACGAGCGAGCTAGGCTACGTGCCTAGGAAGCCTCATCTCGTAAGAGCTGTAAGACACCCCCGTGTTCTCTTCAGGTGGAGGTCGGCCTAGAGTCTGGAGCTGCAGAAGAGGCAGGGAGGAGAGGAGGGGAAAGAAGCATGTGAACGGCTAAATTGTGCCAGCAGCGCTGAGAGCGAGAGTCGCGGTGAGTCCTGGGCCAGTGGGGCCCCGTTGCCTCTCTTGTACGTCCTGGGCCCTCCCTGTCTCTCCCCCGGCCCCCTCTCTTTCCTTACCTGCCGCAAAATTATTTTTTTTGCGCCCCCCCCCGCACCTTCTTTCTCCGTCTCGCTCTGAGTGGCTCCCTGCCTCCCCGTCTTTTCAGTCCTCCCTCTCTCTGTCCTGTAGCCTGTGGCTACTTGTTCTTTCTCCGCCTCTCTCTGCCTGGCTCTGGCTCCGTTTTTATTTTTTTACTCCTCCTGCTCTGTCCTGTAGCCTGTCGGTATTTTTGTCTTTCTCTGGCTCTCTCGGTCTGACTCCCTGTGTTACCGAAAAACGCGGTAAAATCGGAAACAACTCCTCAAGGCCAATTTAGTATTAAAGAGCAGGCATTCTTTATTCACGGCGCCGGATGCACGGGGGATCGCTCCTCCTGGCGTGCGTACCTCACGCACCTTTCCCGTTCAATTTGTAGATCAAAATTTTACGTATTCATACGTATTCATTATTGTCCTGTCTGCTGATCGGTACAAACTTGCTCGTTCCGTATGTAAATCGCTGCGCAGGCTCGGTGGTGGTCCGTGAGTCGGTGGTCGCGATCTCCCCCTGCCAGAATTGCCTTTTACCTTCTTGGCTGTTAATCTTGGCAGTCTTGGCTAGTTCTCTCAGTCCGCTCCACGAAACCGCGTTTTGTCGTCCTTTTCTGACAGAAGCACGTTGTCTGTTGTTCTGCTGACGTTAACGATCGCCTAGGGACTAAAATGCAGATCGACGGATGCGCTGATTCGTACGCTCCATGTTCCCGTAATGGAACACCGTCTCTGGTTGGCTGATTTCATCGCTTTGGTTACACCTGTTCCTGTTGTTCAGTTTCTTCTTTTTTGGCTTTGTGTGATTCTCTCTGTGATTCTGTTTTTCTCTGCCTCGCTTTTCCCAGCTCCCCGTCCCTCACTTGGAATGCCCGTTGTCCTTCACCAGCTCACTCTCCCTTGGTTGCCATCCCCGTTTCTGAATTCCTCCTGCTTTGCCACGTAGCCCGTGACTTTTTTCTTAATCTCTCTCTGTCTGCCTCAACGCTCCCCCCGCGCTTTTTCATTCGTCTGCTCTGCTCTGCACCCTGCTACTGTTCTTGCCTTTCTGAGTTCTTCTCTGTCGAGCTCCCTTTCCCTATTTGTGGATTCCTGTTCTTCCTGCAGCCACCGCTGTTCCCTGTGACCTCCGTCTCTCTCTGTCCAGCTCCCTGTCCCTAGGTTTTAATCCCTGCCTCTGCCCGCTGTAGCCCGTCTAGGTTTTTCTCTCGGCCTCTCTCTCTGTCCGGCTCCCTCTCTCTGTGTTCTAATTCCACGTTCTCTGTCACTTAGACCCGTGCTATTTGTTTGTCCTCATCTCTCTCTGTCCAGCTCCTTGCTGCGATGTTTTATTTCTTCCCTCTCTGTCTGTCTTTGTAGCCCGTTGCCGTTGTTGTTTTTTTTTTTTTTTTTCCCACTTGTTTCTTCATGTGTCTCTGTCTGCCTCCCAGTGCCTGATCTTTAATTCCTCCTTCCCTGTTGGGCCGCTGTTCCTTTTTTCCATTCTACGTTGTGTTCTCTTTGGTCTGCTGTTCTTATTCATCGATTCCCTCCTCGCTGCCCTGTGGCTTGTCCCCATTTATTGTTGCCTCTCTCTCCCTCTCTCTGGCTTCTTGCCCCTGTTTTTAAAATTCCTCCCTCTCTTCTCTCTTCCCTGTTGGCCGTGTGATCTTCAGCCTTTCTCCACCTCTTTCTGCCCAGCTCTCTGCGTCTATTCATTAATTCTTCCCTCTCTGCCCTGTAGCCTGTAGCTTCTGTCCTTTCTCCATCTTGCTGTCTCTGGCTTCCCCGTGACCCTCTCTTAGAATTGTTTCTCTCTTCTCTCTGTACGCATTGCGATTCCTTTTGCTCCCCATCTCCCTTTGTTTTGGTGTTTTTTTTGTTGTTTTTCTGGCTCCCTGTCCCTAATTGTTAATTCTCTGCCTTCTCATGCTCTGTACCACGTAGCCCCGTGGTTTGTTTTGTGGTGTTCCCTCCCCGGCCCCTTCCCTCCGTCGTTGGCTGTCTCGGCTCCCTGTCTCCGTGGCTTCATTCTTCCCTTTCTGCCCTGTTCTTGTCGCTTATCTTGTCTGTCTCCATCTCGCTCGGTCCAGCTTCCTGCCCCTGTTCTTCTTTCCTCCCTCGCTGTCGTGCTGCCTGCCCCAGGTTCTTTGTGCGTCTCCAGCCTGCTCCTCATCCTTCTTTGTTGGTCTGTGTCCTGCTCTTCCCCTCTCTCTGCTGCTTTTATCTCCACCTCCGTCAGGCTCCCTGTCCTCCTCTGGCCGTCCTGTTCCCTGCCTCGTGCCTTCTCACTACACGCACACACGCCCCCCCGCCCCCGTCCAGCCGGATGCTGCTCTTGTCTTCTCTCCTCCTACTGTCCTGTGCCCTGCTCCTCACCTTTGGTGGCCTCCCCCTCTGCCCAGCAGCCCGTCGCTCCAGGAGCCAGGCGACGGACGGTCCGTTCCCTGCCAAACCGGGACAAGCGCGTGCCGTGGCTTAGCCCCAGCTGGCAACTCTGCACCAGGGAGCTGCTTGCTCGCTCCACCCTCAGTGGGCTGGGGGAGAGAGCTGGAAGGGTAAAAGTGAGAAAAATCATGGGTCGAGATCAAGACGGTTTAATAGGTAAAGCAAAAGCTGTGCGTGGAAGCAAAGCAAGGAATTAATTCGCTCCTCCGTTTCGGCGGGCAGGTGTTGAGCTGTTTCTGGGAAAGCAGGGCTCTGTCATGTGTAACGGTTAGTTAGGAAGAGAAATGCCGTAGCCCCCAAGGACTCCCCCTTCTTCCCCCAGCTGCGTGTGCTGAGCATGATGTCAAATGGTATGGAATATCCCTTTGGTCAGTTAGCTGGGAAAGCTTTCCCAGCTGTGTCCTCTCCCAGCCTACTTGCTGGTGGGGCACTGAGAGAACCAGAAGAGGCCCTGACTGTGGAAGCAGTGCTCAGCAAGAACCAAAACATCTCTACATTATTAACGGTGTTTTGAGCATAAATCCAAAACTTATCCCTTCCTAGCTACTCTGGAGAAAATGAGCACTATCCCAGCCAACACCAGCTCTGCGGTTGCGGCAACGGCGGCCGAGGTGGCCTTGGGGCAGTGGGAGCGTTGGGGACCCTGAGCCACGAATGGCTCCTGGGACTTGTTACGTGTGTGCGCCTGCACAAACACCTGCCCTCTCCTTTGCCCTCAGGGCTGCGTTTGCGCTGCCTTTGCGTGGGGCAAGGGGCTGTGATGGAGCCCAGGGGAGGAGGTGGTGCACTGTGGGGGTGAGGGGAGGGGGCCCCCCGTTGCTGCTGTGCCTCAGGTGCGCGCGGGGGCTGGAGGAGCCCCAGGTGCGGGCAGTGGGGCTGATGGTGCCGGCTCCTCCCTGGAAAAGGGGTGGTGCCCTGCTCCGGGGGGCCAGTGTGAGCCGAGGGCGGAGCGGAGCGGAGCTGTGGCCGAGCGTCAGCGGGCTGCGACTGTAGCGAGGGAGAAGGTGAGCGGGGGCTGGGGGGTGGGCCGCTGGGTCCCGGGTAAAGCCCCGAGGAGGGCTGCGGCGGGGCAGCGCCGGGTCGGAGCGGAGCTGTGGGGAGAGCGAGGCTGTGGTGAGGGCTCGGTGGGGGTTCCGGGTGCATCGGCGGGAGGGACGGCGCCCCGCAGGGTCAGAGAGCGGGAGGGCGGGCTCGCGGCATTCCGGGAGCTGTGGTGGTGCGCCTGCCGGCTGGCCGTGCGGCCGTGTTGTGTCGCAGAGCGTGCCGGGAGCTGCAGTCCTTGTGGCGCGCGGCTGCGGTGCGGCCGTGTTGTGGCGCAGAGCATGCCGGGAGGTGTAGTCCTTGGGGCGCGCGGCTGCCGGGCGGCCGTGTTGTGGCGCAGAGCATGCCGGGAGGTGTAGTCCTTGGGGCGCGCGGCTGCCGGGCGGCCGTGTTGTGGCGCAGAGCATGCCGGGAGGTGTAGTCCAGGCGCAGTGGCTGCCGGCGCTGTCACGTGGTTCGCCGGGGCGTGGCGGGAGGCGCGGTCTTCCGGCGCTCGGGTGCCGGGCGGCCGTGCCGCGTACGGTACGCGCGGTGTATTTGGGGTTGGATTCGTGTTGATTTCTGGGGGCTTGCGGGTGCGGCCGCTCCCCGAGAAGCGGTGAGTTCCCCGGGAGCTGACAGAAGGGAAGAGGGAAAGGAGGAGGACGGTGACGTTTTCCCCGTGCCCAGGGCGCAGATGATGGCCGCCTCCCCGGCTCGCCGGAGCTCCCGCTCAGCCTCCCCTTGCCCCCCCCTTGCCCCGTGCGCCTGCCCCCAGCCCCGGCACGTCCCCTGCAGCGTGCCGCGTAGCCCTTGGCCGCCCCCAGGCCCTGTCGTGAAGGCAGCGAGCCGGCCCTCAAGCGCACTGGATTCCCCCTCGGCGCAGGGGCCCTTAGCAGTAGCGCGGGGAAGGGGCGCTGTGTCCAGAAGCCCCTGCGCAAGGAGAGGCTTTGGCCAGGGTCGATGGACGGTAATGACGGTCGCTGTTTCTTCTTTCCCTCTCCCAGAGACCGTGCTGAGGACGTGGTTGTCTGTCCTTCCCCCGGGGATGCCGTTGACTGCGGCCGTCTCAGGCTCGCGTGGCTTCTCTCTGCCCGGCCTCGCCGTCCTTGCAGCGCAGGGCCGAAAAGGGATAGACAAAGCCCTTCCCGGCTGTGGAGAGGAGCTGCCTCGGCTGAAGCTGGAGACGCCAACGAAAGGTAAAGCAGAAGAAACTGAAGGCGCTCTGGCTGCCAGCTGCTTTCCTGCTGCAGGCAAGAGAGAGCCTGTCCCTGCAGGTGAGGGAGGAAGGATCCCCCTTCATAGCCCGCAGCGGGCCAGGCCACCAACGTGCACCGCAGGGTCCGTACGCGTAACCCGCAGTTCGGTACGGGCGTGTAGGGCACGAGCGAGCTAGGCTACGTGCCGAGGAAGCCTCATCTCGTAAGAGCTGTAAGACACCCCCGTGTTCTCTTCAGGTGGAGGTCGGCCTAGAGTCTGGAGCTGCAGAAGAGGCAGGGAGGAGAGGAGGGGAAAGAAGCATGTGAACGGCTAAATTGTGCCAGCAGCGCTGAGAGCGAGAGTCGCGGTGAGTCCTGGGCCAGTGGGGCCCCGTTGCCTCTCTTGTACGTCCTGGGCCCTCCCTGTCTCTCCCCCGGCCCCCTCTCTTTCCTTACCTGCCGCAAAATTATTTTTTTTGCGCCCCCCCCCGCACCTTCTTTCTCCGTCTCGCTCTGAGTGGCTCCCTGCCTCCCCGTCTTTTCAGTCCTCCCTCTCTCTGTCCTGTAGCCTGTGGCTACTTGTTCTTTCTCCGCCTCTCTCTGCCTGGCTCTGGCTCCGTTTTTATTTTTTTACTCCTCCTGCTCTGTCCTGTAGCCTGTCGGTATTTTTGTCTTTCTCTGGCTCTCTCGGTCTGACTCCCTGTGTTACCGAAAAACGCGGTAAAATCGGAAACAACTCCTCAAGGCCAATTTAGTATTAAAGAGCAGGCATTCTTTATTCACGGCGCCGGATGCACGGGGGATCGCTCCTCCTGGCGTGCGTACCTCACGCACCTTTCCCGTTCAATTTGTAGATCAAAATTTTACGTATTCATACGTATTCATTATTGTCCTGTCTGCTGATCGGTACAAACTTGCTCGTTCCGTATGTAAATCGCTGCGCAGGCTCGGTGGTGGTCCGTGAGTCGGTGGTCGCGATCTCCCCCTGCCAGAATTGCCTTTTACCTTCTTGGCTGTTAATCTTGGCAGTCTTGGCTAGTTCTCTCAGTCCGCTCCACGAAACCGCGTTTTGTCGTCCTTTTCTGACAGAAGCACGTTGTCTGTTGTTCTGCTGACGTTAACGATCGCCTAGGGACTAAAATGCAGATCGACGGATGCGCTGATTCGTACGCTCCATGTTCCCGTAATGGAACACCGTCTCTGGTTGGCTGATTTCATCGCTTTGGTTACACCTGTTCCTGTTGTTCAGTTTCTTCTTTTTTGGCTTTGTGTGATTCTCTCTGTGATTCTGTTTTTCTCTGCCTCGCTTTTCCCAGCTCCCCGTCCCTCACTTGGAATGCCCGTTGTCCTTCACCAGCTCACTCTCCCTTGGTTGCCATCCCCGTTTCTGAATTCCTCCTGCTTTGCCACGTAGCCCGTGACTTTTTTCTTAATCTCTCTCTGTCTGCCTCAACGCTCCCCCCGCGCTTTTTCATTCGTCTGCTCTGCTCTGCACCCTGCTACTGTTCTTGCCTTTCTGAGTTCTTCTCTGTCGAGCTCCCTTTCCCTATTTGTGGATTCCTGTTCTTCCTGCAGCCACCGCTGTTCCCTGTGACCTCCGTCTCTCTCTGTCCAGCTCCCTGTCCCTAGGTTTTAATCCCTGCCTCTGCCCGCTGTAGCCCGTCTAGGTTTTTCTCTCGGCCTCTCTCTCTGTCCGGCTCCCTCTCTCTGTGTTCTAATTCCACGTTCTCTGTCACTTAGACCCGTGCTATTTGTTTGTCCTCATCTCTCTCTGTCCAGCTCCTTGCTGCGATGTTTTATTTCTTCCCTCTCTGTCTGTCTTTGTAGCCCGTTGCTGTTGTTGTTTTTTTTTTTTTTCCCCACTTGTTTCTTCATGTGTCTCTGTCTGCCTCCCAGTGCCTGATCTTTAATTCCTCCTTCCCTGTTGGGCCGCTGTTCCTTTTTTCCATTCTACGTTGTGTTCTCTTTGGTCTGCTGTTCTTATTCATCGATTCCCTCCTCGCTGCCCTGTGGCTTGTCCCCATTTATTGTTGCCTCTCTCTCCCTCTCTCTGGCTTCTTGCCCCTGTTTTTAAAATTCCTCCCTCTCTTCTCTCTTCCCTGTTGGCCGTGTGATCTTCAGCCTTTCTCCACCTCTTTCTGCCCAGCTCTCTGTGTCTATTCATTAATTCTTCCCTCTCTGCCCTGTAGCCTGTAGCTTCTGTCCTTTCTCCATCTTGCTGTCTCTGGCTTCCCCGTGACCCTCTCTTAGAATTGTTTCTCTCTTCTCTCTGTACGCATTGCGATTCCTTTTGCTCCCCATCTCCCTTTGTTTTGGTGTTTTTTTTGTTGTTTTTCTGGCTCCCTGTCCCTAATTGTTAATTCTCTGCCTTCTCATGCTCTGTACCACGTAGCCCCGTGGTTTGTTTTGTGGTGTTCCCTCCCCGGCCCCTTCCCTCCGTCGTTGGCTGTCTCGGCTCCCTGTCCCCGTGGCTTCATTCTTCCCTTTCTGCCCTGTTCTTGTCGCTTATCTTGTCTGTCTCCATCTCGCTCGGTCCAGCTTCCTGCCCCTGTTCTTCTTTCCTCCCTCGCTGTCGTGCTGCCTGCCCCAGGTTCTTTGTGCGTCTCCAGCCTGCTCCTCATCCTTCTTTGTTGGTCTGTGTCCTGCTCTTCCCCTCTCTCTGCTGCTTTTATCTCCACCTCCGTCAGGCTCCCTGTCCTCCTCTGGCCGTCCTGTTCCCTGCCTCGTGCCTTCTCACTACACGCACACACGCCCCCCCGCCCCCGTCCAGCCGGATGCTGCTCTTGTCTTCTCTCCTCCTACTGTCCTGTGCCCTGCTCCTCACCTTTGGTGGCCTCCCCCTCTGCCCAGCAGCCCGTCGCTCCAGGAGCCAGGCGACGGACGGTCCGTTCCCTGCCAAACCGGGACAAGCGCGTGCCGTGGCTTAGCCCCAGCTGGCAACTCTGCACCAGGGAGCTGCTTGCTCGCTCCACCCTCAGTGGGCTGGGGGAGAGAGCTGGAAGGGTAAAAGTGAGAAAAATCATGGGTCGAGATCAAGACGGTTTAATAGGTAAAGCAAAAGCTGTGCGTGGAAGCAAAGCAAGGAATTAATTCGCTCCTCCTTTTCGGCGGGCAGGTGTTGAGCTGTTTCTGGGAAAGCAGGGCTCTGTCATGTGTAACGGTTAGTTAGGAAGAGAAATGCCGTAGCCCCCAAGGACTCCCCCTTCTTCCCCCAGCTGCGTGTGCTGAGCATGATGTCAAATGGTATGGAATATCCCTTTGGTCAGTTAGCTGGGAAAGCTTTCCCAGCTGTGTCCTCTCCCAGCCTACTTGCTGGTGGGGCACTGAGAGAACCAGAAGAGGCCCTGACTGTGGAAGCAGTGCTCAGCAAGAACCAAAACATCTCTACATTATTAACGGTGTTTTGAGCATAAATCCAAAACTTATCCCTTCCTAGCTACTCTGGAGAAAATGAGCACTATCCCAGCCAACACCAGCTCTGCGGTTGCGGCAACGGCGGCCGAGGTGGCCTTGGGGCAGTGGGAGCGTTGGGGACCCTGAGCCACGAATGGCTCCTGGGACTTGTTACGTGTGTGCGCCTGCACAAACACCTGCCCTCTCCTTTGCCCTCAGGGCTGCGTTTGCGCTGCCTTTGCGTGGGGCAAGGGGCTGTGATGGAGCCCAGGGGAGGAGGTGGTGCACTGTGGGGGTGAGGGGAGGGGGCCCCCCGTTGCTGCTGTGCCTCAGGTGCGCGCGGGGGCTGGAGGAGCCCCAGGTGCGGGCAGTGGGGCTGATGGTGCCGGCTCCTCCCTGGAAAAGGGGTGGTGCCCTGCTCCGGGGGGCCAGTGTGAGCCGAGGGCGGAGCGGAGCGGAGCTGTGGCCGAGCGTCAGCGGGCTGCGACTGTAGCGAGGGAGAAGGTGAGCGGGGGCTGGGGGGTGGGCCGCTGGGTCCCGGGTAAAGCCCCGAGGAGGGCTGCGGCGGGGCAGCGCCGGGTCGGAGCGGAGCTGTGGGGAGAGCGAGGCTGTGGTGAGGGCTCGGTGGGGGTTCCGGGTGCATCGGCGGGAGGGACGGCGCCCCGCAGGGTCAGAGAGCGGGAGGGCGGGCTCGCGGCATTCCGGGAGCTGTGGTGGTGCGCCTGCCGGCTGGCCGTGCGGCCGTGTTGTGTCGCAGAGCGTGCCGGGAGCTGCAGTCCTTGTGGCGCGCGGCTGCGGTGCGGCCGTGTTGTGGCGCAGAGCATGCCGGGAGGTGTAGTCCTTGGGGCGCGCGGCTGCCGGGCGGCCGTGTTGTGGCGCAGAGCATGCCGGGAGGTGTAGTCCTTGGGGCGCGCGGCTGCCGGGCGGCCGTGTTGTGGCGCAGAGCATGCCGGGAGGTGTAGTCCAGGCGCAGTGGCTGCCGGCGCTGTCACGTGGTTCGCCGGGGCGTGGCGGGAGGCGCGGTCTTCCGGCGCTCGGGTGCCGGGCGGCCGTGCCGCGTACGGTACGCGCGGTGTATTTGGGGTTGGATTCGTGTTGATTTCTGGGGGCTTGCGGGTGCGGCCGCTCCCCGAGAAGCGGTGAGTTCCCCGGGAGCTGACAGAAGGGAAGAGGGAAAGGAGGAGGACGGTGACGTTTTCCCCGTGCCCAGGGCGCAGATGATGGCCGCCTCCCCGGCTCGCCGGAGCTCCCGCTCAGCCTCCCCTTGCCCCCCCCTTGCCCCGTGCGCCTGCCCCCAGCCCCGGCACGTCCCCTACAGCGTGCCGCGTAGCCCTTGGCCGCCCCCAGGCCCTGTCGTGAAGGCAGCGAGCCGGCCCTCAAGCGCACTGGATTCCCCCTCGGCGCAGGGGCCCTTAGCAGTAGCGCGGGGAAGGGGCGCTGTGTCCAGAAGCCCCTGCGCAAGGAGAGGCTTTGGCCAGGGTCGATGGACGGTAATGACGGTCGCTGTTTCTTCTTTCCCTCTCCCAGAGACCGTGCTGAGGACGTGGTTGTCTGTCCTTCCCCCGGGGATGCCGTTGACTGCGGCCGTCTCAGGCTCGCGTGGCTTCTCTCTGCCCGGCCTCGCCGTCCTTGCAGCGCAGGGCCGAAAAGGGATAGACAAAGCCCTTCCCGGCTGTGGAGAGGAGCTGCCTCGGCTGAAGCTGGAGACGCCAACGAAAGGTAAAGCAGAAGAAACTGAAGGCGCTCTGGCTGCCAGCTGCTTTCCTGCTGCAGGCAAGAGAGAGCCTGTCCCTGCAGGTGAGGGAGGAAGGATCCCCCTTCATAGCCCGCAGCGGGCCAGGCCACCAACGTGCACCGCAGGGTCCGTACGCGTAACCCGCAGTTCGGTACGGGCGTGTAGGGCACGAGCGAGCTAGGCTACGTGCCGAGGAAGCCTCATCTCGTAAGAGCTGTAAGACACCCCCGTGTTCTCTTCAGGTGGAGGTCGGCCTAGAGTCTGGAGCTGCAGAAGAGGCAGGGAGGAGAGGAGGGGAAAGAAGCATGTGAACGGCTAAATTGTGCCAGCAGCGCTGAGAGCGAGAGTCGCGGTGAGTCCTGGGCCAGTGGGGCCCCGTTGCCTCTCTTGTACGTCCTGGGCCCTCCCTGTCTCTCCCCCGGCCCCCTCTCTTTCCTTACCTGCTGCAAAATTATTTTTTTTTTGCGCCCCCCCCCCCGCACCTTCTTTCTCCGTCTCGCTCTGAGTGGCTCCCTGCCTCCCCGTCTTTTCAGTCCTCCCTCTCTCTGTCCTGTAGCCTGTGGCTACTTGTTCTTTCTCCGCCTCTCTCTGCCTGGCTCTGGCTCCGTTTTTATTTTTTTACTCCTCCTGCTCTGTCCTGTAGCCTGTCGGTATTTTTGTCTTTCTCTGGCTCTCTCGGTCTGACTCCCTGTGTTACCGAAAAACGCGGTAAAATCGGAAACAACTCCTCAAGGCCAATTTAGTATTAAAGAGCAGGCATTCTTTATTCACGGCGCCGGATGCACGGGGGATCGCTCCTCCTGGCGTGCGTACCTCACGCACCTTTCCCGTTCAATTTGTAGATCAAAATTTTACGTATTCATACGTATTCATTATTGTCCTGTCTGCTGATCGGTACAAACTTGCTCGTTCCGTATGTAAATCGCTGCGCAGGCTCGGTGGTGGTCCGTGAGTCGGTGGTCGCGATCTCCCCCTGCCAGAATTGCCTTTTACCTTCTTGGCTGTTAATCTTGGCAGTCTTGGCTAGTTCTCTCAGTCCGCTCCACGAAACCGCGTTTTGTCGTCCTTTTCTGACAGAAGCACGTTGTCTGTTGTTCTGCTGACGTTAACGATCGCCTAGGGACTAAAATGCAGATCGACGGATGCGCTGATTCGTACGCTCCATGTTCCCGTAATGGAACACCGTCTCTGGTTGGCTGATTTCATCGCTTTGGTTACACCTGTTCCTGTTGTTCAGTTTCTTCTTTTTTGGCTTTGTGTGATTCTCTCTGTGATTCTGTTTTTCTCTGCCTCGCTTTTCCCAGCTCCCCGTCCCTCACTTGGAATGCCCGTTGTCCTTCACCAGCTCACTCTCCCTTGGTTGCCATCCCCGTTTCTGAATTCCTCCTGCTTTGCCACGTAGCCCGTGACTTTTTTCTTAATCTCTCTCTGTCTGCCTCAACGCTCCCCCCGCGCTTTTTCATTCGTCTGCTCTGCTCTGCACCCTGCTACTGTTCTTGCCTTTCTGAGTTCTTCTCTGTCGAGCTCCCTTTCCCTATTTGTGGATTCCTGTTCTTCCTGCAGCCACCGCTGTTCCCTGTGACCTCCGTCTCTCTCTGTCCAGCTCCCTGTCCCTAGGTTTTAATCCCTGCCTCTGCCCGCTGTAGCCCGTCTAGGTTTTTCTCTCGGCCTCTCTCTCTGTCCGGCTCCCTCTCTCTGTGTTCTAATTCCACGTTCTCTGTCACTTAGACCCGTGCTATTTGTTTGTCCTCATCTCTCTCTGTCCAGCTCCTTGCTGCGATGTTTTATTTCTTCCCTCTCTGTCTGTCTTTGTAGCCCGTTGCCGTTGTTGTTTTTTTTTTTTTTTTCCCACTTGTTTCTTCATGTGTCTCTGTCTGCCTCCCAGTGCCTGATCTTTAATTCCTCCTTCCCTGTTGGGCCGCTGTTCCTTTTTTCCATTCTACGTTGTGTTCTCTTTGGTCTGCTGTTCTTATTCATCGGTTCCCTCCTCGCTGCCCTGTGGCTTGTCCCCATTTATTGTTGCCTCTCTCTCCCTCTCTCTGGCTTCTTGCCCCTGTTTTTAAAATTCCTCCCTCTCTTCTCTCTTCCCTGTTGGCCGTGTGATCTTCAGCCTTTCTCCACCTCTTTCTGCCCAGCTCTCTGCGTCTATTCATTAATTCTTCCCTCTCTGCCCTGTAGCCTGTAGCTTCTGTCCTTTCTCCATCTTGCTGTCTCTGGCTTCCCCGTGACCCTCTCTTAGAATTGTTTCTCTCTTCTCTCTGTACGCATTGCGATTCCTTTTGCTCTCCATCTCCCTTTGTTTTGGTGTTTTTTTTGTTGTTTTTCTGGCTCCCTGTCCCTAATTGTTAATTCTCTGCCTTCTCATGCTCTGTACCACGTAGCCCCGTGGTTTGTTTTGTGGTGTTCCCTCCCCGGCCCCTTCCCTCCGTCGTTGGCTGTCTCGGCTCCCTGTCTCCGTGGCTTCATTCTTCCCTTTCTGCCCTGTTCTTGTCGCTTATCTTGTCTGTCTCCATCTCGCTCGGTCCAGCTTCCTGCCCCTGTTCTTCTTTCCTCCCTCGCTGTCGTGCTGCCTGCCCCAGGTTCTTTGTGCGTCTCCAGCCTGCTCCTCATCCTTCTTTGTTGGTCTGTGCCCTGCTCTTCCCCTCTCTCTGCTGCTTTTATCTCCACCTCCGTCAGGCTCCCTGTCCTCCTCTGGCCGTCCTGTTCCCTGCCTCGTGCCTTCTCACTACACGCACACACGCCCCCCCACCCCCACCCCCCCGCCCCCGTCCAGCCGGGTGCTGCTCTTGTCTTCTCTCCTCCTACTGTCCTGTGCCCTGCTCCTCACCTTTGGTGGCCTCCCCCTCTGCCCAGCAGCCCGTCGCTCCAGGAGCCAGGCGACGGACGGTCCGTTCCCTGCCAAACCGGGACAAGCGCGTGCCGTGGCTTAGCCCCAGCTGGCTATTCTGCACCAGGGAGCTGCTTGCTCACTCCACCCTCAGTGGGCTGGGGGAGAGAGCTGGAAGGGTAAAAGTGAGAAAAATCATGGGTCGAGATCAAGACGGTTTAATAGGTAAAGCAAAAGCTGTGCGTGGAAGCAAAGCAAGGAATTAATTCGCTCCTCCTTTTCGGCGGGCAGGTGTTGAGCTGTTTCTGGGAAAGCAGGGCTCTGTCATGTGTAACGGTTACTTAGGAAGAGAAATGCCGTAGCCCCCAAGGACTCCCCCTTCTTCCCACAGTTGGAACCCGCAGTTCGGTACGGGCATGTAGGGCACGAGCGAGCTAGGCTACGTGCCTAGGAAGCCTCATCTCGTAAGAGCTGTAAGACACCCCCGTGTTCTCTTCAGGTGGAGGTCGGCCTAGAGTCTGGAGCTGCAGAAGAGGCAGGGAGGAGAGGAGGGGAAAGAAGCATGTGAACGGCTAAATTGTGCCAGCAGCGCTGAGAGCGAGAGTCGCGGTGAGTCCTGGGCCAGTGGGGCCCCGTTGCCTCTCTTGTACGTCCTGGGCCCTCCCTGTCTCTCCCCCGGCCCCCTCTCTTTCCTTACCTGCCGCAAAATTATTTTTTTTGCGCCCCCCCCCGCACCTTCTTTCTCCGTCTCGCTCTGAGTGGCTCCCTGCCTCCCCGTCTTTTCAGTCCTCCCTCTCTCTGTCCTGTAGCCTGTGGCTACTTGTTCTTTCTCCGCCTCTCTCTGCCTGGCTCTGGCTCCGTTTTTATTTTTTTACTCCTCCTGCTCTGTCCTGTAGCCTGTCGGTATTTTTGTCTTTCTCTGGCTCTCTCGGTCTGACTCCCTGTGTTACCGAAAAACGCGGTAAAATCGGAAACAACTCCTCAAGGCCAATTTAGTATTAAAGAGCAGGCATTCTTTATTCACGGCGCCGGATGCACGGGGGATCGCTCCTCCTGGCGTGCGTACCTCACGCACCTTTCCCGTTCAATTTGTAGATCAAAATTTTACGTATTCATACGTATTCATTATTGTCCTGTCTGCTGATCGGTACAAACTTGCTCGTTCCGTATGTAAATCGCTGCGCAGGCTCGGTGGTGGTCCGTGAGTCGGTGGTCGCGATCTCCCCCTGCCAGAATTGCCTTTTACCTTCTTGGCTGTTAATCTTGGCAGTCTTGGCTAGTTCTCTCAGTCCGCTCCACGAAACCGCGTTTTGTCGTCCTTTTCTGACAGAAGCACGTTGTCTGTTGTTCTGCTGACGTTAACGATCGCCTAGGGACTAAAATGCAGATCGACGGATGCGCTGATTCGTACGCTCCATGTTCCCGTAATGGAACACCGTCTCTGGTTGGCTGATTTCATCGCTTTGGTTACACCTGTTCCTGTTGTTCAGTTTCTTCTTTTTTGGCTTTGTGTGATTCTCTCTGTGATTCTGTTTTTCTCTGCCTCGCTTTTCCCAGCTCCCCGTCCCTCACTTGGAATGCCCGTTGTCCTTCACCAGCTCACTCTCCCTTGGTTGCCATCCCCGTTTCTGAATTCCTCCTGCTTTGCCACGTAGCCCGTGACTTTTTTCTTAATCTCTCTCTGTCTGCCTCAACGCTCCCCCCGCGCTTTTTCATTCGTCTGCTCTGCTCTGCACCCTGCTACTGTTCTTGCCTTTCTGAGTTCTTCTCTGTCGAGCTCCCTTTCCCTATTTGTGGATTCCTGTTCTTCCTGCAGCCACCGCTGTTCCCTGTGACCTCCGTCTCTCTCTGTCCAGCTCCCTGTCCCTAGGTTTTAATCCCTGCCTCTGCCCGCTGTAGCCCGTCTAGGTTTTTCTCTCGGCCTCTCTCTCTGTCCGGCTCCCTCTCTCTGTGTTCTAATTCCACGTTCTCTGTCACTTAGACCCGTGCTATTTGTTTGTCCTCATCTCTCTCTGTCCAGCTCCTTGCTGCGATGTTTTATTTCTTCCCTCTCTGTCTGTCTTTGTAGCCCGTTGCCGTTGTTGTTTTTTTTTTTCCCACTTGTTTCTTCATGTGTCTCTGTCTGCCTCCCAGTGCCTGATCTTTAATTCCTCCTTCCCTGTTGGGCCGCTGTTCCTTTTTTCCATTCTACGTTGTGTTCTCTTTGGTCTGCTGTTCTTATTCATCGATTCCCTCCTCGCTGCCCTGTGGCTTGTCCCCATTTATTGTTGCCTCTCTCTCCCTCTCTCTGGCTTCTTGCCCCTGTTTTTAAAATTCCTCCCTCTCTTCTCTCTTCCCTGTTGGCCGTGTGATCTTCAGCCTTTCTCCACCTCTTTCTGCCCAGCTCTCTGCGTCTATTCATTAATTCTTCCCTCTCTGCCCTGTAGCCTGTAGCTTCTGTCCTTTCTCCATCTTGCTGTCTCTGGCTTCCCCGTGACCCTCTCTTAGAATTGTTTCTCTCTTCTCTCTGTACGCATTGCGATTCCTTTTGCTCTCCATCTCCCTTTGTTTTGGTGTTTTTTTTGTTGTTTTTCTGGCTCCCTGTCCCTAATTGTTAATTCTCTGCCTTCTCATGCTCTGTACCACGTAGCCCCGTGGTTTGTTTTGTGGTGTTCCCTCCCCGGCCCCTTCCCTCCGTCGTTGGCTGTCTCGGCTCCCTGTCTCCGTGGCTTCATTCTTCCCTTTCTGCCCTGTTCTTGTCGCTTATCTTGTCTGTCTCCATCTCGCTCGGTCCAGCTTCCTGCCCCTGTTCTTCTTTCCTCCCTCGCTGTCGTGCTGCCTGCCCCAGGTTCTTTGTGCGTCTCCAGCCTGCTCCTCATCCTTCTTTGTTGGTCTGTGCCCTGCTCTTCCCCTCTCTCTGCTGCTTTTATCTCCACCTCCGTCAGGCTCCCTGTCCTCCTCTGGCCGTCCTGTTCCCTGCCTCGTGCCTTCTCACTACACGCACACACGCCCCCCCACCCCCACCCCCCCGCCCCCGTCCAGCCGGGTGCTGCTCTTGTCTTCTCTCCTCCTACTGTCCTGTGCCCTGCTCCTCACCTTTGGTGGCCTCCCCCTCTGCCCAGCAGCCCGTCGCTCCAGGAGCCAGGCGACGGACGGTCCGTTCCCTGCCAAACCGGGACAAGCGCGTGCCGTGGCTTAGCCCCAGCTGGCTATTCTGCACCAGGGAGCTGCTTGCTCACTCCACCCTCAGTGGGCTGGGGGAGAGAGCTGGAAGGGTAAAAGTGAGAAAAATCATGGGTCGAGATCAAGACGGTTTAATAGGTAAAGCAAAAGCTGTGCGTGGAAGCAAAGCAAGGAATTAATTCGCTCCTCCTTTTCGGCGGGCAGGTGTTGAGCTGTTTCTGGGAAAGCAGGGCTCTGTCATGTGTAACGGTTACTTAGGAAGAGAAATGCCGTAGCCCCCAAGGACTCCCCCTTCTTCCCACAGTTGGAACCCGCAGTTCGGTACGGGCGTGTAGGGCACGAGCGAGCTAGGCTACGTGCCTAGGAAGCCTCATCTCGTAAGAGCTGTAAGACACCCCCGTGTTCTCTTCAGGTGGAGGTCGGCCTAGAGTCTGGAGCTGCAGAAGAGGCAGGGAGGAGAGGAGGGGAAAGAAGCATGTGAACGGCTAAATTGTGCCAGCAGCGCTGAGAGCGAGAGTCGCGGTGAGTCCTGGGCCAGTGGGGCCCCGTTGCCTCTCTTGTACGTCCTGGGCCCTCCCTGTCTCTCCCCCGGCCCCCTCTCTTTCCTTACCTGCTGCAAAATTATT
Organism: Phalacrocorax aristotelis; assembly: GCF_949628215.1. NCBI lineage: Eukaryota > Metazoa > Chordata > Aves > Suliformes > Phalacrocoracidae > Phalacrocorax > Phalacrocorax aristotelis. Next base: position 119,209 of record NW_027441092.1, on the reverse strand, counting down.
TTTTTTTTGCGCCCCCCCCGCACCTTCTTTCTCCGTCTCGCTCTGAGTGGCTCCCTGCCTCCCCGTCTTTTCAGTCCTCCCTCTCTCTTTCCTGTAGCCTGTGGCTACTTTTCCTTTCTCCGCCTCTCTCTGCCTGCAGTGGATTCCCCCTCAGTGCAGGGGCCCTTGGCAGTAGCGCAGGGAAGGAGCGGTGTGTCCAGAAGCCCCTGCGGAAGGAGAGGCTTTGGTCTGGGTCGATCTGCGGTGATAACGGTTGCTGTTTCCTCTTTCCCTCTCCCAGAGGCTGTGCTCAGGATGGGGTTGTCTGTCCTTCCTGTTCGTCTCTTCCTCTCTCTATTCCTTTGCACTGGTTCCTCTCCCTATTGTTTATTGTTTTGCTTCTCTGAACCTTTTTTTTATTCCCAGCATTTTCCCGTGACAGGAGCGGCGAAGAAGGGAGCGGAGTATCGGGGTATCTGTGGAGAGAGCATCGGGTGTTCTCCTGTCTTTGCGGGGCTGACCCTGAGGAAGTGTGGCACGTGGGTCGATAACATGAATATATATATTTTGTGGGTGCACAAATCCTTTTCAGAGTGTCAGAGGGGTAAGGGTTTTGTTCTGTTCAGCGTAAACATTGTTCTGTTTGGTGTATTTGTCGAAGACGAGAGTTTAGTGGGGGAGGAAGTCAGCTCTCTAGCTGGTTTGAGGTGGGCTATACGTGTTTGTCGGTCATCTCTCTCCTGCCAGATGTTTTGAACTAGTTGTATCTGGTTTTCCTAGGGAGTCACAAAGGGGTTTGGGTTCCCCGGTGGCGGGTGCTGTGGCCAAAAGAGAAAGCAGGGTCACAGAGTGCTTCATTTACGGGGCTGGCCTCGGACATCTACTGCACAAACTTCTGGTATGTAGTGATCGGGATTCGATTTCCTGAAGAAGGAGAGGATGATGGAGCTCATTATAAGAGCATAATCATTTTCTCTTCCTTTGGCAGTACGGGCACCCGAGGGCCAGCCTGCTTTTGAGGAACAGCATGAGGATGTCGGTGTCGACGCTCAGCAGTGGAAGGAAGCTTCTTTTGGAGGCCAAGAAGATGAAGTAGAGTGCGTATTTGTTGTGTTTGATTTTCATTGCGGGGATGGGGAGGGGTGGGACATGGAAAACGCGGTCCCGGGCAGGGGAGGTGTCTATGATGTGGGAGGCCGTGAGAGAGATCATGGACGCTGCTGGACAGGCGTTAGAACCCGTTGCTCAGGTTGGACGGACCCGGCAGAACCACCGCACCATCTTAAGTAATGCCTGCTCACGTACTGAGATTTTAGTAGTTGCCCCCGCATCAGCTTTGGCTTTTCCTCGTCGAGCTTGTGTTTTGGCAAGAAGCGTCTTTCGTTAAGCGTTTGGGTCTAAGGGGTGTCCGTGAGGCTACGTGGTGCCCATCCCCATGAGATTTTGTGACCATCAAGTGATATTCAGCATCCATCTTATGCCCGTCTCCTGTAACTACTCTGCGGTTTTCGCTTAAGGCTTGATAGCGCAGCGTTAGCTGAGGGCGGCATTTACCCCGCTGGCCCCTCCACGCCGACGGCGTTTCCCCTGCCGGCCGCTGTCCGTTCCCTGTAACTGTGACTCTTGTCCCGGCAGAACCTTTGCCAAAGCCACCTTTGTGCTCCACAGCAGTCTGTTTTCTGTCTCGAGTATGTTTCTTTTCGGTATCCGATACCCCAGAGCTGTGTACCGTTGGCTCATGTCTCTCCTTGAGCTTCTGCGAGAAGAGAGAGCCTTCATCTGTTTTTATCGATGCGTCTCCTGGGGTGTTTTTTTGTTGTCCTTTACAATTTAGTTTTGTCCCAGCTATTGAGGTGTTAATTTAACTGCTTCATACAGTTCCCGATACGCTTGTGTATTTCCACGTTTCTTTTCATGTTTTTTGTCCTTTGAGACTGATCCAGTTCTGTTAAGGGACTGAGCGAGAGAGAGCGTTGAGGTGACTCCGAATGGTTGATGGTTTTACAGTAAATGATTGACTTTATAACCAGAGATATTTTTTGAGAAGGGGTTCTTAAAAAATTTCATTCTGCTTTGCCATTCCGCTGGCGTAGATGAGCCCCAGCCTTTTTTCGGGAGGCTCATTCTGCTCCTGGGCTTCTCTGGTACTGTTCCTTGAGTTGGTTGCAGGTTTTGAGCTGTCTAAGCTCTTTGGGTAGGTGTGTTTTGACATTCAGAGATGGGGAGGTTTCTGGCTGAGGTAAGAGATTAAGGAGCAGTCAAAGTTGAGCAGCAGATATATATTAGAAAGTACACTTGTACGAGCTTTTGTTTTTCCTTGGGTCAGTAAGTTTGTGTTGGGTGTTCAGGGGTAGCAAGATGGTCTGATAGATTGTTTTGGATTATTTGGTTTTGTGGGGGTGTTATGGTTTTGTCTGGGTTTTTTTGTTTGTGGTTTGTTGTTCTTTTGTGTGTGTGGTAGGTTTTTTTGTTTGGTTGTTTTGTTTTCCCGGAATTTTATGACTTGACCAAAGGTAGAAGCTTATATTTTTTCCACCGGTTTTGCCTGTGTGTTGTGCAAGTTGTTGACGTTATCTCTCAATAGGACTGATGGTGAGATGCTGCGGTAGGGGTTAGGGTGAGTGTGTTGTACACATCTGTATATGGAGCTCTAGCCTTCCTTCAGAAAGCAGCAGGGACGTAACGCATAGTGTGTGTCGGTGTACGGGACTGCTCGTCGCCTTTCCCGATCGCCCGCAGAGTACCACGTTGTCCTGAGAACCTTTGCAGCTTGCGGCAGGTCCCTTGTAGATTATAAGCATCAGGGCTTCTGTTATTTTGTGGGCCTGTAGAGAGCATGGAGTCTGCGGGAAGCCGGAAGGTGGGAGGTGCTCGCAGAACGCGGGGCAGAGGTGGGAAGGGCAGCTCCCGAGGAGCGGCTGACAGAGGGGCTTTAGGGGTGCAAATACAGGGCAGGAGCTGTCGGGAAGGAGTGAGGTTCCTTCCCTAACAGTTCAGGAGGAGAGGAGGGGTTTTTGAAGTCTTGGTACCGGGGAATGGTTGGGAAAGGGGTGTTTAAGTGTTAGCTAATGGTCGTGTTCTGTGTGCAAGCAGCCTCCGGTAGCCCAGTCTCCTTCCCCGTATGTGTCAGCGCGGCCGCTCGAGCGTGCTGTCTGCCGAGAGGTTCTCCACGCGGCTGTTCATGGAGTCGCTCAGGAGTGAGTTACCTACAAAGGGAGTGTGTGTCACTACACCAGCCACGCCCGTTTGCTTCCCGTATTGCTTTTGGCATTTGCCCTATCGGTGTCCGCCTGTGCTTGAGTCATCTGACACGAACTGTGATTTTTGTGTGTTGCGTGGTTTGACTTTTTCTTGCAGTTCAAGTAATAGGTCTAGGGTTAAGCAGGACAATTGAGTGAGGCGTGACAGCAAAGGCGAGCAGATGGCGTCGTGTGCTGTGACGAGGCAGGCTGTGAGGTCACTCGTCTGGGATTTCTGCCTTTGGGGTCTCTGTGTTGCCGAACAAGTCAGTCAAAAGGATTGTTTGTTTTGCGTGGTGAGCTCTTGCTTTTGGAAAGCAGTGTCCAACATCTGTGTGCCTCTCCGTATTTCCCCAGAAGTGGGCCCAGCATTGAAGGTGACGGTTCCCCAGCCATCGGGGACGGACCGAGTACGTGAGCAGGCGCCTGACGCGGCCACTGACCCGGGAGGCACGGACTGGGAGGTGAGCGGAGCCGTGTTGGCACGGTAGGGGAAAGGATGAGTCTGGAATGTGGCTGTTGGTGGAGATGCGCGGTAGGGAGCCGGACACGGGAGGGAGGGGGCGAACAGAGCATCGTGAGAAGGTAGGTCAGCACGTGACAACGGAGGGGTCGTGCAGTGCGAGCACCTATGTGACTAGTTAATGAAGGGACTCACAAAACTATATGCAAAGCGGGATGTCTGCCCCGAGCTCATCGGGCAAGGTGAGCGATGAACAGGGAGCCGTAGCAGCTGTTATTTTTGAGGTGTGGAATTGTTTGTGAGCGGGCGGCCGCTTCCAGGCGCAGGGGTCGCCTTGTCTCTCTGGTTCTCTAGGCACCGTAGGCGGCGGCGGCCACGACATCCAGCCTCATTAGAGCGTGGGGGAGCGGAAGTTCACGGCGCTTCCGAGGAGGCTGTTGTTGCGGAAGTGGCCGGCGTTGAGTGGTGCGATGCTGAGTGATGGCACCGCACGTTTGGAGATGAAGAGTATCCGTGTGACCACAGCCCCATCCTACATAGCCTGTGTGGCCTTCTTAAAGGATGGCTTTTGAGCCCCCGGATTTGGAAGGGAAGCTGAGGGGCCGATGCTGTCTTTGTGCAGGTGGCCGGTCGGTTGGGGGAAGCGCAGGTGGGGCAGGCAAGGGTTGTAAAATCAGTGGAGGGTACCGTTCAGAGACCGGACACGTTTGGGCCGAGGGAGGTTGTGGTGTCCTTTCTGCAAAACAGAAGCATCTGCCAGGCAGGGGAATTCCTGCCTGTGCTTGTGCTGTTGTGTGGATTTTGTAGTCTGTTCCTTACTGTACTTGGGTCTCGATGTGTCTGTTGTTCTCCGTGCTGAGCAGGCACCTAGGTAGCAATATTGAGGGTTTTGCAAGCCCTGGCTCATCGGCATAATGGTAACCGAGAGCTTCCTTTCTCGCATTTTAAGTCTACTGCATAGATTTGTCTTGTGTCTGAAATATTAGACCTTTATAGAAGGTCATCTTTTTGCGGCGGTGCTTAAGGCGGCCTCAGTACTGCTGCTGAAGAGCAGTCTGAATACGCAGAGCCCTTTTCTGGGACCTGTTCCCTGCACCTGAACGTTCTGAGGTCTTTAAGAGTGGCTTGTCGCTCGTGCATCGTCCTAGTTGTGGGTATATGGTTTCATCGCAGGTGATGATGGTACGTGACTTCTCTGCGGATGCTATAGCTTCTTCCTCGCTGCCGTATAGATCTTCTCGCCCGGTGGCATCTCTGGGCCGGAAGTCCGTCGTCTCGGTGAGAGTTTTCTTAGGTGCCTCGATCGCGTCGCTTGTAGTATTTGTGAGCGGTGTCGGTCCGTGCACGTCGATGCCTGTGTCAGAGCTGCTCCGCCTGGGGGTGTAGCAATGGTAGAGCGGGGGAAAGAATAGCAATAAGAGTATATGGTTAATGTTAATATGCGTAGACTGTTTTGGCAACGCCCGTACAACCCTCGTCGGAGCGAGTGGCCGTTGGCAGCGGGCGAGGACGGTAATTTCCGGGGCGTTTTGTGGGTGCCGAGGGGATGACCGTAGCTGTCTGGGAGAGGCAGCTAGAGTGCTAGCTGAGCAGAGGGCACCTCTCAGCTGTTCAAGCTTGTACGTGCGTGGGGCTTAGCATTTGATTGAAGGTATTTCCTTTAATGGCATGCAGTAGTTGGGCTCTAGATGGTATTCCTACGTGGAAGCAAGACCTGTGGAATGGTTAAGCTGTTGCTGTGCGTCCAGGTGACTTGTTCTATCATGCTGTTCTTGCAGAGGATGAAGATGGAGCTGTGCAGGGTGACAGAGCAGAGCTGAGTAGAGCACACTAAGGTGGCGGGTCCGTGTGCGGGATTAAAGGGAAGATGCGACCGAAGGCTATTTGAGGAGCATTTCAGGCGAGCTGGGTCGCAGTGAGGGGGCGCATGGGGCTGGTGACTTTGTTCTCTTTGCTCTCAGGAGCACAGCGCTATCCCTAGGGGCTGGCAAGGTTCTAATTGTGGGGCCGGCGCCCATCGGGTGCTTCTTTTTGCGTTACAGTTTAAAGCGTGGATCGCTCTGATGTTTGAGGAGTTTCTGGGCAGTTGTCGTCTGCGGCGTCGTTCCCAGATGCGTGAACAGCTCTGCTCTGTCGCTGTCTGTTTTCAGGGAGCGTGATTTCTTTCCTGCATCCTTACATTCTTAGGTCTTGTAGCTGGGCTTCTTGTGCCTCCTCCCTCTCAGTTTTGAGAGGAACTTCTTGTCACGGGCCCTGACGCTCTTCTAATCTTTTTGGATCGCGTTAGGGCCTCCTTGCATCCCTGTCAGGGTTCTGCAGGTCTTGTTGCTGGACGAGCTCTTCCGTCCAGTTGTCTCTGTGTTTGCCGAGAGCGTTCTCTCGTCTCGGAGGCGCGCAGTTTGTAGTGTTTCTCATAGCATTGGTGTGTGCGTTTGAGTTTGTCTCGGACCGCCTTGTTGGCCGTGTAGAGTCGGGTAGGTGGCACAGCGATGAGAGGTTAGGGTTCATCTGTTGCTGTGCCAAGGCTGTTGGGGGAAAAGGTCGTACTGTCATCTCAGATTGAGTGGCCCTCCTCAGCGGGCGAGGACCGTTTTGTGGGCTCGGAGGCCGTGACCGTAGCTATCTGGGAGAGGCAGCTAGAGTTCAGCTGAGCAGATTACCTCTGCAGGGTGTTCAAGCTTGTACGTGCGTAGGGCTTCATGTTTGATGTCATATGTTTGTTTTTAATGGCAGGTTATAGTCGGTCTTCAGGACCCGTTAAGGTACTGCTGTGCAACCAGGCGACTTGTTTGGTATTGGTTTTGGAGATGCCGAGGGACGAGTCGTGCAGGGCGACGGAGGGGAACTGAGGGGACCGATGTAAGCGGGTGAGTTGGTGCATGGTGTATATAGAGGGAAGATGTGACCGATGGCTCTATGACTCCATTGCTCCTTGCGTTTGTCTTTTGTTTCGGGTTTGAAGTAGCGTAGCAATGAGCAAAGGAGGCAAGTCGAGCAAGGCGAGTGGTGATTGGTGGGCTGAAGTAGCAGCTCTTCTGAGGTGTTGTGTTGCTGGGGAAGTTATAAGCAACGCGCGTTGTTCGGGTGTTACGGACGGCGGGCGAGCTGAACACGGCACCTGGAAGTGACGTAGGCTGGGTGGGAGGCTGTCGAGGGAAAGGGGTGCAAGACGGGGATTGGTGCGGGCAGGCTGTGGCATCGGGCAGCATCTCAGGAGGTGCCTTTTCGCTTGGCTTTTTGCAGGTGCCGCTGGCAGGCTCGGAGCGGTGCTGCCGCATGCCTATGAGAGGTCTGAGAAGGTGGGGCAGTGGCCAGCATCTAAGACCAGAGAATGCTGTGGTCCGTCGTCGAGCTCTTCAGTTTTGTAGGTAACACGTGGGCCGTCTTTGGAACAGCGTATGAGCATTAGAAGTGAGCTGGGTAGTAATGAGGAAGTCACGGGGCGGTGATTTCTCACGAGCGTAACGGTAGTTTACTGTGTGTTCATACATTTGGTGCCACAAGCGATGACGGAAGCGGGGTGTGATGCTGGAATCTGTGCAGAGCAGGTGAGCCGATGGGCATGTTCGTTTTGATGAGGGGGGTGCTCTGGAAGAGATCTGTGTTGACCTGTGTGATACTTATTGCTGGCCCTGGTGTTTTTTGGGTTTTGTTTTGGTTTTTTTTTTTATTTTTTTTTCCACGTGATGAAGAGGCACCTGGCCACTGCGAGAATATCCTGGTTAGCTGGTGTGTTTCTTGTTGTGAAAGGATTCATAATCTGGCCCATCTGAAAGCCCCGCAGTGTGACTTTTGTTAGGAAGAGATTTTATAAAATTGAGATATTTCTTATTCAGTGAGGTTGCATTCTATGAACTTGCCATCAGAGTGCATCTCAGAGACAATGTCTTTGTCAGTAGAACTCATCAGCACAAGACTTGCAAAGTATTGCTTTTTTTTTTAAGATAAAAAAATCAATGGTCCTTGCGGAGATCCAAGCACAGCACATACTCCAGATGTTGATGGCATTGGTAGTGCTTGGGTTCCCAGTTGTAACAGTCGAGATACCATAAAAATACGGTTCCCCTGTATGCTTCGGTACAGCCGAACGCATTAGCAGGTCTGCTGGTCCTTCTTGGTAGCCCCGTGTATTGCAACACTGGGGATTTGATTTGCGTGTTTTTTTTGTTGTGGTATTTTTTTTCCCCCAAAAAAGTAAAACTGTATCGGGGATCTCTTCACGCACCGATTCTTCTGTCATAAATGAAAGTTTAAAAAAAGCTAACAGTGTCTGATTTACGACGTGACTTGCGCTGTTTCAGCTGTAACTGCCAAGCAGATGTAGGGTACGATTTGTTAGGTGTACTTAAGCGCAGGTAGGTATTTGTTGTGAATATTTAATGAGGGGCGACTGAATGTTGGGGGGCGGGGGGGTTTCCTGCCGGTATTTTGAGGGAGCGCTCTTAAGTATTTTATTTCAGTCTCGCTTTCGACGCGCGTTTCCCTGGCAGTTCAGCAGCACCTCTTGGGCAGGGCAGCTGGGCGGACGTCCCTCCCGACTCCGTAACACGCCAAAACCCCCCAGTCACGTTGCTGCTGTGTATTTTGGAGATAGATAATCTTATGGCGGGCGTGAACGGCTGTGCGAGTTAAATGAACGCAGAAGGAAAATGGAAAGCTTTTATAGCCTAGACGCTCATATTGGATGTGCGTAAACACGCGCCCGCCTTCTCAGCACAAAGTGAATTACTGAGACTTATTCTTAATTTTTTACGTTACTCTTTCAAGTTTGACGCTTCACTTCAGGCTTCGTGGAGCCAGGCAGCAAGACGTGCGGCGGCAGGGCGAGGGCTGTAGCTGCTGCGGTGGATCTGTAAGCGGAGGTTCTGGTACAACTTTGCCCCGCAGCCTCACGGGGTTATCTCCCCGCAGCGGTGCCGTAAGGAAGGGATGAGACGTTTTCCAGCAGCAGCCAGAGCGTTCAGTGTTACACGAAGAATCTGTTCAAAATGGTATCGGTTAGTCTTAATACTGTTTTCAAGTGTTCCAATCACTCTAGCTTTTAAAGGATGTGTTGTGTTTTGAGATGACCTGTTTGCCTAGGATCTTGCTGCGGCTCAATTTCCTTCCTATCCCTTAGGCTGACTGAGCTCCTCCATTTTCTTCTGTGCTATTTTATTAACGTGCTGAAATATAGTTTGGGATTTCTGTTTTTCAGATGTCTTCTAAGTGTCTCGTGATGCTCAAGAGATGCCCCCCGGCCCGGGTTTGCCTGCTGGTCGTTAAGCGTGGTGAAGGTAAGGGGCCATCCCTCTGCCTGGAGGCTCCCGGCTCTGTCTCCAGCAGGTGCCCCGCAGGTGCGGCCGCAAGGGCTGCCTGGAGGGGAGAGTCGGGGCCCCCAGGGACCGGGGCTGTTTGTTGCCCCAGGGAGCCCGTCCCAGAGCGGTAACAGAGGGGGAGCATGGCCGAGCAGAGCCTGAGAGAGATGTGACACTGTCCTCTGGCACGCTCCCGCTCCGCTGTGGGGTGGCCGCCAGCCTGCGGACAGGGGCTGGGGGGGCTGCCCCACCTTTTAGATATTAGCAGAGCTCCCCTTTTTTGGGGGGGTGGGTGGGGTGGGTGTGTGTACCTTTGTAAATGACACTATTAATGAGCTGCAGGTTGGAGCAGATTCCCTTGTTTAGTGCCCTTCTTGGGGTTGAATCACAGATTCTTAGGTTGGAAGGGACCTCAGGGATCACCTAGTCCAACCTTACTATAATAAAATAGGGGGAGTCCTGGGCGGGTGATGATGTCATGCAGGGCACCCCAGTGTCAATGGGGGAGCTGATAATGCATCAGAGGAGCAGGTCAGTGTGTGTGGGTCATCTAGGGGTTCCCCCCCCTCAAAAAGGGGGGTTGCAGCCCAAAAATGCCAGAAAATTCAGGGGGCTATTAAGAAAAATATTTTAAGAAGCAAACGTGGGTGTGAGGCACTGAATTAGAGAAAACCTCTTATTTTATATATATTGAAAAGTATTATTACTTTATAGATGTATAAAGGGCTTTTAGGATAGAAAGAATTCTACATTGAGATACGGGATTTTAAAATACAAAAGTAACTCGCCTGTCTACATACATTTAAAATAAAAAATAAAGGCGTTTAAAATGAAGAAAAAGGATTTATGAAGGAATTCAAAATAGAAGGAAGTCTGACTAGAGCGAGCATCTACACTTACTGTGTATTACATAGTCTAAGTAGATGTCTAAATAGAGAAGTTGAAAAAGATTCAAGTGTCAGAAAAGTATAAGTAAGCAGATAGCTAGTCTAAATAGGTGTTCTATGTATGTATTGATATGTAAGTCTAAACAGGTATGTGGAAATAGCTATTCTGTGTAAGTGTAAATAGTCTAAATAGATATGTGTAAAATATATGTATTCCATAAGCATATGGATGTGTAAGTACACACATAAGTGTAAATGTCTATGCTATATAAGGTTTTTAAAATGCAAAGAAACCCTATTTATACATAGGATTTATAAATTGGACAACGCCCCTCAACTCCCCCCATCAACTGAAGATACAAATGTGCTTTCAAATGCTGCCCCTCTCACCTTCTCCTTTTCCTATCCCAGTGTGGGCCTGATTCCCCCAAATGGGGATTTTCCCCTATGGGGCCGCATATGCGGAGTGGGAGCTGCTGCCAGGGTACAAAAGAACCCCAAACCTTTTGAGTCTGGGTCTGCAGTGGTGGGGGGTGGTGGAACCAAAGCAAACTGGAAGAGTCAACTCCAGGTGGATTTGTGCAGCTGGAAAGCAAGAAAATGGCTGGGGGCTATGAAAGGGGGAAGGGGCTCTTAAGATGCAAAACCAGAAGTTAACTGTTCTATCTCTGAATGCTTATCCAGCTGAAAGTTAATTGTTGCGGAACGCTTGTCTAGCCACTGTGTAAAATAATTAGCAAGGAGGCCTGGAATCCACTTGCGAAGGACAAATTCCTGAGAAGGATGGAAAATTGTCTAAAGAACCAGGTAAAACAGTAGTTTGGACAAGTGTCAAGAGATAACTGAGTCTGCGCAAAACCAAAAGGTTACTAGCGGTGATGAAGAGGAGCCAGCAGCCTTCATCTTTACTACCCCCGATCACCACCACGAGGAGGCACTGCGCAAGCTCAGTTGGGAAAGATTTATGGAAACTACTTTTTTGGCTAATTTTAATACGACGTGGGGAAAGGTCATGCATATCTATAGGCGTATTGGGAAATTGTATGTATCTGTAATGCTTTACTATATAAATGGAAGACAAACTATCACACAGGTGCGCATGACTTTGGTGGGACTACCCCCCGTGCTGCCCAGCACTGAATAAACATACCTACTTCACAATCTTACAGATTGTGGAGTCCGCTTTCCGCACATCAGGTAGGTGGGCTGGGGAGTGACAAAACAAACACACACCACAAAAAAAAAAACCTACAAAAAACTCCAAATGAAGAAAACCCATGGACCAGCCACTCTCATCCACAAAACATAAACTGAAAATCAGCAATTCTTGTGGTTCAAAAACACAAACCCCCCCCACTTTATACAATGTTTTTGAAAAAAAAACCCCAATTTTTATATTATTAAAAAAGGACTCAAAACACAAATCCCCAAGAAACCCAGCAAAATGGAAAACAACACAACCCAAGGATAAAAAAAAAAACCCTCCAAAGCAATAATTGACCAACCCAACCCTATAAAAAAAAAAACTATGAAAATCCTGTTTTGGGGATTACTAGGTGTGAAACACCTGCATTTGGAAGGGCATTTCTGGGGCTTGTCTGGAATGGATTCTCCGCAGTGGGTCAGTTATCTGGAGCGGATCATCATCTGCAGGTTATCCCAGGTGAGTTGCCCGTTGTGGATTATCCTGGGGGGACCCCCTGGTGTCAGTCATCCCCATGCATGTTCCCCATGGAGTGTCTGCCCAGACATTCCCCCATCCAGCAGTGTCTGTCTCCTCCCCCACCCTTCCTCTCCATGTGTCTGTGCCCTCCCTTCCACTGAAATGGGCCTCCTGCATGAGGTTTTCTCCTGTGTGGGTTTTTTCTTGGTGACATGCCCTCACTTACCCTGGCCTCCTGTTCTGTGCTCGCTGAAGCCTTGTGCTTACGCAGGATGAGCAGAGCAGGGTCCTGGCAGTGCAGAGGCGAGGCGCTGCCAAGCCAACGAAGCCCAAGGCTCAGCAGTGCACAACTCCTTTGCAGGTCAGCCACTGGCATCTGGTCTGCCTGGCTGCCCCGTGCCCTGACGCACAGCTGCCCCCATCACCCCAGGCAGCCTGCCTTCAGAAGGGCAGCTGTGTTCCCCTGATTTTACTCCTTTAGGTTTGACACTTTGGGCTTCATTGAGTAAGCATGATGTGCAGCAGCAGCAGTGAAAGAGCTGTAGCCGTGGTGGGGAATCGGTAAGCATAGGTTCTTGGTACGCTATAGCATTGCCCTGCAGTCTCATAGGGTTATCTCCCTGCGGCAGTGCCGTAAGGAAGGGATGAGGCTTTTTCTAACACCAGCAAGAATCTTTAGTGTGGTACCATTTTGGTCAGATTTTTAGTATAAATAGCTGTTAATAGTTTTTTAAGTGTTCTACTCACTTAAGCTGTAAAGGATATGTTGTGTTTCAAGCTGATTCATTTACTTAGAAACCTCCTTTGACTGAACTGATAGACTATGCCTTAGGCTGACAACAGTTTGTATTTTCATCTGCTCCCATTTTTTTAATATGGTGACATATAGTTAGATTTTTGTTTTTCCAACATCTTGATGAAAGCATCTCGGTATTCTCAGTAAATACGTCCCCACCCATGCTTGCTTCCTGTTACTCGGGGCACACTAATGTCACTATGGGTGGGGAAATGATGCAGCAGAGCAGCAGGTGAGGGGGGATGGTGCGTGAGGGATTTTAGATGGTGGTCAGTGTAGGGCCACAGTGGAAGAATCACAAGCTGAACACAGCTGTGAGAACGCAACCTCGAAGCGGGGAAGTGGGAGGAATGTCATTGCACAATATGTTGTTGCAACCCCAGAACCGCCGTTAGCTGGCAGAGCACGTACCCGGCAGGCCTGGTTGCATGTGCCGGCCACGCGTGCGGCAACGTCTAGGCAGTACTTTTGCCTTGAATCTGCTGAGGGTATAAAAAGGGGCGTCTCAAAGCAGAGCGGGGGGGAGACAGAGCACGCTCTGGGAACCACAGGGGACACCCTGAAGGTGCCACGCCTACCTCCCTTCTCCACGATGACCTTGCTCACGGTCACCCTCCTGCTCGGCGGTGTCTCGGGCATAGTCAGGTTGGTCAGACTCCGATGAGGGGAAAACAATATGCTAGTAACTGCTTCTGCAAGGCTCTAACAGAGCAATAAATACTGTTGTGCTTTTGAAATATCATATGTTGGGTGAATTTTGTGCATAGGAATCCTGCTAACCTGTTACAGATGGGGGTGTAATGGGGGGTCCCTCCCCAAAGAGTCGTGGGGGGATTATTACATATTATAAACTATAAGTATGGGTGTGTGACATTGCAATAAAGGAAAAGGGTTTTTTTTCTATTTTGAATTCCTTCCTCTATATAGAGTTTAAAATGCACAAAAAAATTATGTCTATACAAGTTTTTTATATTTTAAGAGCCTGTACATGTTTCTCCTTTAAAATAAACTTTTTACCTACTGTATAGTACAAAGAACTTGGAATATAAAAAATTTAAAGTTTTTTCTTTATTTATAAGTTAATATTGGTTTTCAAAATATATAAGAAGTCGTCTGCCTGGATAAAGCTATGTGAATTTAGTGTGTGTTCTATAATAAGCCTACCGCAGGGTCACAGGTTGGAAGGTTCTCAGGGATCATCTAGTCCAACCCTTCTGTTAGATATTCTATGTAATCTAAATAAAGATAATAAAATAAGTGTAAACAGGTATAGAGATAAGTAGATATCTCAGTCTAAATAGAGAAGTGTAAAATTAGTGATGATATATGTAAGTTTAAACAGATAGCTAAATAGAAGTTCTGATAAAAGTGTTGATCGGTATGTCTAAATAGATGCATAAATATTCTATAGATGTATATAGATATAGTCACAATAGATAATATCTGTTTACACTAAGTTATCAAACATCTATGTATTCCCTGAATATACATATATTTAGGTAGATACTTCAGTGTTAAAATATCTGCTATATAGGGTTTTTACAACACTAAGAAAAACACTATTTATAGAACGGTTTCAGAAGCTCAACCCCCCCCTTCATACGTACTGAAGTTATAAAAGCGCTTTCTAAAGCTGCCCCTTATCCCTTTTCCGCTCCAAGTCAGGGCCCATCCTCCCAGTTGGTGACTTGCTCCTGCAGGGCTGCGCTTGCAGAGCGAGAGCTGCTGCCACAGCACTAATGCATCCCCAAATCCCCGATTCTGGTCCACCTACCTCTCTGGTGCCCCAAAAGTTGTTGCTCTTTTGCCAGTTCTGCCCTGTACGCTTCACCTCTTTGTTTCTGGTTCCCATGTGCCTTGTTCCAGCTCTTTCCTCTGTCCTTCCTCCCTATTTATTCTTTTTCCTCTGTCACACTGCTTTTGGGTGCTGACCCTGGTAGCCAGCTCACTGCAACCATATCTGACGCGTGTGAAGGGACAAGGCTTCGCTGCTTCCTGCGCATTCCCAGATGCGTTTGCAGCCCCTGGGCTTCGGGGTGAGTGGCTGCAGCTGGGTCCAAGGGAGAAGATGATGTGCTGTTGGATGCAGCTGGTGAGTCCGAGGACAGGGCTGGCCCTGCTGTGCCAAGGGGCTCTAGCTGGGGAGAGGGCTGCCTGGACACTCCTGCCTGCAGGAGCTGGCTGAGGAGTGAAAGGAAGGGTGTTCCACAGGCAGGTGCCTCCAGCAAGGAACAGCGTGTCGTTGAGCAAGGAAGGATCCATCCCGGCCAGAGCACGCCGCCAGCACAAGGTAACAGGATATCAGCAGCTCTGTTGGCTATGTGCGTTGGCCCCCGTGTGTCCAGGAAACACGGTCGGAGAGGAGTCTCGGGGCACCCGCCTCCTGCTCCGGGAGGGGCATGGTTTGGGCAGCCAGCACTGTGGAGGGGGAAGGGGCAGAGGGAGAGAGAGAAACCTCAGGGCTGTGAAGGTGTCCTGCCCACAACAGGAGCTGCAGTGAGTCGCACAGCTCCTCCCATGCATCTGGGCCTATCCCTGCTATGCTTTTCCCAGTGTCTGTCTGCCTCCTTGCCTGTCCCTGCCTCTGTCTCCTTCTCAGGCTGCACAGCTCACCAAAGCTTTTTGGTCTTCTGCCAACACTGCCCTGCACCCCATCGCCTTCTATGTGTCCTTTCTATACCTCTCCTTTTCTGGCTCCACTCCTGCTATTTTTTTCTTCCCTATTACTTGTAAAAATTGCATTTCTAGGTCTGCCTCTACCCAGCGACCTATCTCCATTTCAGTGACTGACTCTGCTCTGCCCCGGCTTGCTCTTCCTACATCCTTTCTCTGTGGCCATCTATCTGTCTCCCTCTCTTGATATTTAACTTCTACCCACATGGCCAGAACCCCGTTGATTTTTACATTTGTGCTGTCTGTCTACGTTCAGTTCCGCGTCCACGTTTGTTTCTTCCTGCCTGTCCTCAACTAAATCACTTTTCCAATTTTGTTTGTCTTCATTGATTTAGTTTGCGGTCCCTATTTCTTACTTTTTCCTGTCTGACCCTTACTCCATTGCTTTTAAAATTCTCTTTCTAGGTTTAGTTTTACGAAGCTGCCAATCCCTAATTTTAAGGGTTATTTGTTGCTCATGCACCCCATTGCTTTTAAAATATTTTATCAAGGTGACTTTTTTTTTTAATAGAGTTAATAAGGTTGGAAAAGGCCTGTGGTATCATTGAGTCCAATCATCAACCCAACACTACGGTGCCTCCTACAGCGCCACGTATACGCATCTTTTGAACGCCTCCACGGAGGGCAACTGCCCCACCTCTCTGGACAGCCTGTTCCAATACCTGACGACTCTTTGGGTAAAGAAATTTTTCCTAATACCCTCTCTGATCATTCCCTGATGGAACTCGACACCATTTCCTCTTGTCCAATCGCTAGCTCGTTGGGAAAAGGAACCTACACCCAGTTTACTACAACCTCCTCTAAGCCTCCTCTTCTGCAGACTTAAACAACCCCAGTTCCCTCAGCCGCTCTTCATAAGACTTGTTTTCCAGACCCTTCCCCAAGCTTTGTTGCCCTTCTCTGGACATACTCCAACTACTCAATGTCCTTTTTGTCCTGAAGGGCCCGAAAGGGAACACAATACTCAAGGTGCGGCCTCACCAGTGCCAAGTCAGGGGTACGATCACTTCCCTACTCCTGCTGGCCACGCTATTTCTGATACAAGGCAGGACCCCATCGGCCTCCTTGCCAACCCAGGCAGACCACCGCCTCACGTTCAGCCGGCTGTCAACCGGCACCCCCGGGTCCTTCTCTGCCGCACAGTTTTCCAGTCGCTCTTCCCCAAGCCTGTAGCATTGCATGGGGTCGTTGTGACCCGAGCACAGGACCCGGCACTCAGCCTTGTTAATTCTCATAGAGTTGACGTCAGGCCATGGGTCCAGCCTGTCCAGATCCCTCTGCAGAGCCTTCCTACCCTCGAGCAGATGAACACTCCCGCCCAACTTGGTATCATCTGCAAACTTACTGAAGGCACACTGTCCCCTCATTCAGAGCATTGATATAGACATGGAACAAGACTAGTCCTAAAGTTGACCCCTGGGGAACAGCGCTCATGACCAGCCACAAATTTGGTTTAACCTCTGTCACCACTACTCTTTGGGCTCAGCCATCCAGCTAGTTTTGTACTCAAGGAGTACACCTGTCCAAGCTAGGAACCACCAGCTTCTCCAGGAGAATGCTGTGGGAGACAGTGTCAAAGGCTTTACTGAAGTACAGGTAGATAACATCCACGGCCCTTCCCTCATCCACTAGGTGGGTCACCTGGTCATAGAAGAAGACTGGGTTGGTCAGGCAGAACCTGCGGTGTCTGGGCCTGATCCCCTGGTCATCCTGTACATGCCTGGTGAGCGCACTGAAGGTGAACCATTACTACCCTGGTGATAAACAGCCAGTCTACTAGAGACTGAGGCCAAGAAGGCCTCAAGTACCTCAGTCTAGTCCTCAGTGGCAGCATTCCCCACCCCGGCCCCCAGTAGAGGCTGGAGAGTCTCTTTGGCTCTCTTTCTGTTAGCATATATGTAAAAGCATGTTTTGTCATCTCTAATAACAGTGGCCAGTTGAGTTCTAGCTGGGCTTTTGCCTTCCTGGTTTGCATAACAAGCTCTGTGTTCTGTTCCTGACTTGCCTACCCATTCTTCAAAAGCAGTAAACTCTCCTTTCCCTGCCCCCCCCCAGCCACCACAAAAGCTCTCTGTTCAGCCAGGCCTGTCATCTTCCTGCCCGTTTGTCTTACTGCACACAGGGACAACCTGGTTCTGCACCTTCCAGATTTCCTTCTTCAACGTCCAGCCTTCCAGGACCCCTTAGCCCTTCAGGACTTCATCCCAAGGAACCCTTTCAACCAGTGTCCCAAAGAGTCCAAAGCCTGCCCTCCGCAAGTCCACAGTATATATTTTGCCAGCCCCCCCTTCCTTATTTTGCCAGGCATCAGGAATTCTATCAGGGTGCAGTTGCTAGGCGCAAAATGGCTTCCAACCCCCACATCTCCCACCGGTCCTTCTGTTTCTAAAGAGCAGGTCAGTCGAGGCACCTCCCCAGTAGGCTCATTTACCAGCTGCATCAGGAAGTTACCTTCCACGTGCTCCATGAACCTCCTAGACAGTTTCCTCTGCTGCGTTTTCTTTCCAGCAGACATCTGGTAAGTTCAAGTGCCCCATGAGAATAAGGGGTAGCAACTGGGAGAGTTCTGCCAGCTGCCTGTAGAATTCTTCAGCTACTTCTTCATTGCAGTCAGGTGGTCTACAGCAGACCCCCAGCTGGATATCTGCCTCCTTGGCCTTTCCCCTCATCCTTACCCATAAGCCGTCAACCTCATCCTCCCAATCACTGAGCTCTCTACAACCAAAACACTACCTAACGTACAGAGCCACCCCACCACATCTCCTTCCTTGCCTAACCCTTCGTAAGAGATTAGAGCCATCCATCGCAGCACTCGAATTGTACGAGGCATCCCACCGCATCTGGTGAGAAACCGTACTAGGAGCAGCTAAAGTCACTTGGTTTATTAAGCCTAGAGACAGGGAGACCTCATCTCAGTCTGCAGCTTCCTCACAAGGGGTGGAGGAGGCACAGGCGCCGATCATTTTTCTCCGGTGACCAACAATAGGACCTGAGGGAACGGCAGGAGGATGGGCCAGGGGAGGTTTAGGGTGGGTATTAGGAAAAGTTTTTTCACTCAGAGGGCCACGGAACAGGCTCCCCAGGGAAGCAGGCACAGCACCAAGCCTGACAATAATCAAGTAGCACTAGGGCAACACCATCAGAGGCATGGGGTGAATTTGGGGCTGTCCTGTGCAGGGAAAGGAGTTGGACTCTAATCCTCGTGGGTCCCTTCTGACCCAGAACGTTCTATGATTCTGCGATGTCTGCAATGGCAAGAAAATCAAAGCTATCCCGCTGCACAACAGCTTCTATCTCCTGCCTTACGGCATCTATGCTGTGTGCATCGGGGTAGACCTGCTCAAGGTGGGATATTGATTTCACCCTCGAGCTCGGCATGCCGCCCCTAGGCTCTTCTTTAGCGAGCCTGGCTATATCCCTTCCCCTCCAAGTCTCCCTTAAAGCCGCCTCCCCGAGCCCTGCAAATTCCCAAGGAAGAATGCTTTTCCCCCTTTGAGATAGATGAACTCCTTATTCAATCCCTTTTAATTTTTTTCCAGTGGTACCCTAACCACCCTTGCGTTTATCGTGTTCTTTTTGTGTACTATTATCACCTTTACTGTGGTCATTTGTTCATTTTCAGCTCTTTCCTTAGCACCATCGCTTTTAAAATTTTATGTCTGTGTTTTATTTCTATTACTATTTTTTAGTTGTTATTGTCTCTTAATCCCTCGGCTTTTAAACTTTCCTACTTTTGTCTCGTTCGCCAGTGTTACTTCTCAATTATTTTTCATAGCGCTCTCGCTTTTTACATTTCCTTTTCACGTCTGTTTTGGGTCACTGTCCTTATTGCATAAGATTGTCTTTATTTCCTAATACGCACTGCTGGCTAGGCTTTCTTTCTACAGCAACCTCAGTTCTCTTTGCTGTCTTTGCAAAATTATTTCTCATCTCTCTTTAGCGCCCTTGCTTTTTCCATTTCCTTTCTACCTCCCTTCTAGGTTACAGTCTCTGTTTTAATTTTTTCTTTTATTTCCCTACAAGCCCTTCCTTTTTAAATGTTATTTATAAGTTAACTCTCATTCCTTTGGAAGTTTAAAAAGTTATTTCTTCTATTTCACTAATGACCTTGCTTTTTCCACTTAATTTCTACATTTCCATTTTACTTGACCGTTGCTATTTTTAATTTTTTCCCTCATTTCTTGAATCGTATTTTCCTCTAAAATTTTGTACAATTTTATCTGGTGTCTTTGTTTTAGTTATTTCTTGTCCTTAGTAGCAGTACCTTTGCTGTTATAATATTTTTCTATTTTCCATCCCTATTATTAATAGTTTGCTCTAGGTTTCCCTAATCCCTGACACTTTTTAGATTTCTTCCTTTAGCCCGTTTCCTGTGCTTATTTTGCTCTGTTTTCTTTCAAGTATATGTCTTCCCTTAACACCATCACTTCACCAGTTTTCTTCATCCATCTGTTTGCTGTCCCTATGTTTTAAATTTTATCTTTAGTTCCATAATCCCCCTTGCTTTTTAAACCTTTTCTATGCCAATTTTTCTCCCTTTGCTGTCTTTTTAAAATTATTTCTTCTCTTCCCTTAGCGTCACAGCTTTTAAAATTTGCTGTCTCTTTTAGATGGCTGTCCCTATCTATTTTTGCCCTTCCTTTTCCTAATCTCTTGCTTCCTAAATGTTCTGTCTACTTTTATTCCCTTTGCTGTTTCTCAGAATTATTTCTTGTCTTTCATTAGTACTGCTGCATTTTAACTTTCTTTCCGCTCCCGTTTCAGTTTCCTGTCCGTCTTTTCATTTTTCTCTTTGTTTTTCTAACATCCCGCACTTGATTTTTTTTTTTCCCCTACATCTCCAAGTCACTTGGCCTTTGGTGTTTTATGTTTTTCCCTATTTCTTTACTATCAGTTTTTAACTCCTCTGCCTAATGTTATCCATTGGCTGTATTAACACTTGAATAATTTCTTGTCTTTTGTTAGTGTCGCAGCTTTTAAAATGTCATCTTTTACCTCATAGGCCTTTTACCTCACAGTCTTAGACGTTCCCCAGCAGCACATTGTTGTCACAATCGCACCTCTCCAAGACATCTGTTCCCAAAAAAGAGCAATCTTTTTCTTTTCTATGCCATCTAGGATGCCTCCCGAGACCTTCCCTGTGCTCCACAGCATTTTGGTAGCATTTACTCTCCTTTTCAATCTCTTATCCCGCGAGCCTTTCGTGACCCCTCTGCTCCCAGTCATCGTGTGTCCAGAGAGCCCCTTTTCGTCCCACAACCCTGTTTTAGCTCAGTAGCAGGCTTTGGTCTTCCCTTGTTATCTCTGAACCCAGTCTTCGGGTTTGCTTGTGCCTCGGAGCGCTCTTAGCATACCGTCTGCTGACTACGGTACCTCCAGCCGGTCCCTGGCTCCTGAGGAGATCTGTAATCTGGTCACACCCCTCCAGACCGTATCCTCGTTTCCCAGAGCATTCTTTTGTCTCTGCGCCTCACCCAGGACCCCTCAGGGCGCCGCAACACCTACCGGCCCCTTTGAGGTCACATTCTGCGCACTTTTAGCTTTGCCGTGGCACTCACACCCCTCTCTCACCATCTGAAGATTTTCTGAGTCTGTATATGCTGCGCACAGCAGTCATTCTGTCCTTTCTTCCTTCTGTTTGTGCCTCTATTTGTTCCCTGGCTTTCTCATGTTGCGTTTACTGAGCTCAGATGCCCTCTGGATGTAATTGTCACATCCCCAAATACTTTTCTGTCTCTCTGCCTTCCTCAGGACATCTTCTATCCTAGTCACAGTCCTTTCCTAGACTCTCCTCAGGCTCCAGCTCCAAGGCTGCTTTGGTGTCTTGGGCTCCCTCGGGACTCCTCTGCTCCATTTGCTGAGTTCCCATGAGACATCCCCTCATAGAGATAGCCCAGGGCCCTGTTCTAGCTCAGAAGGGCACTTTTCACTCCTCTTTACCCTCCAGCTCTATTCCTGAGTCGGTATCTGTTACCCCGATCACTTTTTTCTTTCCTCAATTCTTTGCCGCCCCCCGTTCCAGCTCCCCCGAGAATATCTGTTAGTTTGGTCAATTCCCTTTTGAGCTTCCTGCATTCTCACCACTGCTTTAGTTTCTCTGGTCCATTACAAACTATTCCTATCCCTGTGACAACGCCTCTTGTTCTGCCAGAACCTTTCCTAAAGCCATCTTTGTACTCCGCAGTAATTAATTTGTTTTCTGTCTTATAGTATGTTTCTCTTTGCTATCTGGTACCCCAAAAATATCTACGGGTGGCTCTGATCTTCTCTTGAGATTCTTGGAGAATCAATAGCCTGGATCTATTTTTAGCAACACATGTCTCAATGAGTTTTTATTACACTTCCCCTTTTATTCTTTATTTAGCTGCTTATATGCTCATTAGGACACTTCATATAACTTTTGATACCGCTCCTGTATTTCCCTTTTTAAATTTTTGTCCTTTGAGACTGCTATCAGTCTCTTAAGGAAATCAGAGTGTCAAAATTACTCTGAATTATCAGTGATTTATAGAAAATAATTTCATTTGAACCAGAGATTTAATTCACTTTGCCATTCAGTCATATCTAGACTATAGCTCTGCTAGTATGTAGATAGTATGTGTGGTTTTGCTAGAAATGAACCATAATTGTATAACTCTTCTGTTTTACAGAAAAGTAAAACATACAACTAATGGTCATAATAGTGCTATTATAATCCAGGAGGTGCTCTTCTATATAAATTAGTAAGACATCGTTTTTCCCTGTATACATCCTAGGAAAATGAAGTTTAATTTCTTACCTGGCCACATTGCTGATGCAATACATGTAGGTGAAGAAAAACAAATAGTAGTACAATTACAGTAAGAACCACTCTTTTTGTCTTTTTCCATGCTGTTAACATAAAGCACTTGAGAAAACTCCCTGCTGTTCCTTCAGCTGCCTTTATAC
Source organism: Phalacrocorax aristotelis (assembly GCF_949628215.1). Classification (NCBI taxonomy): domain Eukaryota; kingdom Metazoa; phylum Chordata; class Aves; order Suliformes; family Phalacrocoracidae; genus Phalacrocorax; species Phalacrocorax aristotelis. Next base: position 97,285 of record NW_027441092.1, on the reverse strand, counting down.
CCTGTGGTGGTTCACCCCTCCCCTTTCCCAGGTGATTGTGGGAAGGTTGGTGGGCGGGGCCCGGGGTATATGAGCCACAGCCTCTGGTGAGGGAGCTCCCTTCCCTCCTGGCTTTCTCCAGTGTGGGTGCTTTGGTGTTCCTGTACTTAATTGTAAGTTTTGAGCTGTTTAAATATTTTTGGATAGGTATGTTTTGATATTTAAAGACATGCAGATGCTTGTGAGAGGTAAGGCTTTTAGAACTCAATAAGGGTTGGTGGCATTTAAATTTGAAAGATCATTTGTGTCTAAACTTATATGTTTTTCCTTATTTAATACTGCATTGGAGGTTCAGGTGTGGTAAGATGGCTTGATAGTATGTTGTTCTGTTATTTTTTTCTTTTTAGTTTTGAGTATGTTTCTTTTTATTATTGGAATTCTCTATTGAATCAAAATTATTTTCATAAACTCTCTTGCGTAATCTAGAAGGTGTTGACATTAACTGTTAAGGGTATTGATAAGATGTGGTTGGGGTTAGGGTGAGTGTTCTGTATGCATTTATGTATGGGAATTTATATATGCAGTTTCTTTAAGAAAAGAAGAGCAATACAAGTGTATAGTTAATATCAATAGACTTCTGTAAAACCCTGTGTAGGCTTGTGCAGAGCCAATAGCCAAAAGCAATGGGAAAGGTCAGTAACTTTAGTAGTATTTTGTAGATGTTAAGAAGATGACTGTAGCTGGCAGCTAGAGTGCTAGCTGAGAGTACATGCTAACGGTCTTCAGGTTTGTACGTGTATAGGGTGTAATGCTTGAGTTAACGTATGTCCTTTAATGGCAGGTGGTAGTTGGGCTCTACATGGTATTCCTACATGAGACCAAGACCTATGGATCATTTAAGCTATTTCTGTGCATCCAGGTGACTTCTACCATGTCCTTTTTTTCCAGAGGCAGAGGAGGAGTTGTTCAGGGTGACATAGGAAAGCCGAGGAAATCCTGTAAGAAGGTAGGACGGTGTGTGGTATATAGAAGGAACATGTGACTGATGGCTGAATGACTCTGCAGTGTGTTTTGGGGAGTTAGAAGGCAGTAAGGAATGAGCCAAGTGTGAGCTGGACACAGGAGGGGAGTTGAGCTAGGTGATTGGTGTGCTGAAGTAGCAGTTCTTTCTGAGGTGTTGTGTTGATAGCGAACGTAAAAGTGACCTCTGTTACTTGTGTGTTACAGAAAATGGGTGAGCCTCAAAGTGGCAGCTGGAACTGACAGAGGCTGGGCAGGCAAGCTGTCAAAGAAAAGATGTGTGAGGATGGGATTCGGCGTGGGTAGGTTGCTGTTCTGGGTAATATCGTAGCACGTATCTTCTTTCTTAAGTTTTTGCACGTTCCATGTAGGCTTTGCGGGAGAGACACAATGTGGTGATGAGACTTCAGAGAAGGCTATGGTGAGCGGTGACGGGTGGGCTGAAGCGTAGCGATTCGTCCTGAGTGGTCGCGTCGCAGGTGGTTGCGAGCAACATGCGTTTGGCTCTTGCAGGTGGTGGGCGAGCCTCAAGACGGCAACCGGATCTGATGGAGGCCAGGCAGGTGAGCTGTCGAGGAAAAAGTGCGTGTCTGAGATGTCTGAGATGGGGGGTGGGGGGTGGTGGTGTTTGTGCGGGTATCCTGAGACTCCCGCAGCACCCGAGCGGGTCCTTTTTTGCTTGGGTTCTTGCAGGTGCCGCACGCAGGCTTCGGAGGGGAGACGCCGCGTGCCGACGAGAGGTCCGAGAGGTGAGGGGCTTGAAGGCCAGGCGGCTGTTTGAGAGCAAGGTGTCGTACGGCCACTCAGTTGAAGCGTTTGTCTCTGGTTTTGCAGGTTGTGCGCCGGCTGCCTTTGGGCCTGGATGCGCGTTTGAGGTGAGCTGGGTCGCAGAGGGGAGGGGCGCGGGGCTGGTGTGGTTCGTTCTTCCTTTTTTGGCGGAGCGACGGTAACTTTTTGTGCCCTGTGGTATCTCTAGGGGCCGCAGGGGATGGCGTTCGTCCTCGTCCGGAACGGGCACGGAGCAGCCGGGTGAGCGGAGCAGCCGGGCGCGCGTGAGGTGGGGGGCGTTGCGGGGGTGGGTCCTTGTGGAGTGATGGGATGCCGGCTGACAGGGCTGCTGTGTGTGTATTGTTGTTGTTTTTGTTTAGGTGATGAAAAGGCACCTGGCCCGTGGAGGACCGATGCAGTGGGCTGACCGTGCGCTTGTTCTTCTGAAGGATGGGTGGACTGAGACTCTCGGCCCCTTGAAAGCTAAGTTGAGGCAACGGTGCTGGGGAAGGGGTTGGGGGAGGCAGGGGTTTTAAGGATGGTGCAGCGGAGCGGGCTGTCCGGGAAGCGGTCCCCTTTGAGAGCAGGGAAAAGGAGCGGGTTCCTCTTCAATGTGACGGGAACGTGTGCCGGGCAGGGCGGTTCCAGGCTGTGTGCGTTATTGTGCAGTGTGCGTGTTTCGTGTTGGGTGTCTCCGACCTTCCTCGGGTCTCGGTTGCTGTCTTTGTTCTTTAGGAGCCAGGCAGGTGCCTCGGCAGCGTTAGTAGGGCCCGGCGAGGCCCTAGTCGTGGGCTCGGCGCCCGTCGGGCGCTTCTCTTTTGGCGTCGCAAGCTTCGGGCGTGGATCGTTTTGGCGTCTCGGACGGTCGCCTTGGGCGGCGTCGTTCCCGGCTGCGTGAGCAGCGCCGCTCTGTCGCTGTGAGTTTTTTGGGACTGGCGTTTCTTCCTTGCATCCTTAGGCGGTTAGGTCTTGAAGCTGGGCTGCTTGCACGTCCGTCGTCTCGGTTGTGAGAGGAAGCTCTTGTCACGGGCCGCGAAGCTGTCGGCGTGCTCTGGCGTTGCCGTAGGGCCTGCCGACGTCACCGTCGGGGTCCCGCAGGCGGTCTTGCCGGACGGGGGGTTTCCGTCTGGGTGTTGTCGTTCTCTCCGAGAGCTGCCTCTCATCCTTCGGGGCGCGTGGCCTGTAGCGTTCTGTGTAGCGTTGTTCTGTGTTTGTCTTGGAGCCGCCCTGCCCGGGGATGTAGAGTCAGGGCAAGGCGGGTGGTGCTGGCATCTAGGGATGCGCCCAGGCTGTGGCGGGGGTGGGGGGGAAGGAATTTTGCAGCCGTCTTGGATCGACTGGCTGTTGTCGGTGGGTGAGGGAAGTAATTCCTGTTGGGTTTTGTGGGCCCCCAGGGAACAACCGTAGGTGTCTGGGGGAGGGAGCTAGAGCCTTAGCTGAGCGGGTAGCGTGTCAAGGGTGTTCTGGCTTGTCTGTGTGCTGGGCTTACTGTTTGATGTATTGTGCTCATGTTTAAGAGCCGCCCTAGTTGGGCTCTCGAGGGGTGTTCCTACGTGCGATCGAGACCTGCGTCGTGGTTCAGCTGTCGCTGTGCATGCAGGTGACGTGTTTGGCATCGGTTTGGCAGGTGCCGAGGGAGGAGTCGTGCAGGGTGATGGAGGACGGCGCTGTAAGCAGGTGAGTTGGTGTGCGGTGTATCTGGAGGGAAGATGTGGCTGTTGGCTCTATGAGCCCGTTGTGGTAATTTTTCTTTGTGGACGCATGCGAGGAGCCGAGCGGGATCTGGGCACCGGAGGGGTGCCCAGGCACAGGGTGAGCGGTGACGGGTGGGCTGAAGCGTAGCGATTCGTCCTGAGGGGTCGCGTTGCAGGTGGTTGCGAGCAACGTGCGTTTGGCTCTTGCAGGTGGCGGGCGAGCCTCAAGACGGCAACCGGATCTGATGGAGGCCGGGCAGGTGAGCTGTCGAGGAAAAGGTGCGTGTCTGAGATGCCTGAGATGGGGGGTGGGGGGGGGGGGTGTTTGTGCGGGTATCCTGAGACTCCCGCAGCACCCGAGTGGGTCCTTTTTTGCTTGGGTTCTTGCAGGTGCCGCACGCAGGCTTCGGAGGGGAGGCGCCGCGTGCCGACGAGAGGTCCGAGAGGTGAGGGGCTTGAAGGCCAGGCGGCTGTTTGAGAGCAAGGTGTCGTACGGCCACTCAGTTGAAGCGTTTGTCTCTGGTTTTGCAGGTTGTGCGCCGGCTGCCTTTGGGCCTGGATGCGCGTTTGAGGTGAGCTGGGTCGCAGAGGGGAGGGGCGCGGGGCTGGTGTGGTTCGTTCTTCCTTTTTTGGCGGAGCGACGGTAACTTTGTGTGCCCTGTGGTATCTCTAGGGGCCGCAGGGGATGGCGTTCGTCCTCGTCCGGAACGGGCACGGAGCAGCCGGGTGAGCGGAGCAGCCGGGCGCGCGTGAGGTGGGGGGCGTTGCGGGGGTGGGTCCTTGTGGAGTGATGGGATGCCGGCTGACAGGGCTGCTGTGTGTGTATTGTTGTTGTTTTTGTTTAGGTGACGAAAAGGCACCTGGCCCGTGGAGGACCGATGCAGTGGGCTGACCGTGCGCTTGTTCTTCTGAAGGATGGGTGGACTGAGACTCTCGGCCCCTTGAAAGCTAAGTTGAGGCAACGGTGCTGGGGAAGGGGTTGGGGGAGGCAGGGGTTTTAAGGATGGTGCAGCGGAGCGGGCTGTCCGGGAAGCGGTCCCCTTTGAGAGCAGGGAAAAGGAGCGGGTTCCTCTTCAATGTGACGGGAACGTGTGCCGGGCAGGGCGGTTCCAGGCTGTGTGCGTTATTGTGCAGTGTGTGTGTTTCGTGTTGGGTGTCTCCGACCTTCCTCGGGTCTCGGTTGCTGTCTTTGTTCTTTAGGAGCCAGGCAGGTGCCTCGGCAGCGTTAGTAGGGCCCGGCGAGGCCCTAGTCGTGGGCTCGGCGCCCGTCGGGCGCTTCTCTTTTGGCGTCGCAAGCTTCGGGCGTGGATCGTTTTGGCGTCTCGGACGGTCGCCTTGGGCGGCGTCGTTCCCGGCTGCGTGAGCAGCGCCGCTCTGTCGCTGTGAGTTTTTTGGGACTGGCGTTTCTTCCTTGCATCCTTAGGCGGTTAGGTCTTGAAGCTGGGCTGCTTGCACGTCCGTCGTCTCGGTTGTGAGAGGAAGCTCTTGTCACGGGCCGCGAAGCTGTCGGCGTGCTCTGGCGTTGCCGTAGGGCCTGCCGACGTCACCGTCGGGGTCCCGCAGGCGGTCTTGCCGGACGGGGGGTTTCCGTCTGGGTGTCGTCGTTCTCTCCGAGAGCTGCCTCTCATCCTTCGGGGCGCGTGGCCTGTAGCGTTCTGTGTAGCGTTGTTCTGTGTTTGTCTTGGAGCCGCCCTGCCCGGGGATGTAGAGTCAGGGCAAGGCGGGTGGTGCTGGCATCTCGGGATGCGCCCAGGCTGTGGCGGGGGTGGGGGGGAAGGAATTTTGCAGCCGTCTTGGATCGACTGGCTGTTGTCGGTGGGTGAGGGAAGTAATTCCTGTTGGGTTTTGTGGGCCCCCAGGGAACAACCGTAGGTGTCTGGGGGAGGGAGCTAGAGCCTTAGCTGAGCGGGTAGCGTGTCAAGGGTGTTCTGGCTTGTCTGTGTGCTGGGCTTACTGTTTGATGTATTGTGCTCATGTTTAAGAGCCGCCCTAGTTGGGCTCTCGAGGGGTGTTCCTACGTGCGATCGAGACCTGCGTCGTGGTTCAGCTGTCGCTGTGCATGCAGGTGACGTGTTTGGCATCGGTTTGGCAGGTGCCGAGGGAGGAGTCGTGCAGGGTGATGGAGGACGGCGCTGTAAGCAGGTGAGTTGGTGTGCGGTGTATCTGGAGGGAAGATGTGGCTGTTGGCTCTATGAGCCCGTTGTGGTAATTTTTCTTTGTGGACGCATGCGAGGAGCCGAGCGGGATCTGGGCACCGGAGGGGTGCCCAGGCACAGGGTGAGCGGTGACGGGTGGGCTGAAGCGTAGCGATTCGTCCTGAGGGGTCGCGTTGCAGGTGGTTGCGAGCAACGTGCGTTTGGCTCTTGCAGGTGGCGGGCGAGCCTCAAGACGGCAACCGGATCTGATGGAGGCCGGGCAGGTGAGCTGTCGAGGAAAAGGTGCGTGTCTGAGATGCCTGAGATGGGGGGTGGGGGGGGAGGGTGTTTGTGCGGGTATCCTGAGACTCCCGCAGCACCCGAGCGGGTCCTTTTTTGCTTGGGTTCTTGCAGGTGCCGCACGCAGGCTTCGGAGGGGAGACGCCGCGTGCCGACGAGAGGTCCGAGAGGTGAGGGGCTTGAAGGCCAGGCGGCTGTTTGAGAGCAAGGTGTCGTACGGCCACTCAGTTGAAGCGTTTGTCTCTGGTTTTGCAGGTTGTGCGCCGGCTGCCTTTGGGCCTGGATGCGCGTTTGAGGTGAGCTGGGTCGCAGAGGGGAGGGGCGCGGGGCTGGTGTGGTTCGTTCTTCCTTTTTTGGCGGAGCGACGGTAACTTTGTGTGCCCTGTGGTATCTCTAGGGGCCGCAGGGGATGGCGTTCGTCCTCGTCCGGAACGGGCACGGAGCAGCCGGGTGAGCGGAGCAGCCGGGCGCGCGTGAGGTGGGGGGCGTTGCGGGGGTGGGTCCTTGTGGAGTGATGGGATGCCGGCTGACAGGGCTGCTGTGTGTGTATTGTTGTTGTTTTTGTTTAGGTGACGAAAAGGCACCTGGCCCGTGGAGGACCGATGCAGTGGGCTGACCGTGCGCTTGTTCTTCTGAAGGATGGGTGGACTGAGACTCTCGGCCCCTTGAAAGCTAAGTTGAGGCAACGGTGCTGGGGAAGGGGTTGGGGGAGGCAGGGGTTTTAAGGATGGTGCAGCGGAGCGGGCTGTCCGGGAAGCGGTCCCCTTTGAGAGCAGGGAAAAGGAGCGGGTTCCTCTTCAATGTGACGGGAACGTGTGCCGGGCAGGGCGGTTCCAGGCTGTGTGCGTTATTGTGCAGTGTGTGTGTTTCGTGTTGGGTGTCTCCGACCTTCCTCGGTTCTCGGTTGCTGTCTTTGTTCTTTAGGAGCCAGGCAGGTGCCTCGGCAGCGTTAGTAGGGCCCGGCGAGGCCCTAGTCGTGGGCTCGGCGCCCGTCGGGCGCTTCTCTTTTGGCGTCGCAAGCTTCGGGCGTGGATCGTTTTGGCGTCTCGGACGGTCGTCTTGGGCGGCGGCGTTCCCGGCTGCGTGAGCAGCGCCGCTCTGTCGCTGTGAGTTTTTTGGGACTGGCGTTTCTTCCTTGCATCCTTAGGCGGTTAGGTCTTGAAGCTGGGCTGCTTGCACGTCCGTCGTCTCGGTTGTGAGAGGAAGCTCTTGTCACGGGCCGCGAAGCTGTCGGCGTGCTCTGGCGTTGCCGTAGGGCCTGCCGACGTCACCGTCGGGGTCCCGCAGGCGGTCTTGCCGGACGGGGGGTTTCCGTCTGGGTGTCGTCGTTCTCTCCGAGAGCTGCCTCTCATCCTTCGGGGCGCGTGGCCTGTAGCGTTCTGTGTAGCGTTGTTCTGTGTTTGTCTTGGAGCCGCCCTGCCCGGGGATGTAGAGTCAGGGCAAGGCGGGTGGTGCTGGCATCTAGGGATGCGCCCAGGCTGTGGCGGGGGTGGGGGGGAAGGAATTTTGCAGCCGTCTTGGATCGACTGGCTGTTGTCGGTGGGTGAGGGAAGTAATTCCTGTTGGGTTTTGTGGGCCCCCAGGGAACAACCGTAGGTGTCTGGGGGAGGGAGCTAGAGCCTTAGCTGAGCGGGTAGCGTGTCAAGGGTGTTCTGGCTTGTCTGTGTGCTGGGCTTACTGTTTGATGTATTGTGCTCATGTTTAAGAGCCGCCCTAGTTGGGCTCTCGAGGGGTGTTCCTACGTGCGATCGAGACCTGCGTCGTGGTTCAGCTGTCGCTGTGCATGCAGGTGACGTGTTTGGCATCGGTTTGGCAGGTGCCGAGGGAGGAGTCGTGCAGGGTGATGGAGGACGGCGCTGTAAGCAGGTGAGTTGGTGTGCGGTGTATCTGGAGGGAAGATGTGGCTGTTGGCTCTATGAGCCCGTTGTGGTAATTTTTCTTTGTGGACGCATGCGAGGAGCCGAGCGGGATCTGGGCACCGGAGGGGTGCCCAGGCACAGGGTGAGCGGTGACGGGTGGGCTGAAGCGTAGCGATTCGTCCTGAGGGGTCGCGTTGCAGGTGGTTGCGAGCAACGTGCGTTTGGCTCTTGCAGGTGGCGGGCGAGCCTCAAGACGGCAACCGGATCTGATGGAGGCCGGGCAGGTGAGCTGTCGAGGAAAAGGTGCGTGTCTGAGATGCCTGAGATGGGGGGTGGGGGGGGGGGGGTGTTTGTGCGGGTATCCTGAGACTCCCGCAGCACCCGAGCGGGTCCTTTTTTGCTTGGGTTCTTGCAGGTGCCGCACGCAGGCTTCGGAGGGGAGGCGCCGCGTGCCGACGAGAGGTCCGAGAGGTGAGGGGCTTGAAGGCCAGGCGGCTGTTTGAGAGCAAGGTGTCGTATGGCCACTCAGTTGAAGCGTTTGTCTCTGGTTTTGCAGGTTGTGCGCCGGCTGCCTTTGGGCCTGGATGCGCGTTTGAGGTGAGCTGGGTCGCAGAGGGGAGGGGCGCGGGGCTGGTGTGGTTCGTTCTTCCTTTTTTGGCGGAGCGACGGTAACTTTGTGTGCCCTGTGGTATCTCTAGGGGCCGCAGGGGATGGCGTTCGTCCTCGTCCGGAACGGGCACGGAGCAGCCGGGTGAGCGGAGCAGCCGGGCGCGCGTGAGGTGGGGGGCGTTGCGGGGGTGGGTCCTTGTGGAGTGATGGGATGCCGGCTGACAGGGCTGCTGTGTGTGTATTGTTGTTGTTTTTGTTTAGGTGACGAAAAGGCACCTGGCCCGTGGAGGACCGATGCAGTGGGCTGACCGTGCGCTTGTTCTTCTGAAGGATGGGTGGACTGAGACTCTCGGCCCCTTGAAAGCTAAGTTGAGGCAACGGTGCTGGGGAAGGGGTTGGGGGAGGCAGGGGTTTTAAGGATGGTGCAGCGGAGCGGGCTGTCCGGGAAGCGGTCCCCTTTGAGAGCAGGGAAAAGGAGCGGGTTCCTCTTCAATGTGACGGGAACGTGTGCCGGGCAGGGCGGTTCCAGGCTGTGTGCGTTATTGTGCAGTGTGTGTGTTTCGTGTTGGGTGTCTCCGACCTTCCTCGGGTCTCGGTTGCTGTCTTTGTTCTTTAGGAGCCAGGCAGGTGCCTCGGCAGCGTTAGTAGGGCCCGGCGAGGCCCTAGTCGTGGGCTCGGCGCCCGTCGGGCGCTTCTCTTTTGGCGTCGCAAGCTTCGGGCGTGGATCGTTTTGGCGTCTCGGACGGTCGTCTTGGGCGGCGTCGTTCCCGGCTGCGTGAGCAGCGCCGCTCTGTCGCTGTGAGTTTTTTGGGACTGGCGTTTCTTCCTTGCATCCTTAGGCGGTTAGGTCTTGAAGCTGGGCTGCTTGCACGTCCGTCGTCTCGGTTGTGAGAGGAAGCTCTTGTCACGGGCCGCGAAGCTGTCGGCGTGCTCTGGCGTTGCCGTAGGGCCTGCCGACGTCACCGTCGGGGTCCCGCAGGGCGGTCTTGCCGGACGGGGGGTTTCCGTCTGGGTGTCGTCGTTCTCTCCGAGAGCTGCCTCTCATCCTTCGGGGCGCGTGGCCTGTAGCGTTCTGTGTAGCGTTGTTCTGTGTTTGTCTTGGAGCCGCCCTGCCCGGGGATGTAGAGTCAGGGCAAGGCGGGTGGTGCTGGCATCTCGGGATGCGCCCAGGCTGTGGCGGGGGTGGGGGGGAAGGAATTTTGCAGCCGTCTTGGATCGACTGGCTGTTGTCGGTGGGTGAGGGAAGTAATTCCTGTTGGGTTTTGTGGGCCCCCAGGGAACAACCGTAGGTGTCTGGGGGAGGGAGCTAGAGCCTTAGCTGAGCGGGTAGCGTGTCAAGGGTGTTCTGGCTTGTCTGTGTGCTGGGCTTACTGTTTGATGTATTGTGCTCATGTTTAAGAGCCGCCCTAGTTGGGCTCTCGAGGGGTGTTCCTACGTGCGATCGAGACCTGCGTCGTGGTTCAGCTGTCGCTGTGCATGCAGGTGACGTGTTTGGCATCGGTTTGGCAGGTGCCGAGGGAGGAGTCGTGCAGGGTGATGGAGGACGGCGCTGTAAGCAGGTGAGTTGGTGTGCGGTGTATCTGGAGGGAAGATGTGGCTGTTGGCTCTATGAGCCCGTTGTGGTAATTTTTCTTTGTGGACGCATGCGAGGAGCCGAGCGGGATCTGGGCACCGGAGGGGTGCCCAGGCACAGGGTGAGCGGTGACGGGTGGGCTGAAGCGTAGCGATTCGTCCTGAGGGGTCGCGTTGCAGGTGGTTGCGAGCAACGTGCGTTTGGCTCTTGCAGGTGGCGGGCGAGCCTCAAGACGGCAACCGGATCTGATGGAGGCCGGGCAGGTGAGCTGTCGAGGAAAAGGTGCGTGTCTGAGATGCCTGAGATGGGGGGTGGGGGGGGGGGGGGGGTGTTTGTGCGGGTATCCTGAGACTCCCGCAGCACCCGAGCGGGTCCTTTTTTGCTTGGGTTCTTGCAGGTGCCGCACGCAGGCTTCGGAGGGGAGACGCCGCGTGCCGACGAGAGGTCCGAGAGGTGAGGGGCTTGAAGGCCAGGCGGCTGTTTGAGAGCAAGGTGTCGTACGGCCACTCAGTTGAAGCGTTTGTCTCTGGTTTTGCAGGTTGTGCGCCGGCTGCCTTTGGGCCTGGATGCGCGTTTGAGGTGAGCTGGGTCGCAGAGGGGAGGGGCGCGGGGCTGGTGTGGTTCGTTCTTCCTTTTTTGGCGGAGCGACGGTAACTTTGTGTGCCCTGTGGTATCTCTAGGGGCCGCAGGGGATGGCGTTCGTCCTCGTCCGGAACGGGCACGGAGCAGCCGGGTGAGCGGAGCAGCCGGGCGCGCGTGAGGTGGGGGGCGTTGCGGGGGTGGGTCCTTGTGGAGTGATGGGATGCCGGCTGACAGGGCTGCTGTGTGTGTATTGTTGTTGTTTTTGTTTAGGTGACGAAAAGGCACCTGGCCCGTGGAGGACCGATGCAGTGGGCTGACCGTGCGCTTGTTCTTCTGAAGGATGGGTGGACTGAGACTCTCGGCCCCTTGAAAGCTAAGTTGAGGCAACGGTGCTGGGGAAGGGGTTGGGGGAGGCAGGGGTTTTAAGGATGGTGCAGCGGAGCGGGCTGTCCGGGAAGCGGTCCCCTTTGAGAGCAGGGAAAAGGAGCGGGTTCCTCTTCAATGTGACGGGAACGTGTGCCGGGCAGGGCGGTTCCAGGCTGTGTGCGTTATTGTGCAGTGTGTGTGTTTCGTGTTGGGTGTCTCCGACCTTCCTCGGTTCTCGGTTGCTGTCTTTGTTCTTTAGGAGCCAGGCAGGTGCCTCGGCAGCGTTAGTAGGGCCCGGCGAGGCCCTAGTCGTGGGCTCGGCGCCCGTCGGGCGCTTCTCTTTTGGCGTCGCAAGCTTCGGGCGTGGATCGTTTTGGCGTCTCGGACGGTCGTCTTGGGCGGCGGCGTTCCCGGCTGCGTGAGCAGCGCCGCTCTGTCGCTGTGAGTTTTTTGGGACTGGCGTTTCTTCCTTGCATCCTTAGGCGGTTAGGTCTTGAAGCTGGGCTGCTTGCACGTCCGTCGTCTCGGTTGTGAGAGGAAGCTCTTGTCACGGGCCGCGAAGCTGTCGGCGTGCTCTGGCGTTGCCGTAGGGCCTGCCGACGTCACCGTCGGGGTCCCGCAGGCGGTCTTGCCGGACGGGGGGTTTCCGTCTGGGTGTCGTCGTTCTCTCCGAGAGCTGCCTCTCATCCTTCGGGGCGCGTGGCCTGTAGCGTTCTGTGTAGCGTTGTTCTGTGTTTGTCTTGGAGCCGCCCTGCCCGGGGATGTAGAGTCAGGGCAAGGCGGGTGGTGCTGGCATCTAGGGATGCGCCCAGGCTGTGGCGGGGGTGGGGGGGAAGGAATTTTGCAGCCGTCTTGGATCGACTGGCTGTTGTCGGTGGGTGAGGGAAGTAATTCCTGTTGGGTTTTGTGGGCCCCCAGGGAACAACCGTAGGTGTCTGGGGGAGGGAGCTAGAGCCTTAGCTGAGCGGGTAGCGTGTCAAGGGTGTTCTGGCTTGTCTGTGTGCTGGGCTTACTGTTTGATGTATTGTGCTCATGTTTAAGAGCCGCCCTAGTTGGGCTCTCGAGGGGTGTTCCTACGTGCGATCGAGACCTGCGTCGTGGTTCAGCTGTCGCTGTGCATGCAGGTGACGTGTTTGGCATCGGTTTGGCAGGTGCCGAGGGAGGAGTCGTGCAGGGTGATGGAGGACGGCGCTGTAAGCAGGTGAGTTGGTGTGCGGTGTATCTGGAGGGAAGATGTGGCTGTTGGCTCTATGAGCCCGTTGTGGTAATTTTTCTTTGTGGACGCATGCGAGGAGCCGAGCGGGATCTGGGCACCGGAGGGGTGCCCAGGCACAGGGTGAGCGGTGACGGGTGGGCTGAAGCGTAGCGATTCGTCCTGAGGGGTCGCGTTGCAGGTGGTTGCGAGCAACGTGCGTTTGGCTCTTGCAGGTGGCGGGCGAGCCTCAAGACGGCAACCGGATCTGATGGAGGCCGGGCAGGTGAGCTGTCGAGGAAAAGGTGCGTGTCTGAGATGCCTGAGATGGGGGGTGGGGGGGGGGGGGGGTGTTTGTGCGGGTATCCTGAGACTCCCGCAGCACCCGAGCGGGTCCTTTTTTGCTTGGGTTCTTGCAGGTGCCGCACGCAGGCTTCGGAGGGGAGACGCCGCGTGCCGACGAGAGGTCCGAGAGGTGAGGGGCTTGAAGGCCAGGCGGCTGTTTGAGAGCAAGGTGTCGTACGGCCACTCAGTTGAAGCGTTTGTCTCTGGTTTTGCAGGTTGTGCGCCGGCTGCCTTTGGGCCTGGATGCGCGTTTGAGGTGAGCTGGGTCGCAGAGGGGAGGGGCGCGGGGCTGGTGTGGTTCGTTCTTCCTTTTTTGGCGGAGCGACGGTAACTTTGTGTGCCCTGTGGTATCTCTAGGGGCCGCAGGGGATGGCGTTCGTCCTCGTCCGGAACGGGCACGGAGCAGCCGGGTGAGCGGAGCAGCCGGGCGCGCGTGAGGTGGGGGGCGTTGCGGGGGTGGGTCCTTGTGGAGTGATGGGATGCCGGCTGACAGGGCTGCTGTGTGTGTATTGTTGTTGTTTTTGTTTAGGTGACGAAAAGGCACCTGGCCCGTGGAGGACCGATGCAGTGGGCTGACCGTGCGCTTGTTCTTCTGAAGGATGGGTGGACTGAGACTCTCGGCCCCTTGAAAGCTAAGTTGAGGCAACGGTGCTGGGGAAGGGGTTGGGGGAGGCAGGGGTTTTAAGGATGGTGCAGCGGAGCGGGCTGTCCGGGAAGCGGTCCCCTTTGAGAGCAGGGAAAAGGAGCGGGTTCCTCTTCAATGTGACGGGAACGTGTGCCGGGCAGGGCGGTTCCAGGCTGTGTGCGTTATTGTGCAGTGTGTGTTTCGTGTTGGGTGTCTCCGACCTTCCTCGGGTCTCGGTTGCTGTCTTTGTTCTTTAGGAGCCAGGCAGGTGCCTCGGCAGCGTTAGTAGGGCCCGGCGAGGCCCTAGTCGTGGGCTCGGCGCCCGTCGGGCGCTTCTCTTTTGGCGTCGCAAGCTTCGGGCGTGGATCGTTTTGGCGTCTCGGACGGTCGTCTTGGGCGGCGGCGTTCCCGGCTGCGTGAGCAGCGCCGCTCTGTCGCTGTGAGTTTTTTGGGACTGGCGTTTCTTCCTTGCATCCTTAGGCGGTTAGGTCTTGAAGCTGGGCTGCTTGCACGTCCGTCGTCTCGGTTGTGAGAGGAAGCTCTTGTCACGGGCCGCGAAGCTGTCGGCGTGCTCTGGCGTTGCCGTAGGGCCTGCCGACGTCACCGTCGGGGTCCCGCAGGGCGGTCTTGCCGGACGGGGGGTTTCCGTCTGGGTGTCGTCGTTCTCTCCGAGAGCTGCCTCTCATCCTTCGGGGCGCGTGGCCTGTAGCGTTCTGTGTAGCGTTGTTCTGTGTTTGTCTTGGAGCCGCCCTGCCCGGGGATGTAGAGTCAGGGCAAGGCGGGTGGTGCTGGCATCTAGGGATGCGCCCAGGCTGTGGCGGGGGTGGGGGGGAAGGAATTTTGCAGCCGTCTTGGATCGACTGGCTGTTGTCGGTGGGTGAGGGAAGTAATTCCTGTTGGGTTTTGTGGGCCCCCAGGGAACAACCGTAGGTGTCTGGGGGAGGGAGCTAGAGCCTTAGCTGAGTGGGTAGCGTGTCAAGGGTGTTCTGGCTTGTCTGTGTGCTGGGCTTACTGTTTGATGTATTGTGCGCATGTTTAAGAGCCGCCCTAGTTGGGCTCTCGAGGGGTGTTCCTACGTGCGATCGAGACCTGCGTCGTGGTTCAGCTGTCGCTGTGCATGCAGGTGACGTGTTTGGCATCGGTTTGGCAGGTGCCGAGGGAGGAGTCGTGCAGGGTGATGGAGGACGGCGCTGTAAGCAGGTGAGTTGGTGTGCGGTGTATCTGGAGGGAAGATGTGGCTGTTGGCTCTATGAGCCCGTTGTGGTAATTTTTCTTTGTGGACGCATGCGAGGAGCCGAGCGGGATCTGGGCACCGGAGGGGTGCCCAGGCACAGGGTGAGCGGTGACGGGTGGGCTGAAGCGTAGCGATTCGTCCTGAGGGGTCGCGTTGCAGGTGGTTGCGAGCAACGTGCGTTTGGCTCTTGCAGGTGGCGGGCGAGCCTCAAGACGGCAACCGGATCTGATGGAGGCCGGGCAGGTGAGCTGTCGAGGAAAAGGTGCGTGTCTGAGATGCCTGAGATGGGGGGTGGGGGGGGGGGGTGTTTGTGCGGGTATCCTGAGACTCCCGCAGCACCCGAGCGGGTCCTTTTTTGCTTGGGTTCTTGCAGGTGCCGCACGCAGGCTTCGGAGGGGAGACGCCGCGTGCCGACGAGAGGTCCGAGAGGTGAGGGGCTTGAAGGCCAGGCGGCTGTTTGAGAGCAAGGTGTCGTACGGCCACTCAGTTGAAGCGTTTGTCTCTGGTTTTGCAGGTTGTGCGCCGGCTGCCTTTGGGCCTGGATGCGCGTTTGAGGTGAGCTGGGTCGCAGAGGGGAGGGGCGCGGGGCTGGTGTGGTTCGTTCTTCCTTTTTTGGCGGAGCGACGGTAACTTTGTGTGCCCTGTGGTATCTCTAGGGGCCGCAGGGGATGGCGTTCGTCCTCGTCCGGAACGGGCACGGAGCAGCCGGGTGAGCGGAGCAGCCGGGCGCGCGTGAGGTGGGGGGCGTTGCGGGGGTGGGTCCTTGTGGAGTGATGGGATGCCGGCTGACAGGGCTGCTGTGTGTGTATTGTTGTTGTTTTTGTTTAGGTGACGAAAAGGCACCTGGCCCGTGGAGGACCGATGCAGTGGGCTGACCGTGCGCTTGTTCTTCTGAAGGATGGGTGGACTGAGACTCTCGGCCCCTTGAAAGCTAAGTTGAGGCAACGGTGCTGGGGAAGGGGTTGGGGGAGGCAGGGGTTTTAAGGATGGTGCAGCGGAGCGGGCTGTCCGGGAAGCGGTCCCCTTTGAGAGCAGGGAAAAGGAGCGGGTTCCTCTTCAATGTGACGGGAACGTGTGCCGGGCAGGGCGGTTCCAGGCTGTGTGCGTTATTGTGCAGTGTGTGTGTTTCGTGTTGGGTGTCTCCGACCTTCCTCGGGTCTCGGTTGCTGTCTTTGTTCTTTAGGAGCCAGGCAGGTGCCTCGGCAGCGTTAGTAGGGCCCGGCGAGGCCCTAGTCGTGGGCTCGGCGCCCGTCGGGCGCTTCTCTTTTGGCGTCGCAAGCTTCGGGCGTGGATCGTTTTGGCGTCTCGGACGGTTGTCTTGGGCGGCGGCGTTCCCGGCTGCGTGAGCAGCGCCGCTCTGTCGCTGTGAGTTTTTTGGGACTGGCGTTTCTTCCTTGCATCCTTAGGCGGTTAGGTCTTGAAGCTGGGCTGCTTGCACGTCCGTCGTCTCGGTTGTGAGAGGAAGCTCTTGTCACGGGCCGCGAAGCTGTCGGCGTGCTCTGGCGTTGCCGTAGGGCCTGCCGACGTCACCGTCGGGGTCCCGCAGGGCGGTCTTGCCGGACGGGGGGTTTCCGTCTGGGTGTCGTCGTTCTCTCCGAGAGCTGCCTCTCATCCTTCGGGGCGCGTGGCCTGTAGCGTTCTGTGTAGCGTTGTTCTGTGTTTGTCTTGGAGCCGCCCTGCCCGGGGATGTAGAGTCAGGGCAAGGCGGGTGGTGCTGGCATCTAGGGATGCGCCCAGGCTGTGGCGGGGGTGGGGGGGAAGGAATTTTGCAGCCGTCTTGGATCGACTGGCTGTTGTCGGTGGGTGAGGGAAGTAATTCCTGTTGGGTTTTGTGGGCCCCCAGGGAACAACCGTAGGTGTCTGGGGGAGGGAGCTAGAGCCTTAGCTGAGCGGGTAGCGTGTCAAGGGTGTTCTGGCTTGTCTGTGTGCTGGGCTTACTGTTTGATGTATTGTGCTCATGTTTAAGAGCCGCCCTAGTTGGGCTCTCGAGGGGTGTTCCTACGTGCGATCGAGACCTGCGTCGTGGTTCAGCTGTCGCTGTGCATGCAGGTGACGTGTTTGGCATCGGTTTGGCAGGTGCCGAGGGAGGAGTCGTGCAGGGTGATGGAGGACGGCGCTGTAAGCAGGTGAGTTGGTGTGCGGTGTATCTGGAGGGAAGATGTGGCTGTTGGCTCTATGAGCCCGTTGTGGTAATTTTTCTTTGTGGACGCATGCGAGGAGCCGAGCGGGATCTGGGCACCGGAGGGGTGCCCAGGCACAGGGTGAGCGGTGACGGGTGGGCTGAAGCGTAGCGATTCGTCCTGAGGGGTCGCGTTGCAGGTGGTTGCGAGCAACGTGCGTTTGGCTCTTGCAGGTGGCGGGCGAGCCTCAAGACGGCAACCGGATCTGATGGAGGCCGGGCAGGTGAGCTGTCGAGGAAAAGGTGCGTGTCTGAGATGCCTGAGATGGGGGGTGGGGGGTGGGGGGGGTGTTTGTGCGGGTATCCTGAGACTCCCGCAGCACCCGAGCGGGTCCTTTTTTGCTTGGGTTCTTGCAGGTGGCGCACGCAGGCTTCGGAGGGGAGACGCCGCGTGCCGACGAGAGGTCCGAGAGGTGAGGGGCTTGAAGGCCAGGCGGCTGTTTGAGAGCAAGGTGTCGTACGGCCACTCAGTTGAAGCGTTTGTCTCTGGTTTTGCAGGTTGTGCGCCGGCTGCCTTTGGGCCTGGATGCGCGTTTGAGGTGAGCTGGGTCGCAGAGGGGAGGGGCGCGGGGCTGGTGTGGTTCGTTCTTCCTTTTTTGGCGGAGCGACGGTAACTTTGTGTGCCCTGTGGTATCTCTAGGGGCCGCAGGGGATGGCGTTCGTCCTCGTCCGGAACGGGCACGGAGCAGCCGGGTGAGCGGAGCAGCCGGGCGCGCGTGAGGTGGGGGGCGTTGCGGGGGTGGGTCCTTGTGGAGTGATGGGATGCCGGCTGACAGGGCTGCTGTGTGTGTATTGTTGTTGTTTTTGTTTAGGTGACGAAAAGGCACCTGGCCCGTGGAGGACCGATGCAGTGGGCTGACCGTGCGCTTGTTCTTCTGAAGGATGGGTGGACTGAGACTCTCGGCCCCTTGAAAGCTAAGTTGAGGCAACGGTGCTGGGGAAGGGGTTGGGGGAGGCAGGGGTTTTAAGGATGGTGCAGCGGAGCGGGCTGTCCGGGAAGCGGTCCCCTTTGAGAGCAGGGAAAAGGAGCGGGTTCCTCTTCAATGTGACGGGAACGTGTGCCGGGCAGGGCGGTTCCAGGCTGTGTGCGTTATTGTGCAGTGTGTGTGTTTCGTGTTGGGTGTCTCCGACCTTCCTCGGGTCTCGGTTGCTGTCTTTGTTCTTTAGGAGCCAGGCAGGTGCCTCGGCAGCGTTAGTAGGGCCCGGCGAGGCCCTAGTCGTGGGCTCGGCGCCCGTCGGGCGCTTCTCTTTTGGCGTCGCAAGCTTCGGGCGTGGATCGTTTTGGCGTCTCGGACGGTCGTCTTGGGCGGCGGCGTTCCCGGCTGCGTGAGCAGCGCCGCTCTGTCGCTGTGAGTTTTTTGGGACTGGCGTTTCTTCCTTGCATCCTTAGGCGGTTAGGTCTTGAAGCTGGGCTGCTTGCACGTCCGTCGTCTCGGTTGTGAGAGGAAGCTCTTGTCACGGGCCGCGAAGCTGTCGGCGTGCTCTGGCGTTGCCGTAGGGCCTGCCGACGTCACCGTCGGGGTCCCGCAGGGCGGTCTTGCCGGACGGGGGGTTTCCGTCTGGGTGTCGTCGTTCTCTCCGAGAGCTGCCTCTCATCCTTCGGGGCGCGTGGCCTGTAGCGTTCTGTGTAGCGTTGTTCTGTGTTTGTCTTGGAGCCGCCCTGCCCGGGGATGTAGAGTCAGGGCAAGGCGGGTGGTGCTGGCATCTAGGGATGCGCCCAGGCTGTGGCGGGGGTGGGGGGGAAGGAATTTTGCAGCCGTCTTGGATCGACTGGCTGTTGTCGGTGGGTGAGGGAAGTAATTCCTGTTGGGTTTTGTGGGCCCCCAGGGAACAACCGTAGGTGTCTGGGGGAGGGAGCTAGAGCCTTAGCTGAGCGGGTAGCGTGTCAAGGGTGTTCTGGCTTGTCTGTGTGCTGGGCTTACTGTTTGATGTATTGTGCTCATGTTTAAGAGCCGCCCTAGTTGGGCTCTCGAGGGGTGTTCCTACGTGCGATCGAGACCTGCGTCGTGGTTCAGCTGTCGCTGTGCATGCAGGTGACGTGTTTGGCATCGGTTTGGCAGGTGCCGAGGGAGGAGTCGTGCAGGGTGATGGAGGACGGCGCTGTAAGCAGGTGAGTTGGTGTGCGGTGTATCTGGAGGGAAGATGTGGCTGTTGGCTCTATGAGCCCGTTGTGGTAATTTTTCTTTGTGGACGCATGCGAGGAGCCGAGCGGGATCTGGGCACCGGAGGGGTGCCCAGGCACAGGGTGAGCGGTGACGGGTGGGCTGAAGCGTAGCGATTCGTCCTGAGGGGTCGCGTTGCAGGTGGTTGCGAGCAACGTGCGTTTGGCTCTTGCAGGTGGCGGGCGAGCCTCAAGACGGCAACCGGATCTGATGGAGGCCGGGCAGGTGAGCTGTCGAGGAAAAGGTGCGTGTCTGAGATGCCTGAGATGGGGGGTGGGGGGGGGGGGTGTGTTTGTGCGGGTATCCTGAGACTCCCGCAGCACCCGAGCGGGTCCTTTTTTGCTTGGGTTCTTGCAGGTGCCGCACGCAGGCTTCGGAGGGGAGACGCCGCGTGCCGACGAGAGGTCCGAGAGGTGAGGGGCTTGAAGGCCAGGCGGCTGTTTGAGAGCAAGGTGTCGTACGGCCACTCAGTTGAAGCGTTTGTCTCTGGTTTTGCAGGTTGTGCGCCGGCTGCCTTTGGGCCTGGATGCGCGTTTGAGGTGAGCTGGGTCGCAGAGGGGAGGGGCGCGGGGCTGGTGTGGTTCGTTCTTCCTTTTTTGGCGGAGCGACGGTAACTTTGTGTGCCCTGTGGTATCTCTAGGGGCCGCAGGGGATGGCGTTCGTCCTCGTCCGGAACGGGCACGGAGCAGCCGGGTGAGCGGAGCAGCCGGGCGCGCGTGAGGTGGGGGGCGTTGCGGGGGTGGGTCCTTGTGGAGTGATGGGATGCCGGCTGACAGGGCTGCTGTGTGTGTATTGTTGTTGTTTTTGTTTAGGTGACGAAAAGGCACCTGGCCCGTGGAGGACCGATGCAGTGGGCTGACCGTGCGCTTGTTCTTCTGAAGGATGGGTGGACTGAGACTCTCGGCCCCTTGAAAGCTAAGTTGAGGCAACGGTGCTGGGGAAGGGGTTGGGGGAGGCAGGGGTTTTAAGGATGGTGCAGCGGAGCGGGCTGTCCGGGAAGCGGTCCCCTTTGAGAGCAGGGAAAAGGAGCGGGTTCCTCTTCAATGTGACGGGAACGTGTGCCGGGCAGGGCGGTTCCAGGCTGTGTGCGTTATTGTGCAGTGTGTGTGTTTCGTGTTGGGTGTCTCCGACCTTCCTCGGGTCTCGGTTGCTGTCTTTGTTCTTTAGGAGCCAGGCAGGTGCCTCGGCAGCGTTAGTAGGGCCCGGCGAGGCCCTAGTCGTGGGCTCGGCGCCCGTCGGGCGCTTCTCTTTTGGCGTCGCAAGCTTCGGGCGTGGATCGTTTTGGCGTCTCGGACGGTCGTCTTGGGCGGCGGCGTTCCCGGCTGCGTGAGCAGCGCCGCTCTGTCGCTGTGAGTTTTTTGGGACTGGCGTTTCTTCCTTGCATCCTTAGGCGGTTAGGTCTTGAAGCTGGGCTGCTTGCACGTCCGTCGTCTCGGTTGTGAGAGGAAGCTCTTGTCACGGGCCGCGAAGCTGTCGGCGTGCTCTGGCGTTGCCGTAGGGCCTGCCGACGTCACCGTCGGGGTCCCGCAGGGCGGTCTTGCCGGACGGGGGGTTTCCGTCTGGGTGTCGTCGTTCTCTCCGAGAGCTGCCTCTCATCCTTCGGGGCGCGTGGCCTGTAGCGTTCTGTGTAGCGTTGTTCTGTGTTTGTCTTGGAGCCGCCCTGCCCGGGGATGTAGAGTCAGGGCAAGGCGGGTGGTGCTGGCATCTAGGGATGCGCCCAGGCTGTGGCGGGGGTGGGGGGGAAGGAATTTTGCAGCCGTCTTGGATCGACTGGCTGTTGTCGGTGGGTGAGGGAAGTAATTCCTGTTGGGTTTTGTGGGCCCCCAGGGAACAACCGTAGGTGTCTGGGGGAGGGAGCTAGAGCCTTAGCTGAGCGGGTAGCGTGTCAAGGGTGTTCTGGCTTGTCTGTGTGCTGGGCTTACTGTTTGATGTATTGTGCTCATGTTTAAGAGCCGCCCTAGTTGGGCTCTCGAGGGGTGTTCCTACGTGCGATCGAGACCTGCGTCGTGGTTCAGCTGTCGCTGTGCATGCAGGTGACGTGTTTGGCATCGGTTTGGCAGGTGCCGAGGGAGGAGTCGTGCAGGGTGATGGAGGACGGCGCTGTAAGCAGGTGAGTTGGTGTGCGGTGTATCTGGAGGGAAGATGTGGCTGTTGGCTCTATGAGCCCGTTGTGGTAATTTTTCTTTGTGGACGCATGCGAGGAGCCGAGCGGGATCTGGGCACCGGAGGGGTGCCCAGGCACAGGGTGAGCGGTGACGGGTGGGCTGAAGCGTAGCGATTCGTCCTGAGGGGTCGCGTTGCAGGTGGTTGCGAGCAACGTGCGTTTGGCTCTTGCAGGTGGCGGGCGAGCCTCAAGACGGCAACCGGATCTGATGGAGGCCGGGCAGGTGAGCTGTCGAGGAAAAGGTGCGTGTCTGAGATGCCTGAGATGGGGGGTGGGGGGGGGTGGTGTTTGTGCGGGTATCCTGAGACTCCCGCAGCACCCGAGCGGGTCCTTTTTTGCTTGGGTTCTTGCAGGTGGTGCACGCAGGCTTCGGAGGGGAGACGCCGCGTGCCGACGAGAGGTCCGAGAGGTGAGGGGCTTGAAGGCCAGGCGGCTGTTTGAGAGCAAGGTGTCGTACGGCCACTCAGTTGAAGCGTTTGTCTCTGGTTTTGCAGGTTGTGCGCCGGCTGCCTTTGGGCCTGGATGCACGTTTGAGGTGAGCTGGGTCGCAGAGGGGAGGGGCGCGGGGCTGGTGTGGTTCGTTCTTCCTTTTTTGGCGGAGCGACGGTAACTTTGTGTGCCCTGTGGTATCTCTAGGGGCCGCAGGGGATGGCGTTCGTCCTCGTCCGGAACGGGCACGGAGCAGCCGGGTGAGCGGAGCAGCCGGGCGCGCGTGAGGTGGGGGGCGTTGCGGGGGTGGGTCCTTGTGGAGTGATGGGATGCCGGCTGACAGGGCTGCTGTGTGTGTATTGTTGTTGTTTTTGTTTAGGTGACGAAAAGGCACCTGGCCCGTGGAGGACCGATGCAGTGGGCTGACCGTGCGCTTGTTCTTCTGAAGGATGGGTGGACTGAGACTCTCGGCCCCTTGAAAGCTAAGTTGAGGCAACGGTGCTGGGGAAGGGGTTGGGGGAGGCAGGGGTTTTAAGGATGGTGCAGCGGAGCGGGCTGTCCGGGAAGCGGTCCCCTTTGAGAGCAGGGAAAAGGAGCGGGTTCCTCTTCAATGTGACGGGAACGTGTGCCGGGCAGGGCGGTTCCAGGCTGTGTGCGTTATTGTGCAGTGTGTGTGTTTCGTGTTGGGTGTCTCCGACCTTCCTCGGGTCTCGGTTGCTGTCTTTGTTCTTTAGGAGCCAGGCAGGTGCCTCGGCAGCGTTAGTAGGGCCCGGCGAGGCCCTAGTCGTGGGCTCGGCGCCCGTCGGGCGCTTCTCTTTTGGCGTCGCAAGCTTCGGGCGTGGATCGTTTTGGCGTCTCGGACGGTCGTCTTGGGCGGCGGCGTTCCCGGCTGCGTGAGCAGCGCCGCTCTGTCGCTGTGAGTTTTTTGGGACTGGCGTTTCTTCCTTGCATCCTTAGGCGGTTAGGTCTTGAAGCTGGGCTGCTTGCACGTCCGTCGTCTCGGTTGTGAGAGGAAGCTCTTGTCACGGGCCGCGAAGCTGTCGGCGTGCTCTGGCGTTGCCGTAGGGCCTGCCGACGTCACCGTCGGGGTCCCGCAGGGCGGTCTTGCCGGACGGGGGGTTTCCGTCTGGGTGTCGTCGTTCTCTCCGAGAGCTGCCTCTCATCCTTCGGGGCGCGTGGCCTGTAGCGTTCTGTGTAGCGTTGTTCTGTGTTTGTCTTGGAGCCGCCTTGCCCGGGGATGTAGAGTCAGGGCAAGGCGGGTGGTGCTGGCATCTAGGGATGCGCCCAGGCTGTGGCGGGGGTGGGGGGGAAGGAATTTTGCAGCCGTCTTGGATCGACTGGCTGTTGTCGGTGGGTGAGGGAAGTAATTCCTGTTGGGTTTTGTGGGCCCCCAGGGAACAACCGTAGGTGTCTGGGGGAGGGAGCTAGAGCCTTAGCTGAGCGGGTAGCGTGTCAAGGGTGTTCTGGCTTGTCTGTGTGCTGGGCTTACTGTTTGATGTATTGTGCGCATGTTTAAGAGCCGCCCTAGTTGGGCTCTCGAGGGGTGTTCCTACGTGCGATCGAGACCTGCGTCGTGGTTCAGCTGTCGCTGCGCATGCAGGTGACGTGTTTGGCATCGGTTTGGCAGGTGCCGAGGGAGGAGTCGTGCAGGGTGATGGAGGACGGCGCTGTAAGCAGGTGAGTTGGTGTGCGGTGTATCTGGAGGGAAGATGTGGCTGTTGGCTCTATGAGCCCGTTGTGGTAATTTTTCTTTGTGGACGCATGCGAGGAGCCGAGCGGGATCTGGGCACCGGAGGGGTGCCCAGGCACAGGGTGAGCGGTGACGGGTGGGCTGAAGCGTAGCGATTCGTCCTGAGGGGTCGCGTTGCAGGTGGTTGCGAGCAACGTGCGTTTGGCTCTTGCAGGTGGCGGGCGAGCCTCAAGACGGCAACCGGATCTGATGGAGGCCGGGCAGGTGAGCTGTCGAGGAAAAGGTGCGTGTCTGAGATGCCTGAGATGGGGGGTGGGGGGGGGTGGTGTTTGTGCGGGTATCCTGAGACTCCCGCAGCACCCGAGCGGGTCCTTTTTTGCTTGGGTTCTTGCAGGTGCCGCACGCAGGCTTCGGAGGGGAGACGCCGCGTGCCGACGAGAGGTCCGAGAGGTGAGGGGCTTGAAGGCCAGGCGGCTGTTTGAGAGCAAGGTGTCGTACGGCCACTCAGTTGAAGCGTTTGTCTCTGGTTTTGCAGGTTGTGCGCCGGCTGCCTTTGGGCCTGGATGCGCGTTTGAGGTGAGCTGGGTCGCAGAGGGGAGGGGCGCGGGGCTGGTGTGGTTCGTTCTTCCTTTTTTGGCGGAGCGACGGTAACTTTGTGTGCCCTGTGGTATCTCTAGGGGCCGCAGGGGATGGCGTTCGTCCTCGTCCGGAACGGGCACGGAGCAGCCGGGTGAGCGGAGCAGCCGGGCGCGCGTGAGGTGGGGGGCGTTGCGGGGGTGGGTCCTTGTGGAGTGATGGGATGCCGGCTGACAGGGCTGCTGTGTGTGTATTGTTGTTGTTTTTGTTTAGGTGACGAAAAGGCACCTGGCCCGTGGAGGACCGATGCAGTGGGCTGACCGTGCGCTTGTTCTTCTGAAGGATGGGTGGACTGAGACTCTCGGCCCCTTGAAAGCTAAGTTGAGGCAACGGTGCTGGGGAAGGGGTTGGGGGAGGCAGGGGTTTTAAGGATGGTGCAGCGGAGCGGGCTGTCCGGGAAGCGGTCCCCTTTGAGAGCAGGGAAAAGGAGCGGGTTCCTCTTCAATGTGACGGGAACGTGTGCCGGGCAGGGCGGTTCCAGGCTGTGTGCGTTATTGTGCAGTGTGTGTGTTTCGTGTTGGGTGTCTCCGACCTTCCTCGGGTCTCGGTTGCTGTCTTTGTTCTTTAGGAGCCAGGCAGGTGCCTCGGCAGCGTTAGTAGGGCCCGGCGAGGCCCTAGTCGTGGGCTCGGCGCCCGTCGGGCGCTTCTCTTTTGGCGTCGCAAGCTTCGGGCGTGGATCGTTTTGGCGTCTCGGACGGTCGTCTTGGGCGGCGTCGTTCCCGGCTGCGTGAGCAGCGCCGCTCTGTCGCTGTGAGTTTTTTGGGACTGGCGTTTCTTCCTTGCATCCTTAGGCGGTTAGGTCTTGAAGCTGGGCTGCTTGCACGTCCGTCGTCTCGGTTGTGAGAGGAAGCTCTTGTCACGGGCCGCGAAGCTGTCGGCGTGCTCTGGCGTTGCCGTAGGGCCTGCCGACGTCACCGTCGGGGTCCCGCAGGGCGGTCTTGCCGGACGGGGGGGTTTCCGTCTGGGTGTCGTCGTTCTCTCCGAGAGCTGCCTCTCATCCTTCGGGGCGCGTGGCCTGTAGCGTTCTGTGTAGCGTTGTTCTGTGTTTGTCTTGGAGCCGCCCTGCCCGGGGATGTAGAGTCAGGGCAAGGCGGGTGGTGCTGGCATCTAGGGATGCGCCCAGGCTGTGGCGGGGGTGGGGGGGAAGGAATTTTGCAGCCGTCTTGGATCGACTGGCTGTTGTCGGTGGGTGAGGGAAGTAATTCCTGTTGGGTTTTGTGGGCCCCCAGGGAACAACCGTAGGTGTCTGGGGGAGGGAGCTAGAGCCTTAGCTGAGCGGGTAGCGTGTCAAGGGTGTTCTGGCTTGTCTGTGTGCTGGGCTTACTGTTTGATGTATTGTGCGCATGTTTAAGAGCCGCCCTAGTTGGGCTCTCGAGGGGTGTTCCTACGTGCGATCGAGACCTGCGTCGTGGTTCAGCTGTCGCTGTGCATGCAGGTGACGTGTTTGGCATCGGTTTGGCAGGTGCCGAGGGAGGAGTCGTGCAGGGTGATGGAGGACGGCGCTGTAAGCAGGTGAGTTGGTGTGCGGTGTATCTGGAGGGAAGATGTGGCTGTTGGCTCTATGAGCCCGTTGTGGTAATTTTTCTTTGTGGACGCATGCGAGGAGCCGAGCGGGATCTGGGCACCGGAGGGGTGCCCAGGCACAGGGTGAGCGGTGACGGGTGGGCTGAAGCGTAGCGATTCGTCCTGAGGGGTCGCGTTGCAGGTGGTTGCGAGCAACGTGCGTTTGGCTCTTGCAGGTGGCGGGCGAGCCTCAAGACGGCAACCGGATCTGATGGAGGCCGGGCAGGTGAGCTGTCGAGGAAAAGGTGCGTGTCTGAGATGCCTGAGATGGGGGGTGGGGGGGGGGGGGGGTGTTTGTGCGGGTATCCTGAGACTCCCGCAGCACCCGAGCGGGTCCTTTTTTGCTTGGGTTCTTGCAGGTGCTGCACGCAGGCTTCGGAGGGGAGACGCCGCGTGCCGACGAGAGGTCCGAGAGGTGAGGGGCTTGAAGGCCAGGCGGCTGTTTGAGAGCAAGGTGTCGTACGGCCACTCAGTTGAAGCGTTTGTCTCTGGTTTTGCAGGTTGTGCGCCGGCTGCCTTTGGGCCTGGATGCGCGTTTGAGGTGAGCTGGGTCGCAGAGGGGAGGGGCGCGGGGCTGGTGTGGTTCGTTCTTCCTTTTTTGGCGGAGCGACGGTAACTTTGTGTGCCCTGTGGTATCTCTAGGGGCCGCAGGGGATGGCGTTCGTCCTCGTCCGGAACGGGCACGGAGCAGCCGGGTGAGCGGAGCAGCCGGGCGCGCGTGAGGTGGGGGGCGTTGCGGGGGTGGGTCCTTGTGGAGTGATGGGATGCCGGCTGACAGGGCTGCTGTGTGTGTATTGTTGTTGTTTTTGTTTAGGTGACGAAAAGGCACCTGGCCCGTGGAGGACCGATGCAGTGGGCTGACCGTGCGCTTGTTCTTCTGAAGGATGGGTGGACTGAGACTCTCGGCCCCTTGAAAGCTAAGTTGAGGCAACGGTGCTGGGGAAGGGGTTGGGGGAGGCAGGGGTTTTAAGGATGGTGCAGCGGAGCGGGCTGTCCGGGAAGCGGTCCCCTTTGAGAGCAGGGAAAAGGAGCGGGTTCCTCTTCAATGTGACGGGAACGTGTGCCGGGCAGGGCGGTTCCAGGCTGTGTGCGTTATTGTGCAGTGTGTGTGTTTCGTGTTGGGTGTCTCCGACCTTCCTCGGGTCTCGGTTGCTGTCTTTGTTCTTTAGGAGCCAGGCAGGTGCCTCGGCAGCGTTAGTAGGGCCCGGCGAGGCCCTAGTCGTGGGCTCGGCGCCCGTCGGGCGCTTCTCTTTTGGCGTCGCAAGCTTCGGGCGTGGATCGTTTTGGCGTCTCGGACGGTCGTCTTGGGCGGCGGCGTTCCCGGCTGCGTGAGCAGCGCCGCTCTGTCGCTGTGAGTTTTTTGGGACTGGCGTTTCTTCCTTGCATCCTTAGGCGGTTAGGTCTTGAAGCTGGGCTGCTTGCACGTCCGTCGTCTCGGTTGTGAGAGGAAGCTCTTGTCACGGGCCGCGAAGCTGTCGGCGTGCTCTGGCGTTGCCGTAGGGCCTGCCGACGTCACCGTCGGGGTCCCGCAGGGCGGTCTTGCCGGACGGGGGGTTTCCGTCTGGGTGTCGTCGTTCTCTCCGAGAGCTGCCTCTCATCCTTCGGGGCGCGTGGCCTGTAGCGTTCTGTGTAGCGTTGTTCTGTGTTTGTCTTGGAGCCGCCTTGCCCGGGGATGTAGAGTCAGGGCAAGGCGGGTGGTGCTGGCATCTAGGGATGCGCCCAGGCTGTGGCGGGGGTGGGGGGGAAGGAATTTTGCAGCCGTCTTGGATCGACTGGCTGTTGTCGGTGGGTGAGGGAAGTAATTCCTGTTGGGTTTTGTGGGCCCCCAGGGAACAACCGTAGGTGTCTGGGGGAGGGAGCTAGAGCCTTAGCTGAGCGGGTAGCGTGTCAAGGGTGTTCTGGCTTGTCTGTGTGCTGGGCTTACTGTTTGATGTATTGTGCGCATGTTTAAGAGCCGCCCTAGTTGGGCTCTCGAGGGGTGTTCCTACGTGCGATCGAGACCTGCGTCGTGGTTCAGCTGTCGCTGTGCATGCAGGTGACGTGTTTGGCATCGGTTTGGCAGGTGCCGAGGGAGGAGTCGTGCAGGGTGATGGAGGACGGCGCTGTAAGCAGGTGAGTTGGTGTGCGGTGTATCTGGAGGGAAGATGTGGCTGTTGGCTCTATGAGCCCGTTGTGGTAATTTTTCTTTGTGGACGCATGCGAGGAGCCGAGCGGGATCTGGGCACCGGAGGGGTGCCCAGGCACAGGGTGAGCGGTGACGGGTGGGCTGAAGCGTAGCGATTCGTCCTGAGGGGTCGCGTTGCAGGTGGTTGCGAGCAACGTGCGTTTGGCTCTTGCAGGTGGCGGGCGAGCCTCAAGACGGCAACCGGATCTGATGGAGGCCGGGCAGGTGAGCTGTCGAGGAAAAGGTGCGTGTCTGAGATGCCTGAGATGGGGGGTGGGGGGGGGTGGTGTTTGTGCGGGTATCCTGAGACTCCCGCAGCACCCGAGCGGGTCCTTTTTTGCTTGGGTTCTTGCAGGTGCCGCACGCAGGCTTCGGAGGGGAGACGCCGCGTGCCGACGAGAGGTCCGAGAGGTGAGGGGCTTGAAGGCCAGGCGGCTGTTTGAGAGCAAGGTGTCGTACGGCCACTCAGTTGAAGCGTTTGTCTCTGGTTTTGCAGGTTGTGCGCCGGCTGCCTTTGGGCCTGGATGCGCGTTTGAGGTGAGCTGGGTCGCAGAGGGGAGGGGCGCGGGGCTGGTGTGGTTCGTTCTTCCTTTTTTGGCGGAGCGACGGTAACTTTGTGTGCCCTGTGGTATCTCTAGGGGCCGCAGGGGATGGCGTTCGTCCTCGTCCGGAACGGGCACGGAGCAGCCGGGTGAGCGGAGCAGCCGGGCGCGCGTGAGGTGGGGGGCGTTGCGGGGGTGGGTCCTTGTGGAGTGATGGGATGCCGGCTGACAGGGCTGCTGTGTGTGTATTGTTGTTGTTTTTGTTTAGGTGACGAAAAGGCACCTGGCCCGTGGAGGACCGATGCAGTGGGCTGACCGTGCGCTTGTTCTTCTGAAGGATGGGTGGACTGAGACTCTCGGCCCCTTGAAAGCTAAGTTGAGGCAACGGTGCTGGGGAAGGGGTTGGGGGAGGCAGGGGTTTTAAGGATGGTGCAGCGGAGCGGGCTGTCCGGGAAGCGGTCCCCTTTGAGAGCAGGGAAAAGGAGCGGGTTCCTCTTCAATGTGACGGGAACGTGTGCCGGGCAGGGCGGTTCCAGGCTGTGTGCGTTATTGTGCAGTGTGTGTGTTTCGTGTTGGGTGTCTCCGACCTTCCTCGGGTCTCGGTTGCTGTCTTTGTTCTTTAGGAGCCAGGCAGGTGCCTCGGCAGCGTTAGTAGGGCCCGGCGAGGCCCTAGTCGTGGGCTCGGCGCCCGTCGGGCGCTTCTCTTTTGGCGTCGCAAGCTTCGGGCGTGGATCGTTTTGGCGTCTCGGACGGTCGTCTTGGGCGGCGGCGTTCCCGGCTGCGTGAGCAGCGCCGCTCTGTCGCTGTGAGTTTTTTGGGACTGGCGTTTCTTCCTTGCATCCTTAGGCGGTTAGGTCTTGAAGCTGGGCTGCTTGCACGTCCGTCGTCTCGGTTGTGAGAGGAAGCTCTTGTCACGGGCCGCGAAGCTGTCGGCGTGCTCTGGCGTTGCCGTAGGGCCTGCCGACGTCACCGTCGGGGTCCCGCAGGGCGGTCTTGCCGGACGGGGGGGTTTCCGTCTGGGTGTCGTCGTTCTCTCCGAGAGCTGCCTCTCATCCTTCGGGGCGCGTGGCCTGTAGCGTTCTGTGTAGCGTTGTTCTGTGTTTGTCTTGGAGCCGCCCTGCCCGGGGATGTAGAGTCAGGGCAAGGCGGGTGGTGCTGGCATCTAGGGATGCGCCCAGGCTGTGGCGGGGGTGGGGGGGAAGGAATTTTGCAGCCGTCTTGGATCGACTGGCTGTTGTCGGTGGGTGAGGGAAGTAATTCCTGTTGGGTTTTGTGGGCCCCCAGGGAACAACCGTAGGTGTCTGGGGGAGGGAGCTAGAGCCTTAGCTGAGCGGGTAGCGTGTCAAGGGTGTTCTGGCTTGTCTGTGTGCTGGGCTTACTGTTTGATGTATTGTGCGCATGTTTAAGAGCCGCCCTAGTTGGGCTCTCGAGGGGTGTTCCTACGTGCGATCGAGACCTGCGTCGTGGTTCAGCTGTCGCTGTGCATGCAGGTGACGTGTTTGGCATCGGTTTGGCAGGTGCCGAGGGAGGAGTCGTGCAGGGTGATGGAGGACGGCGCTGTAAGCAGGTGAGTTGGTGTGCGGTGTATCTGGAGGGAAGATGTGGCTGTTGGCTCTATGAGCCCGTTGTGGTAATTTTTCTTTGTGGACGCATGCGAGGAGCCGAGCGGGATCTGGGCACCGGAGGGGTGCCCAGGCACAGGGTGAGCGGTGACGGGTGGGCTGAAGCGTAGCGATTCGTCCTGAGGGGTCGCGTTGCAGGTGGTTGCGAGCAACGTGCGTTTGGCTCTTGCAGGTGGCGGGCGAGCCTCAAGACGGCAACCGGATCTGATGGAGGCCGGGCAGGTGAGCTGTCGAGGAAAAGGTGCGTGTCTGAGATGCCTGAGATGGGGGGTGGGGGGGGGGGGGGGGTGTTTGTGCGGGTATCCTGAGACTCCCGCAGCACCCGAGCGGGTCCTTTTTTGCTTGGGTTCTTGCAGGTGCTGCACGCAGGCTTCGGAGGGGAGACGCCGCGTGCCGACGAGAGGTCCGAGAGGTGAGGGGCTTGAAGGCCAGGCGGCTGTTTGAGAGCAAGGTGTCGTACGGCCACTCAGTTGAAGCGTTTGTCTCTGGTTTTGCAGGTTGTGCGCCGGCTGCCTTTGGGCCTGGATGCGCGTTTGAGGTGAGCTGGGTCGCAGAGGGGAGGGGCGCGGGGCTGGTGTGGTTCGTTCTTCCTTTTTTGGCGGAGCGACGGTAACTTTGTGTGCCCTGTGGTATCTCTAGGGGCCGCAGGGGATGGCGTTCGTCCTCGTCCGGAACGGGCACGGAGCAGCCGGGTGAGCGGAGCAGCCGGGCGCGCGTGAGGTGGGGGGCGTTGCGGGGGTGGGTCCTTGTGGAGTGATGGGATGCCGGCTGACAGGGCTGCTGTGTGTGTATTGTTGTTGTTTTTGTTTAGGTGATGAAAAGGCACCTGGCCCGTGGAGGACCGATGCAGTGGGCTGACCGTGCGCTTGTTCTTCTGAAGGATGGGTGGACTGAGACTCTCGGCCCCTTGAAAGCTAAGTTGAGGCAACGGTGCTGGGGAAGGGGTTGGGGGAGGCAGGGGTTTTAAGGATGGTGCAGCGGAGCGGGCTGTCCGGGAAGCGGTCCCCTTTGAGAGCAGGGAAAAGGAGCGGGTTCCTCTTCAATGTGACGGGAACGTGTGCCGGGCAGGGCGGTTCCAGGCTGTGTGCGTTATTGTGCAGTGTGTGTGTTTCGTGTTGGGTGTCTCCGACCTTCCTCGGGTCTCGGTTGCTGTCTTTGTTCTTTAGGAGCCAGGCAGGTGCCTCGGCAGCGTTAGTAGGGCCCGGCGAGGCCCTAGTCGTGGGCTCGGCGCCCGTCGGGTGCTTCTCTTTTGGCGTCGCAAGCTTCGGGCGTGGATCGTTTTGGCGTCTCGGACGGTCGTCTTGGGCGGCGGCGTTCCCGGCTGCGTGAGCAGCGCCGCTCTGTCGCTGTGAGTTTTTTGGGACTGGCGTTTCTTCCTTGCATCCTTAGGCGGTTAGGTCTTGAAGCTGGGCTGCTTGCACGTCCGTCGTCTCGGTTGTGAGAGGAAGCTCTTGTCACGGGCCGCGAAGCTGTCGGCGTGCTCTGGCGTTGCCGTAGGGCCTGCCGACGTCACTGTCGGGGTCCCGCAGGCGGTCTTGCCGGACGGGGGGTTTCCGTCTGGGTGTCGTCGTTCTCTCCGAGAGCTGCCTCTCATCCTTCGGGGCGCGTGGCCTGTAGCGTTCTGTGTAGCGTTGTTCTGTGTTTGTCTTGGAGCCGCCCTGCCCGGGGATGTAGAGTCAGGGCAAGGCGGGTGGTGCTGGCATCTAGGGATGCGCCCAGGCTGTGGCGGGGGTGGGGGGGAAGGAATTTTGCAGCCGTCTTGGATCGACTGGCTGTTGTCGGTGGGTGAGGGAAGTAATTCCTGTTGGGTTTTGTGGGCCCCCAGGGAACAACCGTAGGTGTCTGGGGGAGGGAGCTAGAGCCTTAGCTGAGCGGGTAGCGTGTCAAGGGTGTTCTGGCTTGTCTGTGTGCTGGGCTTACTGTTTGATGTATTGTGCGCATGTTTAAGAGCCGCCCTAGTTGGGCTCTCGAGGGGTGTTCCTACGTGCGATCGAGACCTGCGTCGTGGTTCAGCTGTCGCTGTGCATGCAGGTGACGTGTTTGGCATCGGTTTGGCAGGTGCCGAGGGAGGAGTCGTGCAGGGTGATGGAGGACGGCGCTGTAAGCAGGTGAGTTGGTGTGCGGTGTATCTGGAGGGAAGATGTGGCTGTTGGCTCTATGAGCCCGTTGTGGTAATTTTTCTTTGTGGACGCATGCGAGGAGCCGAGCGGGATCTGGGCACCGGAGGGGTGCCCAGGCACAGGGTGAGCGGTGACGGGTGGGCTGAAGCGTAGCGATTCGTCCTGAGGGGTCGCGTTGCAGGTGGTTGCGAGCAACGTGCGTTTGGCTCTTGCAGGTGGCGGGCGAGCCTCAAGACGGCAACCGGATCTGATGGAGGCCGGGCAGGTGAGCTGTCGAGGAAAAGGTGCGTGTCTGAGATGCCTGAGATGGGGGGTGGGGGGGGGGGGTGTTTGTGCGGGTATCCTGAGACTCCCGCAGCACCCGAGCGGGTCCTTTTTTGCTTGGGTTCTTGCAGGTGGTGCACGCAGGCTTCGGAGGGGAGACGCCGCGTGCCGACGAGAGGTCCGAGAGGTGAGGGGCTTGAAGGCCAGGCGGCTGTTTGAGAGCAAGGTGTCGTACGGCCACTCAGTTGAAGCGTTTGTCTCTGGTTTTGCAGGTTGTGCGCCGGCTGCCTTTGGGCCTGGATGCGCGTTTGAGGTGAGCTGGGTCGCAGAGGGGAGGGGCGCGGGGCTGGTGTGGTTCGTTCTTCCTTTTTTGGCGGAGCGACGGTAACTTTGTGTGCCCTGTGGTATCTCTAGGGGCCGCAGGGGATGGCGTTCGTCCTCGTCCGGAACGGGCACGGAGCAGCCGGGTGAGCGGAGCAGCCGGGCGCGCGTGAGGTGGGGGGCGTTGCGGGGGTGGGTCCTTGTGGAGTGATGGGATGCCGGCTGACAGGGCTGCTGTGTGTGTATTGTTGTTGTTTTTGTTTAGGTGACGAAAAGGCACCTGGCCCGTGGAGGACCGATGCAGTGGGCTGACCGTGCGCTTGTTCTTCTGAAGGATGGGTGGACTGAGACTCTCGGCCCCTTGAAAGCTAAGTTGAGGCAACGGTGCTGGGGAAGGGGTTGGGGGAGGCAGGGGTTTTAAGGATGGTGCAGCGGAGCGGGCTGTCCGGGAAGCGGTCCCCTTTGAGAGCAGGGAAAAGGAGCGGGTTCCTCTTCAATGTGACGGGAACGTGTGCCGGGCAGGGCGGTTCCAGGCTGTGTGCGTTATTGTGCAGTGTGTGTGTTTCGTGTTGGGTGTCTCCGACCTTCCTCGGGTCTCGGTTGCTGTCTTTGTTCTTTAGGAGCCAGGCAGGTGCCTCGGCAGCGTTAGTAGGGCCCGGCGAGGCCCTAGTCGTGGGCTCGGCGCCCGTCGGGCGCTTCTCTTTTGGCGTCGCAAGCTTCGGGCGTGGATCGTTTTGGCGTCTCGGACGGTCGTCTTGGGCGGCGGCGTTCCCGGCTGCGTGAGCAGCGCCGCTCTGTCGCTGTGAGTTTTTTGGGACTGGCGTTTCTTCCTTGCATCCTTAGGCGGTTAGGTCTTGAAGCTGGGCTGCTTGCACGTCCGTCGTCTCGGTTGTGAGAGGAAGCTCTTGTCACGGGCCGCGAAGCTGTCGGCGTGCTCTGGCGTTGCCGTAGGGCCTGCCGACGTCACCGTCGGGGTCCCGCAGGGCGGTCTTGCCGGACGGGGGGTTTCCGTCTGGGTGTCGTCGTTCTCTCCGAGAGCTGCCTCTCATCCTTCGGGGCGCGTGGCCTGTAGCGTTCTGTGTAGCGTTGTTCTGTGTTTGTCTTGGAGCCGCCCTGCCCGGGGATGTAGAGTCAGGGCAAGGCGGGTGGTGCTGGCATCTAGGGATGCGCCCAGGCTGTGGCGGGGGTGGGGGGGAAGGAATTTTGCAGCCGTCTTGGATCGACTGGCTGTTGTCGGTGGGTGAGGGAAGTAATTCCTGTTGGGTTTTGTGGGCCCCCAGGGAACAACCGTAGGTGTCTGGGGGAGGGAGCTAGAGCCTTAGCTGAGCGGGTAGCGTGTCAAGGGTGTTCTGGCTTGTCTGTGTGCTGGGCTTACTGTTTGATGTATTGTGCTCATGTTTAAGAGCCGCCCTAGTTGGGCTCTCGAGGGGTGTTCCTACGTGCGATCGAGACCTGCGTCGTGGTTCAGCTGTCGCTGTGCATGCAGGTGACGTGTTTGGCATCGGTTTGGCAGGTGCCGAGGGAGGAGTCGTGCAGGGTGATGGAGGACGGCGCTGTAAGCAGGTGAGTTGGTGTGCGGTGTATCTGGAGGGAAGATGTGGCTGTTGGCTCTATGAGCCCGTTGTGGTAATTTTTCTCTGTGGACGCATGCGAGGAGCCGAGCGGGATCTGGGCACCGGAGGGGTGCCCAGGCACAGGGTGAGCGGTGACGGGTGGGCTGAAGCGTAGCGATTCGTCCTGAGGGGTCGCGTTGCAGGTGGTTGCGAGCAACGTGCGTTTGGCTCTTGCAGTTGGCGGGCGAGCCTCAAGACGGCAACCGGATCTGATGGAGGCCGGGCAGGTGAGCTGTCGAGGAAAAGGTGCGTGTCTGAGATGCCTGAGATGGGGGGTGGGGGGGGGGGGGTGTTTGTGCGGGTATCCTGAGACTCCCGCAGCACCCGAGCGGGTCCTTTTTTGCTTGGGTTCTTGCGGGTGCCGCACGCAGGCTTCGGAGGGGAGACGCCGCGTGCCGATGAGAGGTCCGAGAGGTGAGGGGCTTGAAGGCCAGGCGGCTGTTTGAGAGCAAGGTGTCGTACGGCCACTCAGTTGAAGCGTTTGTCTCTGGTTTTGCAGGTTGTGCGCCGGCTGCCTTTGGGCCTGGATGCGCGTTTGAGGTGAGCTGGGTCGCAGAGGGGAGGGGCGCGGGGCTGGTGTGGTTCGTTCTTCCTTTTTTGGCGGAGCGACGGTAACTTTGTGTGCCCTGTGGTATCTCTAGGGGCCACAGGGGATGGCGTTCGTCCTCGTCCGGAACGGGCACGGAGCAGCCGGGTGAGCGGAGCAGCCGGGCGCGCGTGAGGTGGGGGGCGTTGCGGGGGTGGGTCCTTGTGGAGTGATGGGATGCCGGCTGACAGGGCTGCTGTGTGTGTATTGTTGTTGTTTTTGTTTAGGTGACGAAAAGGCACCTGGCCCGTGGAGGACCGATGCAGTGGGCTGACCGTGCGCTTGTTCTTCTGAAGGATGGGTGGACTGAGACTCTCGGCCCCTTGAAAGCTAAGTTGAGGCAACGGTGCTGGGGAAGGGGTTGGGGGAGGCAGGGGTTTTAAGGATGGTGCAGCGGAGCGGGCTGTCCGGGAAGCGGTCCCCTTTGAGAGCAGGGAAAAGGAGCGGGTTCCTCTTCAATGTGACGGGAACGTGTGCCGGGCAGGGCGGTTCCAGGCTGTGTGCGTTATTGTGCAGTGTGTGTGTTTCGTGTTGGGTGTCTCCGACCTTCCTCGGGTCTCGGTTGCTGTCTTTGTTCTTTAGGAGCCAGGCAGGTGCCTCGGCAGCGTTAGTAGGGCCCGGCGAGGCCCTAGTCGTGGGCTCGGCGCCCGTCGGGCGCTTCTCTTTTGGCGTCGCAAGCTTCGGGCGTGGATCGTTTTGGCGTCTCGGACGGTCGTCTTGGGCGGCGGCGTTCCCGGCTGCGTGAGCAGCGCCGCTCTGTCGCTGTGAGTTTTTTGGGACTGGCGTTTCTTCCTTGCATCCTTAGGCGGTTAGGTCTTGAAGCTGGGCTGCTTGCACGTCCGTCGTCTCGGTTGTGAGAGGAAGCTCTTGTCACGGGCCGCGAAGCTGTCGGCGTGCTCTGGCGTTGCCGTAGGGCCTGCCGACGTCACCGTCGGGGTCCCGCAGGGCGGTCTTGCCGGACGGGGGGTTTCCGTCTGGGTGTCGTCGTTCTCTCCGAGAGCTGCCTCTCATCCTTCGGGGCGCGTGGCCTGTAGCGTTCTGTGTAGCGTTGTTCTGTGTTTGTCTTGGAGCCGCCCTGCCCGGGGATGTAGAGTCAGGGCAAGGCGGGTGGTGCTGGCATCTAGGGATGCGCCCAGGCTGTGGCGGGGGTGGGGGGGAAGGAATTTTGCAGCCGTCTTGGATCGACTGGCTGTTGTCGGTGGGTGAGGGAAGTAATTCCTGTTGGGTTTTGTGGGCCCCCAGGGAACAACCGTAGGTGTCTGGGGGAGGGAGCTAGAGCCTTAGCTGAGCGGGTAGCGTGTCAAGGGTGTTCTGGCTTGTCTGTGTGCTGGGCTTACTGTTTGATGTATTGTGCTCATGTTTAAGAGCCGCCCTAGTTGGGCTCTCGAGGGGTGTTCCTACGTGCGATCGAGACCTGCGTCGTGGTTCAGCTGTCGCTGTGCATGCAGGTGACGTGTTTGGCATCGGTTTGGCAGGTGCCGAGGGAGGAGTCGTGCAGGGTGATGGAGGACGGCGCTGTAAGCAGGTGAGTTGGTGTGCGGTGTATCTGGAGGGAAGATGTGGCTGTTGGCTCTATGAGCCCGTTGTGGTAATTTTTCTTTGTGGACGCATGCGAGGAGCCGAGCGGGATCTGGGCACCGGAGGGGTGCCCAGGCACAGGGTGAGCGGTGACGGGTGGGCTGAAGCGTAGCGATTCGTCCTGAGGGGTCGCGTTGCAGGTGGTTGCGAGCAACGTGCGTTTGGCTCTTGCAGGTGGCGGGCGAGCCTCAAGACGGCAACCGGATCTGATGGAGGCCGGGCAGGTGAGCTGTCGAGGAAAAGGTGCGTGTCTGAGATGCCTGAGATGGGGGGGGGGGGGGGGGGGGGGGGTGTTTGTGCGGGTATCCTGAGACTCCCGCAGCACCCGAGCGGGTCCTTTTTTGCTTGGGTTCTTGCAGGTGCCGCACGCAGGCTTCGGAGGGGAGACGCCGCGTGCCGACGAGAGGTCCGAGAGGTGAGGGGCTTGAAGGCCAGGCGGCTGTTTGAGAGCAAGGTGTCGTACGGCCACTCAGTTGAAGCGTTTGTCTCTGGTTTTGCAGGTTGTGCGCCGGCTGCCTTTGGGCCTGGATGCGCGTTTGAGGTGAGCTGGGTCGCAGAGGGGAGGGGCGCGGGGCTGGTGTGGTTCGTTCTTCCTTTTTTGGCGGAGCGACGGTAACTTTGTGTGCCCTGTGGTATCTCTAGGGGCCGCAGGGGATGGCGTTCGTCCTCGTCCGGAACGGGCACGGAGCAGCCGGGTGAGCGGAGCAGCCGGGCGCGCGTGAGGTGGGGGGCGTTGCGGGGGTGGGTCCTTGTGGAGTGATGGGATGCCGGCTGACAGGGCTGCTGTGTGTGTATTGTTGTTGTTTTTGTTTAGGTGACGAAAAGGCACCTGGCCCGTGGAGGACCGATGCAGTGGGCTGACCGTGCGCTTGTTCTTCTGAAGGATGGGTGGACTGAGACTCTCGGCCCCTTGAAAGCTAAGTTGAGGCAACGGTGCTGGGGAAGGGGTTGGGGGAGGCAGGGGTTTTAAGGATGGTGCAGCGGAGCGGGCTGTCCGGGAAGCGGTCCCCTTTGAGAGCAGGGAAAAGGAGCGGGTTCCTCTTCAATGTGACGGGAACGTGTGCCGGGCAGGGCGGTTCCAGGCTGTGTGCGTTATTGTGCAGTGTGTGTGTTTCGTGTTGGGTGTCTCCGACCTTCCTCGGTTCTCGGTTGCTGTCTTTGTTCTTTAGGAGCCAGGCAGGTGCCTCGGCAGCGTTAGTAGGGCCCGGCGAGGCCCTAGTCGTGGGCTCGGCGCCCGTCGGGCGCTTCTCTTTTGGCGTCGCAAGCTTCGGGCGTGGATCGTTTTGGCGTCTCGGACGGTCGTCTTGGGCGGCGGCGTTCCCGGCTGCGTGAGCAGCGCCGCTCTGTCGCTGTGAGTTTTTTGGGACTGGCGTTTCTTCCTTGCATCCTTAGGCGGTTAGGTCTTGAAGCTGGGCTGCTTGCACGTCCGTCGTCTCGGTTGTGAGAGGAAGCTCTTGTCACGGGCCGCGAAGCTGTCGGCGTGCTCTGGCGTTGCCGTAGGGCCTGCCGACGTCACCGTCGGGGTCCCGCAGGGCGGTCTTGCCGGACGGGGGGTTTCCGTCTGGGTGTCGTCGTTCTCTCCGAGAGCTGCCTCTCATCCTTCGGGGCGCGTGGCCTGTAGCGTTCTGTGTAGCGTTGTTCTGTGTTTGTCTTGGAGCCGCCCTGCCCGGGGATGTAGAGTCAGGGCAAGGCGGGTGGTGCTGGCATCTAGGGATGCGCCCAGGCTGTGGCGGGGGTGGGGGGGAAGGAATTTTGCAGCCGTCTTGGATCGACTGGCTGTTGTCGGTGGGTGAGGGAAGTAATTCCTGTTGGGTTTTGTGGGCCCCCAGGGAACAACCGTAGGTGTCTGGGGGAGGGAGCTAGAGCCTTAGCTGAGCGGGTAGCGTGTCAAGGGTGTTCTGGCTTGTCTGTGTGCTGGGCTTACTGTTTGATGTATTGTGCGCATGTTTAAGAGCCGCCCTAGTTGGGCTCTCGAGGGGTGTTCCTACGTGCGATCGAGACCTGCGTCGTGGTTCAGCTGTCGCTGTGCATGCAGGTGACGTGTTTGGCATCGGTTTGGCAGGTGCCGAGGGAGGAGTCGTGCAGGGTGATGGAGGACGGCGCTGTAAGCAGGTGAGTTGGTGTGCGGTGTATCTGGAGGGAAGATGTGGCTGTTGGCTCTATGAGCCCGTTGTGGTAATTTTTCTTTGTGGACGCATGCGAGGAGCCGAGCGGGATCTGGGCACCGGAGGGGTGCCCAGGCACAGGGTGAGCGGTGACGGGTGGGCTGAAGCGTAGCGATTCGTCCTGAGGGGTCGCGTTGCAGGTGGTTGCGAGCAACGTGCGTTTGGCTCTTGCAGGTGGCGGGCGAGCCTCAAGACGGCAACCGGATCTGATGGAGGCCGGGCAGGTGAGCTGTCGAGGAAAAGGTGCGTGTCTGAGATGCCTGAGATGGGGGGTGGGGGGTGGTGGTGTTTGTGCGGGTATCCTGAGACTCCCGCAGCACCCGAGCGGGTCCTTTTTTGCTTGGGTTCTTGCAGGTGCCGCACGCAGGCTTCGGAGGGGAGACGCCGCGTGCCGACGAGAGGTCCGAGAGGTGAGGGGCTTGAAGGCCAGGCGGCTGTTTGAGAGCAAGGTGTCGTACGGCCACTCAGTTGAAGCGTTTGTCTCTGGTTTTGCAGGTTGTGCGCCGGCTGCCTTTGGGCCTGCATGCGCGTTTGAGGTGAGCTGGGTCGCAGAGGGGAGGGGCGCGGGGCTGGTGTGGTTCGTTCTTCCTTTTTTGGCGGAGCGACGGTAACTTTGTGTGCCCTGTGGTATCTCTAGGGGCCGCAGGGGATGGCGTTCGTCCTCGTCCGGAACGGGCACGGAGCAGCCGGGTGAGCGGAGCAGCCGGGCGCGCGTGAGGTGGGGGGCGTTGCGGGGGTGGGTCCTTGTGGAGTGATGGGATGCCGGCTGACAGGGCTGCTGTGTGTGTATTGTTGTTGTTTTTGTTTAGGTGACGAAAAGGCACCTGGCCCGTGGAGGACCGATGCAGTGGGCTGACCGTGCGCTTGTTCTTCTGAAGGATGGGTGGACTGAGACTCTCGGCCCCTTGAAAGCTAAGTTGAGGCAACGGTGCTGGGGAAGGGGTTGGGGGAGGCAGGGGTTTTAAGGATGGTGCAGCGGAGCGGGCTGTCCGGGAAGCGGTCCCCTTTGAGAGCAGGGAAAAGGAGCGGGTTCCTCTTCAATGTGACGGGAACGTGTGCCGGGCAGGGCGGTTCCAGGCTGTGTGCGTTATTGTGCAGTGTGTGTGTTTCGTGTTGGGTGTCTCCGACCTTCCTCGGGTCTCGGTTGCTGTCTTTGTTCTTTAGGAGCCAGGCAGGTGCCTCGGCAGCGTTAGTAGGGCCCGGCGAGGCCCTAGTCGTGGGCTCGGCGCCCGTCGGGCGCTTCTCTTTTGGCGTCGCAAGCTTCGGGCGTGGATCGTTTTGGCGTCTCGGACGGTCGTCTTGGGCGGCGGCGTTCCCGGCTGCGTGAGCAGCGCCGCTCTGTCGCTGTGAGTTTTTTGGGACTGGCGTTTCTTCCTTGCATCCTTAGGCGGTTAGGTCTTGAAGCTGGGCTGCTTGCACGTCCGTCGTCTCGGTTGTGAGAGGAAGCTCTTGTCACGGGCCGCGAAGCTGTCGGCGTGCTCTGGCGTTGCCGTAGGGCCTGCCGACGTCACCGTCGGGGTCCCGCAGGGCGGTCTTGCCGGACGGGGGGTTTCCGTCTGGGTGTCGTCGTTCTCTCCGAGAGCTGCCTCTCATCCTTCGGGGCGCGTGGCCTGTAGCGTTCTGTGTAGCGTTGTTCTGTGTTTGTCTTGGAGCCGCCCTGCCCGGGGATGTAGAGTCAGGGCAAGGCGGGTGGTGCTGGCATCTAGGGATGCGCCCAGGCTGTGGCGGGGGTGGGGGGGAAGGAATTTTGCAGCCGTCTTGGATCGACTGGCTGTTGTCGGTGGGTGAGGGAAGTAATTCCTGTTGGGTTTTGTGGGCCCCCAGGGAACAACCGTAGGTGTCCGGGGGAGGGAGCTAGAGCCTTAGCTGAGCGGGTAGCGTGTCAAGGGTGTTCTGGCTTGTCTGTGTGCTGGGCTTACTGTTTGATGTATTGTGCGCATGTTTAAGAGCCGCCCTAGTTGGGCTCTCGAGGGGTGTTCCTACGTGCGATCGAGACCTGCGTCGTGGTTCAGCTGTCGCTGTGCATGCAGGTGACGTGTTTGGCATCGGTTTGGCAGGTGCCAAGGGAGGAGTCGTGCAGGGTGATGGAGGACGGCGCTGTAAGCAGGTGAGTTGGTGTGCGGTGTATCTGGAGGGAAGATGTGGCTGTTGGCTCTATGAGCCCGTTGTGGTAATTTTTCTTTGTGGACGCATGCGAGGAGCCGAGCGGGATCTGGGCACCGGAGGGGTGCCCAGGCACAGGGTGAGCGGTGACGGGTGGGCTGAAGCGTAGCGATTCGTCCTGAGGGGTCGCGTTGCAGGTGGTTGCGAGCAACGTGCGTTTGGCTCTTGCAGGTGGCGGGTGAGCCTCAAGACGGCAACCGGATCTGATGGAGGCCGGGCAGGTGAGCTGTCGAGGAAAAGGTGCGTGTCTGAGATGCCTGAGATGGGGGGTGGGGGGGGGGGTGTTTGTGCGGGTATCCTGAGACTCCCGCAGCACCCGAGCGGGTCCTTTTTTGCTTGGGTTCTTGCAGGTGCCGCACGCAGGCTTCGGAGGGGAGACGCCGCGTGCCGACGAGAGGTCCGAGAGGTGAGGGGCTTGAAGGCCAGGCGGCTGTTTGAGAGCAAGGTGTCGTACGGCCACTCAGTTGAAGCGTTTGTCTCTGGTTTTGCAGGTTGTGCGCCGGCTGCCTTTGGGCCTGGATGCGCGTTTGAGGTGAGCTGGGTCGCAGAGGGGAGGGGCGCGGGGCTGGTGTGGTTCGTTCTTCCTTTTTTGGCGGAGCGACGGTAACTTTGTGTGCCCTGTGGTATCTCTAGGGGCCGCAGGGGATGGCGTTCGTCCTCGTCCGGAACGGGCACGGAGCAGCCGGGTGAGCGGAGCAGCCGGGCGCGCGTGAGGTGGGGGGCGTTGCGGGGGTGGGTCCTTGTGGAGTGATGGGATGCCGGCTGACAGGGCTGCTGTGTGTGTATTGTTGTTGTTTTTGTTTAGGTGATGAAAAGGCACCTGGCCCGTGGAGGACCGATGCAGTGGGCTGACCGTGCGCTTGTTCTTCTGAAGGATGGGTGGACTGAGACTCTCGGCCCCTTGAAAGCTAAGTTGAGGCAACGGTGCTGGGGAAGGGGTTGGGGGAGGCAGGGGTTTTAAGGATGGTGCAGCGGAGCGGGCTGTCCGGGAAGCGGTCCCCTTTGAGAGCAGGGAAAAGGAGCGGGTTCCTCTTCAATGTGACGGGAACGTGTGCCGGGCAGGGCGGTTCCAGGCTGTGTGCGTTATTGTGCAGTGTGTGTGTTTCGTGTTGGGTGTCTCCGACCTTCCTCGGGTCTCGGTTGCTGTCTTTGTTCTTTAGGAGCCAGGCAGGTGCCTCGGCAGCGTTAGTAGGGCCCGGCGAGGCCCTAGTCGTGGGCTCGGCGCCCGTCGGGCGCTTCTCTTTTGGCGTCGCAAGCTTCGGGCGTGGATCGTTTTGGCGTCTCGGACAGTCGTCTTGGGCGGCGGCGTTCCCGGCTGCGTGAGCAGCGCCGCTCTGTCGCTGTGAGTTTTTTGGGACTGGCGTTTCTTCCTTGCATCCTTAGGCGGTTAGGTCTTGAAGCTGGGCTGCTTGCACGTCCGTCGTCTCGGTTGTGAGAGGAAGCTCTTGTCACGGGCCGCGAAGCTGTCGGCGTGCTCTGGCGTTGCCGTAGGGCCTGCCGACGTCACCGTCGGGGTCCCGCAGGGCGGTCTTGCCGGACGGGGGGTTTCCGTCTGGGTGTCGTCGTTCTCTCCGAGAGCTGCCTCTCATCCTTCGGGGCGCGTGGCCTGTAGCGTTCTGTGTAGCGTTGTTCTGTGTTTGTCTTGGAGCCGCCCTGCCCGGGGATGTAGAGTCAGGGCAAGGCGGGTGGTGCTGGCATCTAGGGATGCGCCCAGGCTGTGGCGGGGGTGGGGGGGAAGGAATTTTGCAGCCGTCTTGGATCGACTGGCTGTTGTCGGTGGGTGAGGGAAGTAATTCCTGTTGGGTTTTGTGGGCCCCCAGGGAACAACCGTAGGTGTCTGGGGGAGGGAGCTAGAGCCTTAGCTGAGCGGGTAGCGTGTCAAGGGTGTTCTGGCTTGTCTGTGTGCTGGGCTTACTGTTTGATGTATTGTGCTCATGTTTAAGAGCCGCCCTAGTT
Organism: Phalacrocorax aristotelis; assembly: GCF_949628215.1. Lineage (NCBI taxonomy): Eukaryota > Metazoa > Chordata > Aves > Suliformes > Phalacrocoracidae > Phalacrocorax > Phalacrocorax aristotelis. Next base: position 55,087 of record NW_027441092.1, on the reverse strand, counting down.
GGGCTCTCGAGGGGTGTTCCTACGTGCGATCGAGACCTGCGTCGTGGTTCAGCTGTCGCTGTGCATGCAGGTGACGTGTTTGGCATCGGTTTGGCAGGTGCCGAGGGAGGAGTCGTGCAGGGTGATGGAGGACGGCGCTGTAAGCAGGTGAGTTGGTGTGCGGTGTATCTGGAGGGAAGATGTGGCTGTTGGCTCTATGAGCCCGTTGTGGTAATTTTTCTCTGTGGACGCATGCGAGGAGCCGAGCGGGATCTGGGCACCGGAGGGGTGCCCAGGCACAGGGTGAGCGGTGACGGGTGGGCTGAAGCGTAGCGATTCGTCCTGAGGGGTCGCGTTGCAGGTGGTTGCGAGCAACGTGCGTTTGGCTCTTGCAGTTGGCGGGCGAGCCTCAAGACGGCAACCGGATCTGATGGAGGCCGGGCAGGTGAGCTGTCGAGGAAAAGGTGCGTGTCTGAGATGCCTGAGATGGGGGGTGGGGGGGGTGGTGTTTGTGCGGGTATCCTGAGACTCCCGCAGCACCCGAGCGGGTCCTTTTTTGCTTGGGTTCTTGCGGGTGCCGCACGCAGGCTTCGGAGGGGAGACGCCGCGTGCCGACGAGAGGTCCGAGAGGTGAGGGGCTTGAAGGCCAGGCGGCTGTTTGAGAGCAAGGTGTCGTACGGCCACTCAGTTGAAGCGTTTGTCTCTGGTTTTGCAGGTTGTGCGCCGGCTGCCTTTGGGCCTGGATGCGCGTTTGAGGTGAGCTGGGTCGCAGAGGGGAGGGGCGCGGGGCTGGTGTGGTTCGTTCTTCCTTTTTTGGCGGAGCGACGGTAACTTTGTGTGCCCTGTGGTATCTCTAGGGGCCGCAGGGGATGGCGTTCGTCCTCGTCCGGAACGGGCACGGAGCAGCCGGGTGAGCGGAGCAGCCGGGCGCGCGTGAGGTGGGGGGCGTTGCGGGGGTGGGTCCTTGTGGAGTGATGGGATGCCGGCTGACAGGGCTGCTGTGTGTGTATTGTTGTTGTTTTTGTTTAGGTGACGAAAAGGCACCTGGCCCGTGGAGGACCGATGCAGTGGGCTGACCGTGCGCTTGTTCTTCTGAAGGATGGGTGGACTGAGACTCTCGGCCCCTTGAAAGCTAAGTTGAGGCAACGGTGCTGGGGAAGGGGTTGGGGGAGGCAGGGGTTTTAAGGATGGTGCAGCGGAGCGGGCTGTCCGGGAAGCGGTCCCCTTTGAGAGCAGGGAAAAGGAGCGGGTTCCTCTTCAATGTGACGGGAACGTGTGCCGGGCAGGGCGGTTCCAGGCTGTGTGCGTTATTGTGCAGTGTGTGTGTTTCGTGTTGGGTGTCTCCGACCTTCCTCGGGTCTCGGTTGCTGTCTTTGTTCTTTAGGAGCCAGGCAGGTGCCTCGGCAGCGTTAGTAGGGCCCGGCGAGGCCCTAGTCGTGGGCTCGGCGCCCGTCGGGCGCTTCTCTTTTGGCGTCGCAAGCTTCGGGCGTGGATCGTTTTGGCGTCTCGGACGGTCGTCTTGGGCGGCGGCGTTCCCGGCTGCGTGAGCAGCGCCGCTCTGTCGCTGTGAGTTTTTTGGGACTGGCGTTTCTTCCTTGCATCCTTAGGCGGTTAGGTCTTGAAGCTGGGCTGCTTGCACGTCCGTCGTCTCGGTTGTGAGAGGAAGCTCTTGTCACGGGCCGCGAAGCTGTCGGCGTGCTCTGGCGTTGCCGTAGGGCCTGCCGACGTCACCGTCGGGGTCCCGCAGGGCGGTCTTGCCGGACGGGGGGTTTCCGTCTGGGTGTCGTCGTTCTCTCCGAGAGCTGCCTCTCATCCTTCGGGGCGCGTGGCCTGTAGCGTTCTGTGTAGCGTTGTTCTGTGTTTGTCTTGGAGCCGCCCTGCCCGGGGATGTAGAGTCAGGGCAAGGCGGGTGGTGCTGGCATCTAGGGATGCGCCCAGGCTGTGGCGGGGGTGGGGGGGAAGGAATTTTGCAGCCGTCTTGGATCGACTGGCTGTTGTCGGTGGGTGAGGGAAGTAATTCCTGTTGGGTTTTGTGGGCCCCCAGGGAACAACCGTAGGTGTCTGGGGGAGGGAGCTAGAGCCTTAGCTGAGCGGGTAGCGTGTCAAGGGTGTTCTGGCTTGTCTGTGTGCTGGGCTTACTGTTTGATGTATTGTGCTCATGTTTAAGAGCCGCCCTAGTTGGGCTCTCGAGGGGTGTTCCTACGTGCGATCGAGACCTGCGTCGTGGTTCAGCTGTCGCTGTGCATGCAGGTGACGTGTTTGGCATCGGTTTGGCAGGTGCCGAGGGAGGAGTCGTGCAGGGTGATGGAGGACGGCGCTGTAAGCAGGTGAGTTGGTGTGCGGTGTATCTGGAGGGAAGATGTGGCTGTTGGCTCTATGAGCCCGTTGTGGTAATTTTTCTTTGTGGACGCATGCGAGGAGCCGAGCGGGATCTGGGCACCGGAGGGGTGCCCAGGCACAGGGTGAGCGGTGACGGGTGGGCTGAAGCGTAGCGATTCGTCCTGAGGGGTCGCGTTGCAGGTGGTTGCGAGCAACGTGCGTTTGGCTCTTGCAGGTGGCGGGCGAGCCTCAAGACGGCAACCGGATCTGATGGAGGCCGGGCAGGTGAGCTGTCGAGGAAAAGGTGCGTGTCTGAGATGCCTGAGATGGGGGGTGGGGGGGGGGGGGTGTTTGTGCGGGTATCCTGAGACTCCCGCAGCACCCGAGCGGGTCCTTTTTTGCTTGGGTTCTTGCAGGTGGCGCACGCAGGCTTCGGAGGGGAGACGCCGCGTGCCGACGAGAGGTCCGAGAGGTGAGGGGCTTGAAGGCCAGGCGGCTGTTTGAGAGCAAGGTGTCGTACGGCCACTCAGTTGAAGCGTTTGTCTCTGGTTTTGCAGGTTGTGCGCCGGCTGCCTTTGGGCCTGCATGCGCGTTTGAGGTGAGCTGGGTCGCAGAGGGGAGGGGCGCGGGGCTGGTGTGGTTCGTTCTTCCTTTTTTGGCGGAGCGACGGTAACTTTGTGTGCCCTGTGGTATCTCTAGGGGCCGCAGGGGATGGCGTTCGTCCTCGTCCGGAACGGGCACGGAGCAGCCGGGTGAGCGGAGCAGCCGGGCGCGCGTGAGGTGGGGGGCGTTGCGGGGGTGGGTCCTTGTGGAGTGATGGGATGCCGGCTGACAGGGCTGCTGTGTGTGTATTGTTGTTGTTTTTGTTTAGGTGACGAAAAGGCACCTGGCCCGTGGAGGACCGATGCAGTGGGCTGACCGTGCGCTTGTTCTTCTGAAGGATGGGTGGACTGAGACTCTCGGCCCCTTGAAAGCTAAGTTGAGGCAACGGTGCTGGGGAAGGGGTTGGGGGAGGCAGGGGTTTTAAGGATGGTGCAGCGGAGCGGGCTGTCCGGGAAGCGGTCCCCTTTGAGAGCAGGGAAAAGGAGCGGGTTCCTCTTCAATGTGACGGGAACGTGTGCCGGGCAGGGCGGTTCCAGGCTGTGTGCGTTATTGTGCAGTGTGTGTGTTTCGTGTTGGGTGTCTCCGACCTTCCTCGGGTCTCGGTTGCTGTCTTTGTTCTTTAGGAGCCAGGCAGGTGCCTCGGCAGCGTTAGTAGGGCCCGGCGAGGCCCTAGTCGTGGGCTCGGCGCCCGTCGGGTGCTTCTCTTTTGGCGTCGCAAGCTTCGGGCGTGGATCGTTTTGGCGTCTCGGACGGTCGTCTTGGGCGGCGGCGTTCCCGGCTGCGTGAGCAGCGCCGCTCTGTCGCTGTGAGTTTTTTGGGACTGGCGTTTCTTCCTTGCATCCTTAGGCGGTTAGGTCTTGAAGCTGGGCTGCTTGCACGTCCGTCGTCTCGGTTGTGAGAGGAAGCTCTTGTCACGGGCCGCGAAGCTGTCGGCGTGCTCTGGCGTTGCCGTAGGGCCTGCCGACGTCACCGTCGGGGTCCCGCAGGGCGGTCTTGCCGGACGGGGGGTTTCCGTCTGGGTGTCGTCGTTCTCTCCGAGAGCTGCCTCTCATCCTTCGGGGCGCGTGGCCTGTAGCGTTCTGTGTAGCGTTGTTCTGTGTTTGTCTTGGAGCCGCCCTGCCCGGGGATGTAGAGTCAGGGCAAGGCGGGTGGTGCTGGCATCTAGGGATGCGCCCAGGCTGTGGCGGGGGTGGGGGGGAAGGAATTTTGCAGCCGTCTTGGATCGACTGGCTGTTGTCGGTGGGTGAGGGAAGTAATTCCTGTTGGGTTTTGTGGGCCCCCAGGGAACAACCGTAGGTGTCTGGGGGAGGGAGCTAGAGCCTTAGCTGAGCGGGTAGCGTGTCAAGGGTGTTCTGGCTTGTCTGTGTGCTGGGCTTACTGTTTGATGTATTGTGCGCATGTTTAAGAGCCGCCCTAGTTGGGCTCTCGAGGGGTGTTCCTACGTGCGATCGAGACCTGCGTCGTGGTTCAGCTGTCGCTGTGCATGCAGGTGACGTGTTTGGCATCGGTTTGGCAGGTGCCGAGGGAGGAGTCGTGCAGGGTGATGGAGGACGGCGCTGTAAGCAGGTGAGTTGGTGTGCGGTGTATCTGGAGGGAAGATGTGGCTGTTGGCTCTATGAGCCCGTTGTGGTAATTTTTCTTTGTGGACGCATGCGAGGAGCCGAGCGGGATCTGGGCACCGGAGGGGTGCCCAGGCACAGGGTGAGCGGTGACGGGTGGGCTGAAGCGTAGCGATTCGTCCTGAGGGGTCGCGTTGCAGGTGGTTGCGAGCAACGTGCGTTTGGCTCTTGCAGGTGGCGGGCGAGCCTCAAGACGGCAACCGGATCTGATGGAGGCCGGGCAGGTGAGCTGTCGAGGAAAAGGTGCGTGTCTGAGATGCCTGAGATGGGGGGTGGGGGGTGGTGGTGTTTGTGCGGGTATCCTGAGACTCCCGCAGCACCCGAGCGGGTCCTTTTTTGCTTGGGTTCTTGCAGGTGCCGCACGCAGGCTTCGGAGGGGAGACGCCGCGTGCCGACGAGAGGTCCGAGAGGTGAGGGGCTTGAAGGCCAGGCGGCTGTTTGAGAGCAAGGTGTCGTACGGCCACTCAGTTGAAGCGTTTGTCTCTGGTTTTGCAGGTTGTGCGCCGGCTGCCTTTGGGCCTGGATGCGCGTTTGAGGTGAGCTGGGTCGCAGAGGGGAGGGGCGCGGGGCTGGTGTGGTTCGTTCTTCCTTTTTTGGCGGAGCGACGGTAACTTTGTGTGCCCTGTGGTATCTCTAGGGGCCGCAGGGGATGGCGTTCGTCCTCGTCCGGAACGGGCACGGAGCAGCCGGGTGAGCGGAGCAGCCGGGCGCGCGTGAGGTGGGGGGCGTTGCGGGGGTGGGTCCTTGTGGAGTGATGGGATGCCGGCTGACAGGGCTGCTGTGTGTGTATTGTTGTTGTTTTTGTTTAGGTGACGAAAAGGCACCTGGCCCGTGGAGGACCGATGCAGTGGGCTGACCGTGCGCTTGTTCTTCTGAAGGATGGGTGGACTGAGACTCTCGGCCCCTTGAAAGCTAAGTTGAGGCAACGGTGCTGGGGAAGGGGTTGGGGGAGGCAGGGGTTTTAAGGATGGTGCAGCGGAGCGGGCTGTCCGGGAAGCGGTCCCCTTTGAGAGCAGGGAAAAGGAGCGGGTTCCTCTTCAATGTGACGGGAACGTGTGCCGGGCAGGGCGGTTCCAGGCTGTGTGCGTTATTGTGCAGTGTGTGTGTTTCGTGTTGGGTGTCTCCGACCTTCCTCGGGTCTCGGTTGCTGTCTTTGTTCTTTAGGAGCCAGGCAGGTGCCTCGGCAGCGTTAGTAGGGCCCGGCGAGGCCCTAGTCGTGGGCTCGGCGCCCGTCGGGCGCTTCTCTTTTGGCGTCGCAAGCTTCGGGCGTGGATCGTTTTGGCGTCTCGGACGGTCGTCTTGGGCGGCGGCGTTCCCGGCTGCGTGAGCAGCGCCGCTCTGTCGCTGTGAGTTTTTTGGGACTGGCGTTTCTTCCTTGCATCCTTAGGCGGTTAGGTCTTGAAGCTGGGCTGCTTGCACGTCCGTCGTCTCGGTTGTGAGAGGAAGCTCTTGTCACGGGCCGCGAAGCTGTCGGCGTGCTCTGGCGTTGCCGTAGGGCCTGCCGACGTCACCGTCGGGGTCCCGCAGGGCGGTCTTGCCGGACGGGGGGTTTCCGTCTGGGTGTCGTCGTTCTCTCCGAGAGCTGCCTCTCATCCTTCGGGGCGCGTGGCCTGTAGCGTTCTGTGTAGCGTTGTTCTGTGTTTGTCTTGGAGCCGCCCTGCCCGGGGATGTAGAGTCAGGGCAAGGCGGGTGGTGCTGGCATCTAGGGATGCGCCCAGGCTGTGGCGGGGGTGGGGGGGAAGGAATTTTGCAGCCGTCTTGGATCGACTGGCTGTTGTCGGTGGGTGAGGGAAGTAATTCCTGTTGGGTTTTGTGGGCCCCCAGGGAACAACCGTAGGTGTCTGGGGGAGGGAGCTAGAGCCTTAGCTGAGCGGGTAGCGTGTCAAGGGTGTTCTGGCTTGTCTGTGTGCTGGGCTTACTGTTTGATGTATTGTGCTCATGTTTAAGAGCCGCCCTAGTTGGGCTCTCGAGGGGTGTTCCTACGTGCGATCGAGACCTGCGTCGTGGTTCAGCTGTCGCTGTGCATGCAGGTGACGTGTTTGGCATCGGTTTGGCAGGTGCCGAGGGAGGAGTCGTGCAGGGTGATGGAGGACGGCGCTGTAAGCAGGTGAGTTGGTGTGCGGTGTATCTGGAGGGAAGATGTGGCTGTTGGCTCTATGAGCCCGTTGTGGTAATTTTTCTTTGTGGACGCATGCGAGGAGCCGAGCGGGATCTGGGCACCGGAGGGGTGCCCAGGCACAGGGTGAGCGGTGACGGGTGGGCTGAAGCGTAGCGATTCGTCCTGAGGGGTCGCGTTGCAGGTGGTTGCGAGCAACGTGCGTTTGGCTCTTGCAGGTGGCGGGCGAGCCTCAAGACGGCAACCGGATCTGATGGAGGCCGGGCAGGTGAGCTGTCGAGGAAAAGGTGCGTGTCTGAGATGCCTGAGATGGGGGGTGGGGGGGGGGGGGTGTTTGTGCGGGTATCCTGAGACTCCCGCAGCACCCGAGCGGGTCCTTTTTTGCTTGGGTTCTTGCGGGTGCCGCACGCAGGCTTCGGAGGGGAGACGCCGCGTGCCGATGAGAGGTCCGAGAGGTGAGGGGCTTGAAGGCCAGGCGGCTGTTTGAGAGCAAGGTGTCGTACGGCCACTCAGTTGAAGCGTTTGTCTCTGGTTTTGCAGGTTGTGCGCCGGCTGCCTTTGGGCCTGGATGCGCGTTTGAGGTGAGCTGGGTCGCAGAGGGGAGGGGCGCGGGGCTGGTGTGGTTCGTTCTTCCTTTTTTGGCGGAGCGACGGTAACTTTGTGTGCCCTGTGGTATCTCTAGGGGCCGCAGGGGATGGCGTTCGTCCTCGTCCGGAACGGGCACGGAGCAGCCGGGTGAGCGGAGCAGCCGGGCGCGCGTGAGGTGGGGGGCGTTGCGGGGGTGGGTCCTTGTGGAGTGATGGGATGCCGGCTGACAGGGCTGCTGTGTGTGTATTGTTGTTGTTTTTGTTTAGGTGATGAAAAGGCACCTGGCCCGTGGAGGACCGATGCAGTGGGCTGACCGTGCGCTTGTTCTTCTGAAGGATGGGTGGACTGAGACTCTCGGCCCCTTGAAAGCTAAGTTGAGGCAACGGTGCTGGGGAAGGGGTTGGGGGAGGCAGGGGTTTTAAGGATGGTGCAGCGGAGCGGGCTGTCCGGGAAGCGGTCCCCTTTGAGAGCAGGGAAAAGGAGCGGGTTCCTCTTCAATGTGACGGGAACGTGTGCCGGGCAGGGCGGTTCCAGGCTGTGTGCGTTATTGTGCAGTGTGTGTGTTTCGTGTTGGGTGTCTCCGACCTTCCTCGGGTCTCGGTTGCTGTCTTTGTTCTTTAGGAGCCAGGCAGGTGCCTCGGCAGCGTTAGTAGGGCCCGGCGAGGCCCTAGTCGTGGGCTCGGCGCCCGTCGGGCGCTTCTCTTTTGGCGTCGCAAGCTTCGGGCGTGGATCGTTTTGGCGTCTCGGACGGTCGTCTTGGGCGGCGGCGTTCCCGGCTGCGTGAGCAGCGCCGCTCTGTCGCTGTGAGTTTTTTGGGACTGGCGTTTCTTCCTTGCATCCTTAGGCGGTTAGGTCTTGAAGCTGGGCTGCTTGCACGTCCGTCGTCTCGGTTGTGAGAGGAAGCTCTTGTCACGGGCCGCGAAGCTGTCGGCGTGCTCTGGCGTTGCCGTAGGGCCTGCCGACGTCACCGTCGGGGTCCCGCAGGGCGGTCTTGCCGGACGGGGGGTTTCCGTCTGGGTGTCGTCGTTCTCTCCGAGAGCTGCCTCTCATCCTTCGGGGCGCGTGGCCTGTAGCGTTCTGTGTAGCGTTGTTCTGTGTTTGTCTTGGAGCCGCCCTGCCCGGGGATGTAGAGTCAGGGCAAGGCGGGTGGTGCTGGCATCTAGGGATGCGCCCAGGCTGTGGCGGGGGTGGGGGGGAAGGAATTTTGCAGCCGTCTTGGATCGACTGGCTGTTGTCGGTGGGTGAGGGAAGTAATTCCTGTTGGGTTTTGTGGGCCCCCAGGGAACAACCGTAGGTGTCTGGGGGAGGGAGCTAGAGCCTTAGCTGAGCGGGTAGCGTGTCAAGGGTGTTCTGGCTTGTCTGTGTGCTGGGCTTACTGTTTGATGTATTGTGCTCATGTTTAAGAGCCGCCCTAGTTGGGCTCTCGAGGGGTGTTCCTACGTGCGATCGAGACCTGCGTCGTGGTTCAGCTGTCGCTGTGCATGCAGGTGACGTGTTTGGCATCGGTTTGGCAGGTGCCGAGGGAGGAGTCGTGCAGGGTGATGGAGGACGGCGCTGTAAGCAGGTGAGTTGGTGTGCGGTGTATCTGGAGGGAAGATGTGGCTGTTGGCTCTATGAGCCCGTTGTGGTAATTTTTCTTTGTGGACGCATGCGAGGAGCCGAGCGGGATCTGGGCACCGGAGGGGTGCCCAGGCACAGGGTGAGCGGTGACGGGTGGGCTGAAGCGTAGCGATTCGTCCTGAGGGGTCGCGTTGCAGGTGGTTGCGAGCAACGTGCGTTTGGCTCTTGCAGGTGGCGGGCGAGCCTCAAGACGGCAACCGGATCTGATGGAGGCCGGGCAGGTGAGCTGTCGAGGAAAAGGTGCGTGTCTGAGATGCCTGAGATGGGGGGTGGGGGGGGGGGGGGTGTTTGTGCGGGTATCCTGAGACTCCCGCAGCACCCGAGCGGGTCCTTTTTTGCTTGGGTTCTTGCAGGTGCCGCACGCAGGCTTCGGAGGGGAGACGCCGCGTGCCGACGAGAGGTCCGAGAGGTGAGGGGCTTGAAGGCCAGGCGGCTGTTTGAGAGCAAGGTGTCGTACGGCCACTCAGTTGAAGCGTTTGTCTCTGGTTTTGCAGGTTGTGCGCCGGCTGCCTTTGGGCCTGGATGCGCGTTTGAGGTGAGCTGGGTCGCAGAGGGGAGGGGCGCGGGGCTGGTGTGGTTCGTTCTTCCTTTTTTGGCGGAGCGACGGTAACTTTGTGTGCCCTGTGGTATCTCTAGGGGCCGCAGGGGATGGCGTTCGTCCTCGTCCGGAACGGGCACGGAGCAGCCGGGTGAGCGGAGCAGCCGGGCGCGCGTGAGGTGGGGGGCGTTGCGGGGGTGGGTCCTTGTGGAGTGATGGGATGCCGGCTGACAGGGCTGCTGTGTGTGTATTGTTGTTGTTTTTGTTTAGGTGACGAAAAGGCACCTGGCCCGTGGAGGACCGATGCAGTGGGCTGACCGTGCGCTTGTTCTTCTGAAGGATGGGTGGACTGAGACTCTCGGCCCCTTGAAAGCTAAGTTGAGGCAACGGTGCTGGGGAAGGGGTTGGGGGAGGCAGGGGTTTTAAGGATGGTGCAGCGGAGCGGGCTGTCCGGGAAGCGGTCCCCTTTGAGAGCAGGGAAAAGGAGCGGGTTCCTCTTCAATGTGACGGGAACGTGTGCCGGGCAGGGCGGTTCCAGGCTGTGTGCGTTATTGTGCAGTGTGTGTGTTTCGTGTTGGGTGTCTCCGACCTTCCTCGGGTCTCGGTTGCTGTCTTTGTTCTTTAGGAGCCAGGCAGGTGCCTCGGCAGCGTTAGTAGGGCCCGGCGAGGCCCTAGTCGTGGGCTCGGCGCCCGTCGGGCGCTTCTCTTTTGGCGTCGCAAGCTTCGGGCGTGGATCGTTTTGGCGTCTCGGACGGTCGTCTTGGGCGGCGGCGTTCCCGGCTGCGTGAGCAGCGCCGCTCTGTCGCTGTGAGTTTTTTGGGACTGGCGTTTCTTCCTTGCATCCTTAGGCGGTTAGGTCTTGAAGCTGGGCTGCTTGCACGTCCGTCGTCTCGGTTGTGAGAGGAAGCTCTTGTCACGGGCCGCGAAGCTGTCGGCGTGCTCTGGCGTTGCCGTAGGGCCTGCCGACGTCACCGTCGGGGTCCCGCAGGGCGGTCTTGCCGGACGGGGGGTTTCCGTCTGGGTGTCGTCGTTCTCTCCGAGAGCTGCCTCTCATCCTTCGGGGCGCGTGGCCTGTAGCGTTCTGTGTAGCGTTGTTCTGTGTTTGTCTTGGAGCCGCCCTGCCCGGGGATGTAGAGTCAGGGCAAGGCGGGTGGTGCTGGCATCTAGGGATGCGCCCAGGCTGTGGCGGGGGTGGGGGGGAAGGAATTTTGCAGCCGTCTTGGATCGACTGGCTGTTGTCGGTGGGTGAGGGAAGTAATTCCTGTTGGGTTTTGTGGGCCCCCAGGGAACAACCGTAGGTGTCTGGGGGAGGGAGCTAGAGCCTTAGCTGAGCGGGTAGCGTGTCAAGGGTGTTCTGGCTTGTCTGTGTGCTGGGCTTACTGTTTGATGTATTGTGCGCATGTTTAAGAGCCGCCCTAGTTGGGCTCTCGAGGGGTGTTCCTACGTGCGATCGAGACCTGCGTCGTGGTTCAGCTGTCGCTGCGCATGCAGGTGACGTGTTTGGCATCGGTTTGGCAGGTGCCGAGGGAGGAGTCGTGCAGGGTGATGGAGGACGGCGCTGTAAGCAGGTGAGTTGGTGTGCGGTGTATCTGGAGGGAAGATGTGGCTGTTGGCTCTATGAGCCCGTTGTGGTAATTTTTCTTTGTGGACGCATGCGAGGAGCCGAGCGGGATCTGGGCACCGGAGGGGTGCCCAGGCACAGGGTGAGCGGTGACGGGTGGGCTGAAGCGTAGCGATTCGTCCTGAGGGGTCGCGTTGCAGGTGGTTGCGAGCAACGTGCGTTTGGCTCTTGCAGGTGGCGGGCGAGCCTCAAGACGGCAACCGGATCTGATGGAGGCCGGGCAGGTGAGCTGTCGAGGAAAAGGTGCGTGTCTGAGATGCCTGAGATGGGGGGTGGGGGGGGGTGGTGTTTGTGCGGGTATCCTGAGACTCCCGCAGCACCCGAGCGGGTCCTTTTTTGCTTGGGTTCTTGCAGGTGCCGCACGCAGGCTTCGGAGGGGAGACGCCGCGTGCCGACGAGAGGTCCGAGAGGTGAGGGGCTTGAAGGCCAGGCGGCTGTTTGAGAGCAAGGTGTCGTACGGCCACTCAGTTGAAGCGTTTGTCTCTGGTTTTGCAGGTTGTGCGCCGGCTGCCTTTGGGCCTGGATGCGCGTTTGAGGTGAGCTGGGTCGCAGAGGGGAGGGGCGCGGGGCTGGTGTGGTTCGTTCTTCCTTTTTTGGCGGAGCGACGGTAACTTTGTGTGCCCTGTGGTATCTCTAGGGGCCGCAGGGGATGGCGTTCGTCCTCGTCCGGAACGGGCACGGAGCAGCCGGGTGAGCGGAGCAGCCGGGCGCGCGTGAGGTGGGGGGGCGTTGCGGGGGTGGGTCCTTGTGGAGTGATGGGATGCCGGCTGACAGGGCTGCTGTGTGTGTATTGTTGTTGTTTTTGTTTAGGTGACGAAAAGGCACCTGGCCCGTGGAGGACCGATGCAGTGGGCTGACCGTGCGCTTGTTCTTCTGAAGGATGGGTGGACTGAGACTCTCGGCCCCTTGAAAGCTAAGTTGAGGCAACGGTGCTGGGGAAGGGGTTGGGGGAGGCAGGGGTTTTAAGGATGGTGCAGCGGAGCGGGCTGTCCGGGAAGCGGTCCCCTTTGAGAGCAGGGAAAAGGAGCGGGTTCCTCTTCAATGTGACGGGAACGTGTGCCGGGCAGGGCGGTTCCAGGCTGTGTGCGTTATTGTGCAGTGTGTGTGTTTCGTGTTGGGTGTCTCCGACCTTCCTCGGGTCTCGGTTGCTGTCTTTGTTCTTTAGGAGCCAGGCAGGTGCCTCGGCAGCGTTAGTAGGGCCCGGCGAGGCCCTAGTCGTGGGCTCGGCGCCCGTCGGGCGCTTCTCTTTTGGCGTCGCAAGCTTCGGGCGTGGATCGTTTTGGCGTCTCGGACGGTCGTCTTGGGCGGCGGCGTTCCCGGCTGCGTGAGCAGCGCCGCTCTGTCGCTGTGAGTTTTTTGGGACTGGCGTTTCTTCCTTGCATCCTTAGGCGGTTAGGTCTTGAAGCTGGGCTGCTTGCACGTCCGTCGTCTCGGTTGTGAGAGGAAGCTCTTGTCACGGGCCGCGAAGCTGTCGGCGTGCTCTGGCGTTGCCGTAGGGCCTGCCGACGTCACCGTCGGGGTCCCGCAGGGCGGTCTTGCCGGACGGGGGGTTTCCGTCTGGGTGTCGTCGTTCTCTCCGAGAGCTGCCTCTCATCCTTCGGGGCGCGTGGCCTGTAGCGTTCTGTGTAGCGTTGTTCTGTGTTTGTCTTGGAGCCGCCCTGCCCGGGGATGTAGAGTCAGGGCAAGGCGGGTGGTGCTGGCATCTAGGGATGCGCCCAGGCTGTGGCGGGGGTGGGGGGGAAGGAATTTTGCAGCCGTCTTGGATCGACTGGCTGTTGTCGGTGGGTGAGGGAAGTAATTCCTGTTGGGTTTTGTGGGCCCCCAGGGAACAACCGTAGGTGTCTGGGGGAGGGAGCTAGAGCCTTAGCTGAGCGGGTAGCGTGTCAAGGGTGTTCTGGCTTGTCTGTGTGCTGGGCTTACTGTTTGATGTATTGTGCGCATGTTTAAGAGCCGCCCTAGTTGGGCTCTCGAGGGGTGTTCCTACGTGCGATCGAGACCTGCGTCGTGGTTCAGCTGTCGCTGTGCATGCAGGTGACGTGTTTGGCATCGGTTTGGCAGGTGCCGAGGGAGGAGTCGTGCAGGGTGATGGAGGACGGCGCTGTAAGCAGGTGAGTTGGTGTGCGGTGTATCTGGAGGGAAGATGTGGCTGTTGGCTCTATGAGCCCGTTGTGGTAATTTTTCTTTGTGGACGCATGCGAGGAGCCGAGCGGGATCTGGGCACCGGAGGGGTGCCCAGGCACAGGGTGAGCGGTGACGGGTGGGCTGAAGCGTAGCGATTCGTCCTGAGGGGTCGCGTTGCAGGTGGTTGCGAGCAACGTGCGTTTGGCTCTTGCAGGTGGCGGGCGAGCCTCAAGACGGCAACCGGATCTGATGGAGGCCGGGCAGGTGAGCTGTCGAGGAAAAGGTGCGTGTCTGAGATGCCTGAGATGGGGGGTGGGGGGGGGGGGGGGTGTTTGTGCGGGTATCCTGAGACTCCCGCAGCACCCGAGCGGGTCCTTTTTTGCTTGGGTTCTTGCAGGTGCCGCACGCAGGCTTCGGAGGGGAGACGCCGCGTGCCGACGAGAGGTCCGAGAGGTGAGGGGCTTGAAGGCCAGGCGGCTGTTTGAGAGCAAGGTGTCGTACGGCCACTCAGTTGAAGCGTTTGTCTCTGGTTTTGCAGGTTGTGCGCCGGCTGCCTTTGGGCCTGGATGCGCGTTTGAGGTGAGCTGGGTCGCAGAGGGGAGGGGCGCGGGGCTGGTGTGGTTCGTTCTTCCTTTTTTGGCGGAGCGACGGTAACTTTGTGTGCCCTGTGGTATCTCTAGGGGCCGCAGGGGATGGCGTTCGTCCTCGTCCGGAACGGGCACGGAGCAGCCGGGTGAGCGGAGCAGCCGGGCGCGCGTGAGGTGGGGGGCGTTGCGGGGGTGGGTCCTTGTGGAGTGATGGGATGCCGGCTGACAGGGCTGCTGTGTGTGTATTGTTGTTGTTTTTGTTTAGGTGACGAAAAGGCACCTGGCCCGTGGAGGACCGATGCAGTGGGCTGACCGTGCGCTTGTTCTTCTGAAGGATGGGTGGACTGAGACTCTCGGCCCCTTGAAAGCTAAGTTGAGGCAACGGTGCTGGGGAAGGGGTTGGGGGAGGCAGGGGTTTTAAGGATGGTGCAGCGGAGCGGGCTGTCCGGGAAGCGGTCCCCTTTGAGAGCAGGGAAAAGGAGCGGGTTCCTCTTCAATGTGACGGGAACGTGTGCCGGGCAGGGCGGTTCCAGGCTGTGTGCGTTATTGTGCAGTGTGTGTGTTTCGTGTTGGGTGTCTCCGACCTTCCTCGGGTCTCGGTTGCTGTCTTTGTTCTTTAGGAGCCAGGCAGGTGCCTCGGCAGCGTTAGTAGGGCCCGGCGAGGCCCTAGTCGTGGGCTCGGCGCCCGTCGGGCGCTTCTCTTTTGGCGTCGCAAGCTTCGGGCGTGGATCGTTTTGGCGTCTCGGACGGTCGTCTTGGGCGGCGGCGTTCCCGGCTGCGTGAGCAGCGCCGCTCTGTCGCTGTGAGTTTTTTGGGACTGGCGTTTCTTCCTTGCATCCTTAGGCGGTTAGGTCTTGAAGCTGGGCTGCTTGCACGTCCGTCGTCTCGGTTGTGAGAGGAAGCTCTTGTCACGGGCCGCGAAGCTGTCGGCGTGCTCTGGCGTTGCCGTAGGGCCTGCCGACGTCACCGTCGGGGTCCCGCAGGGCGGTCTTGCCGGACGGGGGGTTTCCGTCTGGGTGTCGTCGTTCTCTCCGAGAGCTGCCTCTCATCCTTCGGGGCGCGTGGCCTGTAGCGTTCTGTGTAGCGTTGTTCTGTGTTTGTCTTGGAGCCGCCTTGCCCGGGGATGTAGAGTCAGGGCAAGGCGGGTGGTGCTGGCATCTAGGGATGCGCCCAGGCTGTGGCGGGGGTGGGGGGGAAGGAATTTTGCAGCCGTCTTGGATCGACTGGCTGTTGTCGGTGGGTGAGGGAAGTAATTCCTGTTGGGTTTTGTGGGCCCCCAGGGAACAACCGTAGGTGTCTGGGGGAGGGAGCTAGAGCCTTAGCTGAGCGGGTAGCGTGTCAAGGGTGTTCTGGCTTGTCTGTGTGCTGGGCTTACTGGTTGATGTATTGTGCGCATGTTTAAGAGCCGCCCTAGTTGGGCTCTCGAGGGGTGTTCCTACGTGCGATCGAGACCTGCGTCGTGGTTCAGCTGTCGCTGTGCATGCAGGTGACGTGTTTGGCATCGGTTTGGCAGGTGCCGAGGGAGGAGTCGTGCAGGGTGATGGAGGACGGCGCTGTAAGCAGGTGAGTTGGTGTGCGGTGTATCTGGAGGGAAGATGTGGCTGTTGGCTCTATGAGCCCGTTGTGGTAATTTTTCTTTGTGGACGCATGCGAGGAGCCGAGCGGGATCTGGGCACCGGAGGGGTGCCCAGGCACAGGGTGAGCGGTGACGGGTGGGCTGAAGCGTAGCGATTCGTCCTGAGGGGTCGCGTTGCAGGTGGTTGCGAGCAACGTGCGTTTGGCTCTTGCAGGTGGCGGGCGAGCCTCAAGACGGCAACCGGATCTGATGGAGGCCGGGCAGGTGAGCTGTCGAGGAAAAGGTGCGTGTCTGAGATGCCTGAGATGGGGGGTGGGGGGGGGGGGGTGTTTGTGCGGGTATCCTGAGACTCCCGCAGCACCCGAGCGGGTCCTTTTTTGCTTGGGTTCTTGCAGGTGCCGCACGCAGGCTTCGGAGGGGAGACGCCGCGTGCCGACGAGAGGTCCGAGAGGTGAGGGGCTTGAAGGCCAGGCGGCTGTTTGAGAGCAAGGTGTCGTACGGCCACTCAGTTGAAGCGTTTGTCTCTGGTTTTGCAGGTTGTGCGCCGGCTGCCTTTGGGCCTGGATGCGCGTTTGAGGTGAGCTGGGTCGCAGAGGGGAGGGGCGCGGGGCTGGTGTGGTTCGTTCTTCCTTTTTTGGCGGAGCGACGGTAACTTTGTGTGCCCTGTGGTATCTCTAGGGGCCGCAGGGGATGGCGTTCGTCCTCGTCCGGAACGGGCACGGAGCAGCCGGGTGAGCGGAGCAGCCGGGCGCGCGTGAGGTGGGGGGCGTTGCGGGGGTGGGTCCTTGTGGAGTGATGGGATGCCGGCTGACAGGGCTGCTGTGTGTGTATTGTTGTTGTTTTTGTTTAGGTGACGAAAAGGCACCTGGCCCGTGGAGGACCGATGCAGTGGGCTGACCGTGCGCTTGTTCTTCTGAAGGATGGGTGGACTGAGACTCTCGGCCCCTTGAAAGCTAAGTTGAGGCAACGGTGCTGGGGAAGGGGTTGGGGGAGGCAGGGGTTTTAAGGATGGTGCAGCGGAGCGGGCTGTCCGGGAAGCGGTCCCCTTTGAGAGCAGGGAAAAGGAGCGGGTTCCTCTTCAATGTGACGGGAACGTGTGCCGGGCAGGGCGGTTCCAGGCTGTGTGCGTTATTGTGCAGTGTGTGTGTTTCGTGTTGGGTGTCTCCGACCTTCCTCGGGTCTCGGTTGCTGTCTTTGTTCTTTAGGAGCCAGGCAGGTGCCTCGGCAGCGTTAGTAGGGCCCGGCGAGGCCCTAGTCGTGGGCTCGGCGCCCGTCGGGCGCTTCTCTTTTGGCGTCGCAAGCTTCGGGCGTGGATCGTTTTGGCGTCTCGGACGGTCGTCTTGGGCGGCGGCGTTCCCGGCTGCGTGAGCAGCGCCGCTCTGTCGCTGTGAGTTTTTTGGGACTGGCGTTTCTTCCTTGCATCCTTAGGCGGTTAGGTCTTGAAGCTGGGCTGCTTGCACGTCCGTCGTCTCGGTTGTGAGAGGAAGCTCTTGTCACGGGCCGCGAAGCTGTCGGCGTGCTCTGGCGTTGCCGTAGGGCCTGCCGACGTCACCGTCGGGGTCCCGCAGGGCGGTCTTGCCGGACGGGGGGTTTCCGTCTGGGTGTCGTCGTTCTCTCCGAGAGCTGCCTCTCATCCTTCGGGGCGCGTGGCCTGTAGCGTTCTGTGTAGCGTTGTTCTGTGTTTGTCTTGGAGCCGCCCTGCCCGGGGATGTAGAGTCAGGGCAAGGCGGGTGGTGCTGGCATCTAGGGATGCGCCCAGGCTGTGGCGGGGGTGGGGGGGAAGGAATTTTGCAGCCGTCTTGGATCGACTGGCTGTTGTCGGTGGGTGAGGGAAGTAATTCCTGTTGGGTTTTGTGGGCCCCCAGGGAACAACCGTAGGTGTCTGGGGGAGGGAGCTAGAGCCTTAGCTGAGCGGGTAGCGTGTCAAGGGTGTTCTGGCTTGTCTGTGTGCTGGGCTTACTGTTTGATGTATTGTGCTCATGTTTAAGAGCCGCCCTAGTTGGGCTCTCGAGGGGTGTTCCTACGTGCGATCGAGACCTGCGTCGTGGTTCAGCTGTCGCTGTGCATGCAGGTGACGTGTTTGGCATCGGTTTGGCAGGTGCCGAGGGAGGAGTCGTGCAGGGTGATGGAGGACGGCGCTGTAAGCAGGTGAGTTGGTGTGCGGTGTATCTGGAGGGAAGATGTGGCTGTTGGCTCTATGAGCCCGTTGTGGTAATTTTTCTCTGTGGACGCATGCGAGGAGCCGAGCGGGATCTGGGCACCGGAGGGGTGCCCAGGCACAGGGTGAGCGGTGACGGGTGGGCTGAAGCGTAGCGATTCGTCCTGAGGGGTCGCGTTGCAGGTGGTTGCGAGCAACGTGCGTTTGGCTCTTGCAGTTGGCGGGCGAGCCTCAAGACGGCAACCGGATCTGATGGAGGCCGGGCAGGTGAGCTGTCGAGGAAAAGGTGCGTGTCTGAGATGCCTGAGATGGGGGGTGGGGGGGGGGGGGTGTTTGTGCGGGTATCCTGAGACTCCCGCAGCACCCGAGCGGGTCCTTTTTTGCTTGGGTTCTTGCGGGTGCCGCACGCAGGCTTCGGAGGGGAGACGCCGCGTGCCGATGAGAGGTCCGAGAGGTGAGGGGCTTGAAGGCCAGGCGGCTGTTTGAGAGCAAGGTGTCGTACGGCCACTCAGTTGAAGCGTTTGTCTCTGGTTTTGCAGGTTGTGCGCCGGCTGCCTTTGGGCCTGGATGCGCGTTTGAGGTGAGCTGGGTCGCAGAGGGGAGGGGCGCGGGGCTGGTGTGGTTCGTTCTTCCTTTTTTGGCGGAGCGACGGTAACTTTGTGTGCCCTGTGGTATCTCTAGGGGCCACAGGGGATGGCGTTCGTCCTCGTCCGGAACGGGCACGGAGCAGCCGGGTGAGCGGAGCAGCCGGGCGCGCGTGAGGTGGGGGGCGTTGCGGGGGTGGGTCCTTGTGGAGTGATGGGATGCCGGCTGACAGGGCTGCTGTGTGTGTATTGTTGTTGTTTTTGTTTAGGTGACGAAAAGGCACCTGGCCCGTGGAGGACCGATGCAGTGGGCTGACCGTGCGCTTGTTCTTCTGAAGGATGGGTGGACTGAGACTCTCGGCCCCTTGAAAGCTAAGTTGAGGCAACGGTGCTGGGGAAGGGGTTGGGGGAGGCAGGGGTTTTAAGGATGGTGCAGCGGAGCGGCTGTCCGGGAAGCGGTCCCCTTTGAGAGCAGGGAAAAGGAGCGGGTTCCTCTTCAATGTGACGGGAACGTGTGCCGGGCAGGGCGGTTCCAGGCTGTGTGCGTTATTGTGCAGTGTGTGTGTTTCGTGTTGGGTGTCTCCGACCTTCCTCGGGTCTCGGTTGCTGTCTTTGTTCTTTAGGAGCCAGGCAGGTGCCTCGGCAGCGTTAGTAGGGCCCGGCGAGGCCCTAGTCGTGGGCTCGGCGCCCGTCGGGCGCTTCTCTTTTGGCGTCGCAAGCTTCGGGCGTGGATCGTTTTGGCGTCTCGGACGGTCGTCTTGGGCGGCGGCGTTCCCGGCTGCGTGAGCAGCGCCGCTCTGTCGCTGTGAGTTTTTTGGGACTGGCGTTTCTTCCTTGCATCCTTAGGCGGTTAGGTCTTGAAGCTGGGCTGCTTGCACGTCCGTCGTCTCGGTTGTGAGAGGAAGCTCTTGTCACGGGCCGCGAAGCTGTCGGCGTGCTCTGGCGTTGCCGTAGGGCCTGCCGACGTCACCGTCGGGGTCCCGCAGGGCGGTCTTGCGGACGGGGGGTTTCCGTCTGGGTGTCGTCGTTCTCTCCGAGAGCTGCCCTCTCATCCTTCGGGGCGCGTGGCCTGTAGCGTTCTGTGTAGCGTTGTTCTGTGTTTGTCTTGGAGCCGCCCTGCCCGGGGATGTAGAGTCAGGGCAAGGCGGGTGGTGCTGGCATCTAGGGATGCGCCCAGGCTGTGGCGGGGGTGGGGGGGAAGGAATTTTGCAGCCGTCTTGGATCGACTGGCTGTTGTCGGTGGGTGAGGGAAGTAATTCCTGTTGGGTTTTGTGGGCCCCCAGGAACAACCGTAGGTGTCTGGGGGAGGGAGCTAGAGCCTTAGCTGAGCGGGTAGCGTGTCAAGGTGTTCTGGCTTGTCTGTGTGCTGGGCTTACTGTTTGATGTATTGTGCTCATGTTTAAGAGCCGCCCTAGTTGGGCTCTCGAGGGGTGTTCCTACGTGCGATCGAGACCTGCGTCGTGGTTCAGCTGTCGCTGTGCATGCAGGTGACGTGTTTGGCATCGGTTTGGCAGGTGCTGAGGGAGGAGTCGTGCAGGGTGATGGAGGACGGCGCTGTAAGCAGGTGAGTTGGTGTGCGGTGTATCTGGAGGGAAGATGTGGCTGTTGGCTCTATGAGCCGTTGTGGTAATTTTTCTTTGTGGACGCATGCGAGGAGCCGAGCGGGATCTGGGCACCGGAGGGGTGCCCAGGCACAGGGTGAGCGGTGACGGGTGGGCTGAAGCGTAGCGATTCGTCCTGAGGGGTCGCGTTGCAGGTGGTTGCGAGCAACGTGCGTTTGGCTCTTGCAGGTGGCGGGCGAGCCTCAAGACGGCAACCGGATCTGATGGAGGCCGGGCAGGTGAGCTGTCGAGGAAAAGGTGCGTGTCTGAGATGCCTGAGATGGGGGGGTGGGGGGGGGGGGGGGGGTGTTTGTGCGGGTATCCTGAGACTCCCGCAGCACCCGAGCGGGTCCTTTTTTGCTTGGGTTCTTGCAGGTGCCGCACGCAGGCTTCGGAGGGGAGACGCCGCGTGCCGACGAGAGGTCCGAGAGGTGAGGGGCTTGAAGGCCAGGCGGCTGTTTGAGAGCAAGGTGTCGTACGGCCACTCAGTTGAAGCGTTTGTCTCTGGTTTTGCAGGTTGTGCGCCGGCTGCCTTTGGGCCTGGATGCGCGTTTGAGGTGAGCTGGGTCGCAGAGGGGAGGGGCGCGGGGCTGGTGTGGTTCGTTCTTCCTTTTTTGGCGGAGCGACGGTAACTTTGTGTGCCCTGTGGTATCTCTAGGGGCCGCAGGGGATGGCGTTCGTCCTCGTCCGGAACGGGCACGGAGCAGCCGGGTGAGCGGAGCAGCCGGGCGCGCGTGAGGTGGGGGGCGTTGCGGGGGTGGGTCCTTGTGGAGTGATGGGATGCCGGCTGACAGGGCTGCTGTGTGTGTATTGTTGTTGTTTTTGTTTAGGTGACGAAAAGGCACCTGGCCCGTGGAGGACCGATGCAGTGGGCTGACCGTGCGCTTGTTCTTCTGAAGGATGGGTGGACTGAGACTCTCGGCCCCTTGAAAGCTAAGTTGAGGCAACGGTGCTGGGGAAGGGGTTGGGGAGGCAGGGGTTTTAAGGATGGTGCAGCGGAGCGGGCTGTCCGGGAAGCGGTCCCCTTTGAGAGCAGGGAAAAGGAGCGGGTTCCTCTTCAATGTGACGGGAACGTGTGCCGGGCAGGGCGGTTCCAGGCTGTGTGCGTTATTGTGCAGTGTGTGTGTTTCGTGTTGGGTGTCTCCGACCTTCTCGGTTCTCGGTTGCTGTCTTTGTTCTTTAGGAGCCAGGCAGGTGCCTCGGCAGCGTTAGTAGGGCCCGGCGAGGCCCTAGTCGTGGGCTCGGCGCCCGTCGGGCGCTTCTCTTTTGGCGTCGCAAGCTTCGGGCGTGGATCGTTTTGGCGTCTCGGACGGTCGTCTTGGGCGGCGGCGTTCCCGGCTGCGTGAGCAGCGCCGCTCTGTCGCTGTGAGTTTTTTGGGACTGGCGTTTCTTCCTTGCATCCTTAGGCGGTTAGGTCTTGAAGCTGGGCTGCTTGCACGTCCGTCGTCTCGGTTGTGAGAGGAAGCTCTTGTCACGGGCCGCGAAGCTGTCGGCGTGCTCTGGCGTTGCGTAGGGCCTGCCGACGTCACCGTCGGGGTCCCGCAGGGCGGTCTTGCCGGACGGGGGGTTTCCGTCTGGGTGTCGTCGTTCTCTCCGAGAGCTGCCTCTCATCCTTCGGGGCGCGTGGCCTGTAGCGTTCTGTGTAGCGTTGTTCTGTGTTTGTCTTGGAGCCGCCCTGCCCGGGGATGTAGAGTCAGGGCAAGGCGGGTGGTGCTGGCATCTAGGGATGCGCCCAGGCTGTGGCGGGGGTGGGGGGGAAGGAATTTTGCAGCCGTCTTGGATCGACTGGCTGTTGTCGGTGGGTGAGGGAAGTAATTCCTGTTGGGTTTTGTGGGCCCCCAGGGAACAACCGTAGGTGTCTGGGGGAGGGAGCTAGAGCCTTAGCTGAGCGGGTAGCGTGTCAAGGGTGTTCTGGCTTGTCTGTGTGCTGGGCTTACTGTTTGATGTATTGTGCGCATGTTTAAGAGCCGCCCTAGTTGGGCTCTCGAGGGGTGTTCCTACGTGCGATCGAGACCTGCGTCGTGGTTCAGCTGTCGCTGTGCATGCAGGTGACGTGTTTGGCATCGGTTTGGCAGGTGCCGAGGGAGGAGTCGTGCAGGGTGATGGAGGACGGCGCTGTAAGCAGGTGAGTTGGTGTGCGGTGTATCTGGAGGGAAGATGTGGCTGTTGGCTCTATGAGCCCGTTGTGGTAATTTTTCTTTGTGGACGCATGCGAGGAGCCGAGCGGGATCTGGGCACCGGAGGGGTGCCCAGGCACAGGGTGAGCGGTGACGGGTGGGCTGAAGCGTAGCGATTCGTCCTGAGGGGTCGCGTTGCAGGTGGTTGCGAGCAACGTGCGTTTGGCTCTTGCAGGTGGCGGGCGAGCCTCAAGACGGCAACCGGATCTGATGGAGGCCGGGCAGGTGAGCTGTCGAGGAAAAGGTGCGTGTCTGAGATGCCTGAGATGGGGGGTGGGGGGGGGGGGTGTTTGTGCGGGTATCCTGAGACTCCCGCAGCACCCGAGCGGGTCCTTTTTTGCTTGGGTTCTTGCAGGTGCCGCACGCAGGCTTCGGAGGGGAGACGCCGCGTGCCGACGAGAGGTCCGAGAGGTGAGGGGCTTGAAGGCCAGGCGGCTGTTTGAGAGCAAGGTGTCGTACGGCCACTCAGTTGAAGCGTTTGTCTCTGGTTTTGCAGGTTGTGCGCCGGCTGCCTTTGGGCCTGGATGCGCGTTTGAGGTGAGCTGGGTCGCAGAGGGGAGGGGCGCGGGGCTGGTGTGGTTCGTTCTTCCTTTTTTGGCGGAGCGACGGTAACTTTGTGTGCCCTGTGGTATCTCTAGGGGCCGCAGGGGATGGCGTTCGTCCTCGTCCGGAACGGGCACGGAGCAGCCGGGTGAGCGGAGCAGCCGGGCGCGCGTGAGGTGGGGGGCGTTGCGGGGGTGGGTCCTTGTGGAGTGATGGGATGCCGGCTGACAGGGCTGCTGTGTGTGTATTGTTGTTGTTTTTGTTTAGGTGACGAAAAGGCACCTGGCCCGTGGAGGACCGATGCAGTGGGCTGACCGTGCGCTTGTTCTTCTGAAGGATGGGTGGACTGAGACTCTCGGCCCCTTGAAAGCTAAGTTGAGGCAACGGTGCTGGGGAAGGGGTTGGGGGAGGCAGGGGTTTTAAGGATGGTGCAGCGGAGCGGGCTGTCCGGGAAGCGGCGGTCCCCTTTGAGAGCAGGGAAAAGGAGCGGGTTCCTCTTCAATGTGACGGGAACGTGTGCCGGGCAGGGCGGTTCCAGGCTGTGTGCGTTATTGTGCAGTGTGTGTGTTTCGTGTTGGGTGTCTCCGACCTTCCTCGGGTCTCGGTTGCTGTCTTTGTTCTTTAGGAGCCAGGCAGGTGCCTCGGCAGCGTTAGTAGGGCCCGGCGAGGCCCTAGTCGTGGGCTCGGCGCCCGTCGGGCGCTTCTCTTTTGGCGTCGCAAGCTTCGGGCGTGGATCGTTTTGGCGTCTCGGACGGTCGTCTTGGGCGGCGGCGTTCCCGGCTGCGTGAGCAGCGCCGCTCTGTCGCTGTGAGTTTTTTGGGACTGGCGTTTCTTCCTTGCATCCTTAGGCGGTTAGGTCTTGAAGCTGGGCTGCTTGCACGTCCGTCGTCTCGGTTGTGAGAGGAAGCTCTTGTCACGGGCCGCGAAGCTGTCGGCGTGCTCTGGCGTTGCCGTAGGGCCTGCCGACGTCACCGTCGGGGTCCCGCAGGGCGGTCTTGCCGGACGGGGGGTTTCCGTCTGGGTGTCGTCGTTCTCTCCGAGAGCTGCCTCTCATCCTTCGGGGCGCGTGGCCTGTAGCGTTCTGTGTAGCGTTGTTCTGTGTTTGTCTTGGAGCCGCCCTGCCCGGGGATGTAGAGTCAGGGCAAGGCGGGTGGTGCTGGCATCTAGGGATGCGCCCAGGCTGTGGCGGGGGTGGGGGGGAAGGAATTTTGCAGCCGTCTTGGATCGACTGGCTGTTGTCGGTGGGTGAGGGAAGTAATTCCTGTTGGGTTTTGTGGGCCCCCAGGGAACAACCGTAGGTGTCCGGGGAGGGAGCTAGAGCCTTAGCTGAGCGGGTAGCGTGTCAAGGGTGTTCTGGCTTGTCTGTGTGCTGGGCTTACTGTTTGATGTATTGTGCGCATGTTTAAGAGCCGCCCTAGTTGGGCTCTCGAGGGGTGTTCCTACGTGCGATCGAGACCTGCGTCGTGGTTCAGCTGTCGCTGTGCATGCAGGTGACGTGTTTGGCATCGGTTTGGCAGGTGCCAAGGGAGGAGTCGTGCAGGGTGATGGAGGACGGCGCTGTAAGCAGGTGAGTTGGTGTGCGGTGTATCTGGAGGGAAGATGTGGCTGTTGGCTCTATGAGCCCGTTGTGGTAATTTTTCTTTGTGGACGCATGCGAGGAGCCGAGCGGGATCTGGGCACCGGAGGGGTGCCCAGGCACAGGGTGAGCGGTGACGGGTGGGCTGAAGCGTAGCGATTCGTCCTGAGGGGTCGCGTTGCAGGTGGTTGCGAGCAACGTGCGTTTGGCTCTTGCAGGTGGCGGGCGAGCCTCAAGACGGCAACCGGATCTGATGGAGGCCGGGCAGGTGAGCTGTCGAGGAAAAGGTGCGTGTCTGAGATGCCTGAGATGGGGGGTGGGGGGGGGGGTGTTTGTGCGGGTATCCTGAGACTCCCGCAGCACCCGAGCGGGTCCTTTTTTGCTTGGGTTCTTGCAGGTGCCGCACGCAGGCTTCGGAGGGGAGACGCCGCGTGCCGACGAGAGGTCCGAGAGGTGAGGGGCTTGAAGGCCAGGCGGCTGTTTGAGAGCAAGGTGTCGTACGGCCACTCAGTTGAAGCGTTTGTCTCTGGTTTTGCAGGTTGTGCGCCGGCTGCCTTTGGGCCTGGATGCGCGTTTGAGGTGAGCTGGGTCGCAGAGGGGAGGGGCGCGGGGCTGGTGTGGTTCGTTCTTCCTTTTTTGGCGGAGCGACGGTAACTTTGTGTGCCCTGTGGTATCTCTAGGGGCCGCAGGGGATGGCGTTCGTCCTCGTCCGGAACGGGCACGGAGCAGCCGGGTGAGCGGAGCAGCCGGGCGCGCGTGAGGTGGGGGGCGTTGCGGGGGTGGGTCCTTGTGGAGTGATGGGATGCCGGCTGACAGGGCTGCTGTGTGTGTATTGTTGTTGTTTTTGTTTAGGTGATGAAAAGGCACCTGGCCCGTGGAGGACCGATGCAGTGGGCTGACCGTGCGCTTGTTCTTCTGAAGGATGGGTGGACTGAGACTCTCGGCCCCTTGAAAGCTAAGTTGAGGCAACGGTGCTGGGGAAGGGGTTGGGGGAGGCAGGGGTTTTAAGGATGGTGCAGCGGAGCGGGCTGTCCGGGAAGCGGTCCCCTTTGAGAGCAGGGAAAAGGAGCGGGTTCCTCTTCAATGTGACGGGAACGTGTGCCGGGCAGGGCGGTTCCAGGCTGTGTGCGTTATTGTGCAGTGTGTGTGTTTCGTGTTGGGTGTCTCCGACCTTCCTCGGGTCTCGGTTGCTGTCTTTGTTCTTTAGGAGCCAGGCAGGTGCCTCGGCAGCGTTAGTAGGGCCCGGCGAGGCCCTAGTCGTGGGCTCGGCGCCCGTCGGGCGCTTCTCTTTTGGCGTCGCAAGCTTCGGGCGTGGATCGTTTTGGCGTCTCGGACAGTCGTCTTGGGCGGCGGCGTTCCCGGCTGCGTGAGCAGCGCCGCTCTGTCGCTGTGAGTTTTTTGGGACTGGCGTTTCTTCCTTGCATCCTTAGGCGGTTAGGTCTTGAAGCTGGGCTGCTTGCACGTCCGTCGTCTCGGTTGTGAGAGGAAGCTCTTGTCACGGGCCGCGAAGCTGTCGGCGTGCTCTGGCGTTGCCGTAGGGCCTGCCGACGTCACCGTCGGGGTCCCGCAGGGCGGTCTTGCCGGACGGGGGGTTTCCGTCTGGGTGTCGTCGTTCTCTCCGAGAGCTGCCTCTCATCCTTCGGGGCGCGTGGCCTGTAGCGTTCTGTGTAGCGTTGTTCTGTGTTTGTCTTGGAGCCGCCCTGCCCGGGGATGTAGAGTCAGGGCAAGGCGGGTGGTGCTGGCATCTAGGGATGCGCCCAGGCTGTGGCGGGGGTGGGGGGGAAGGAATTTTGCAGCCGTCTTGGATCGACTGGCTGTTGTCGGTGGGTGAGGGAAGTAATTCCTGTTGGGTTTTGTGGGCCCCCAGGGAACAACCGTAGGTGTCTGGGGGAGGGAGCTAGAGCCTTAGCTGAGCGGGTAGCGTGTCAAGGGTGTTCTGGCTTGTCTGTGTGCTGGGCTTACTGTTTGATGTATTGTGCTCATGTTTAAGAGCCGCCCTAGTTGGGCTCTCGAGGGGTGTTCCTACGTGCGATCGAGACCTGCGTCGTGGTTCAGCTGTCGCTGTGCATGCAGGTGACGTGTTTGGCATCGGTTTGGCAGGTGCCGAGGGAGGAGTCGTGCAGGGTGATGGAGGACGGCGCTGTAAGCAGGTGAGTTGGTGTGCGGTGTATCTGGAGGGAAGATGTGGCTGTTGGCTCTATGAGCCCGTTGTGGTAATTTTTCTCTGTGGACGCATGCGAGGAGCCGAGCGGGATCTGGGCACCGGAGGGGTGCCCAGGCACAGGGTGAGCGGTGACGGGTGGGCTGAAGCGTAGCGATTCGTCCTGAGGGGTCGCGTTGCAGGTGGTTGCGAGCAACGTGCGTTTGGCTCTTGCAGTTGGCGGGCGAGCCTCAAGACGGCAACCGGATCTGATGGAGGCCGGGCAGGTGAGCTGTCGAGGAAAAGGTGCGTGTCTGAGATGCCTGAGATGGGGGGTGGGGGGGGGGGGTGTTTGTGCGGGTATCCTGAGACTCCCGCAGCACCCGAGCGGGTCCTTTTTTGCTTGGGTTCTTGCGGGTGCCGCACGCAGGCTTCGGAGGGGAGACGCCGCGTGCCGATGAGAGGTCCGAGAGGTGAGGGGCTTGAAGGCCAGGCGGCTGTTTGAGAGCAAGGTGTCGTACGGCCACTCAGTTGAAGCGTTTGTCTCTGGTTTTGCAGGTTGTGCGCCGGCTGCCTTTGGGCCTGGATGCGCGTTTGAGGTGAGCTGGGTCGCAGAGGGGAGGGGCGCGGGGCTGGTGTGGTTCGTTCTTCCTTTTTTGGCGGAGCGACGGTAACTTTGTGTGCCCTGTGGTATCTCTAGGGGCCGCAGGGGATGGCGTTCGTCCTCGTCCGGAACGGGCACGGAGCAGCCGGGTGAGCGGAGCAGCCGGGCGCGCGTGAGGTGGGGGGCGTTGCGGGGGTGGGTCCTTGTGGAGTGATGGGATGCCGGCTGACAGGGCTGCTGTGTGTGTATTGTTGTTGTTTTTGTTTAGGTGACGAAAAGGCACCTGGCCCGTGGAGGACCGATGCAGTGGGCTGACCGTGCGCTTGTTCTTCTGAAGGATGGGTGGACTGAGACTCTCGGCCCCTTGAAAGCTAAGTTGAGGCAACGGTGCTGGGGAAGGGGTTGGGGGAGGCAGGGGTTTTAAGGATGGTGCAGCGGAGCGGGCTGTCCGGGAAGCGGTCCCCTTTGAGAGCAGGGAAAAGGAGCGGGTTCCTCTTCAATGTGACGGGAACGTGTGCCGGGCAGGGCGGTTCCAGGCTGTGTGCGTTATTGTGCAGTGTGTGTGTTTCGTGTTGGGTGTCTCCGACCTTCCTCGGGTCTCGGTTGCTGTCTTTGTTCTTTAGGAGCCAGGCAGGTGCCTCGGCAGCGTTAGTAGGGCCCGGCGAGGCCCTAGTCGTGGGCTCGGCGCCCGTCGGGCGCTTCTCTTTTGGCGTCGCAAGCTTCGGGCGTGGATCGTTTTGGCGTCTCGGACGGTCGTCTTGGGCGGCGGCGTTCCCGGCTGCGTGAGCAGCGCCGCTCTGTCGCTGTGAGTTTTTTGGGACTGGCGTTTCTTCCTTGCATCCTTAGGCGGTTAGGTCTTGAAGCTGGGCTGCTTGCACGTCCGTCGTCTCGGTTGTGAGAGGAAGCTCTTGTCACGGGCCGCGAAGCTGTCGGCGTGCTCTGGCGTTGCCGTAGGGCCTGCCGACGTCACCGTCGGGGTCCCGCAGGGCGGTCTTGCCGGACGGGGGGTTTCCGTCTGGGTGTCGTCGTTCTCTCCGAGAGCTGCCTCTCATCCTTCGGGGCGCGTGGCCTGTAGCGTTCTGTGTAGCGTTGTTCTGTGTTTGTCTTGGAGCCGCCCTGCCCGGGGATGTAGAGTCAGGGCAAGGCGGGTGGTGCTGGCATCTAGGGATGCGCCCAGGCTGTGGCGGGGGTGGGGGGGAAGGAATTTTGCAGCCGTCTTGGATCGACTGGCTGTTGTCGGTGGGTGAGGGAAGTAATTCCTGTTGGGTTTTGTGGGCCCCCAGGGAACAACCGTAGGTGTCCGGGGGAGGGAGCTAGAGCCTTAGCTGAGCGGGTAGCGTGTCAAGGGTGTTCTGGCTTGTCTGTGTGCTGGGCTTACTGTTTGATGTATTGTGCGCATGTTTAAGAGCCGCCCTAGTTGGGCTCTCGAGGGGTGTTCCTACGTGCGATCGAGACCTGCGTCGTGGTTCAGCTGTCGCTGTGCATGCAGGTGACGTGTTTGGCATCGGTTTGGCAGGTGCCAAGGGAGGAGTCGTGCAGGGTGATGGAGGACGGCGCTGTAAGCAGGTGAGTTGGTGTGCGGTGTATCTGGAGGGAAGATGTGGCTGTTGGCTCTATGAGCCCGTTGTGGTAATTTTTCTTTGTGGACGCATGCGAGGAGCCGAGCGGGATCTGGGCACCGGAGGGGTGCCCAGGCACAGGGTGAGCGGTGACGGGTGGGCTGAAGCGTAGCGATTCGTCCTGAGGGGTCGCGTTGCAGGTGGTTGCGAGCAACGTGCGTTTGGCTCTTGCAGGTGGCGGGCGAGCCTCAAGACGGCAACCGGATCTGATGGAGGCCGGGCAGGTGAGCTGTCGAGGAAAAGGTGCGTGTCTGAGATGCCTGAGATGGGGGGTGGGGGGGGGGGTGTTTGTGCGGGTATCCTGAGACTCCCGCAGCACCCGAGCGGGTCCTTTTTTGCTTGGGTTCTTGCAGGTGCCGCACGCAGGCTTCGGAGGGGAGACGCCGCGTGCCGACGAGAGGTCCGAGAGGTGAGGGGCTTGAAGGCCAGGCGGCTGTTTGAGAGCAAGGTGTCGTACGGCCACTCAGTTGAAGCGTTTGTCTCTGGTTTTGCAGGTTGTGCGCCGGCTGCCTTTGGGCCTGGATGCGCGTTTGAGGTGAGCTGGGTCGCAGAGGGGAGGGGCGCGGGGCTGGTGTGGTTCGTTCTTCCTTTTTTGGCGGAGCGACGGTAACTTTGTGTGCCCTGTGGTATCTCTAGGGGCCGCAGGGGAT
Source organism: Phalacrocorax aristotelis (assembly GCF_949628215.1). Lineage (NCBI taxonomy): Eukaryota > Metazoa > Chordata > Aves > Suliformes > Phalacrocoracidae > Phalacrocorax > Phalacrocorax aristotelis. The sequence goes on along the minus strand of NW_027441092.1, from coordinate 26,148 downwards.
GGCGTTCGTCCTCGTCCGGAACGGGCACGGAGCAGCCGGGTGAGCGGAGCAGCCGGGCGCGCGTGAGGTGGGGGGCGTTGCGGGGGTGGGTCCTTGTGGAGTGATGGGATGCCGGCTGACAGGGCTGCTGTGTGTGTATTGTTGTTGTTTTTGTTTAGGTGATGAAAAGGCACCTGGCCCGTGGAGGACCGATGCAGTGGGCTGACCGTGCGCTTGTTCTTCTGAAGGATGGGTGGACTGAGACTCTCGGCCCCTTGAAAGCTAAGTTGAGGCAACGGTGCTGGGGAAGGGGTTGGGGGAGGCAGGGGTTTTAAGGATGGTGCAGCGGAGCGGGCTGTCCGGGAAGCGGTCCCCTTTGAGAGCAGGGAAAAGGAGCGGGTTCCTCTTCAATGTGACGGGAACGTGTGCCGGGCAGGGCGGTTCCAGGCTGTGTGCGTTATTGTGCAGTGTGTGTGTTTCGTGTTGGGTGTCTCCGACCTTCCTCGGGTCTCGGTTGCTGTCTTTGTTCTTTAGGAGCCAGGCAGGTGCCTCGGCAGCGTTAGTAGGGCCCGGCGAGGCCCTAGTCGTGGGCTCGGCGCCCGTCGGGCGCTTCTCTTTTGGCGTCGCAAGCTTCGGGCGTGGATCGTTTTGGCGTCTCGGACAGTCGTCTTGGGCGGCGGCGTTCCCGGCTGCGTGAGCAGCGCCGCTCTGTCGCTGTGAGTTTTTTGGGACTGGCGTTTCTTCCTTGCATCCTTAGGCGGTTAGGTCTTGAAGCTGGGCTGCTTGCACGTCCGTCGTCTCGGTTGTGAGAGGAAGCTCTTGTCACGGGCCGCGAAGCTGTCGGCGTGCTCTGGCGTTGCCGTAGGGCCTGCCGACGTCACCGTCGGGGTCCCGCAGGGCGGTCTTGCCGGACGGGGGGTTTCCGTCTGGGTGTCGTCGTTCTCTCCGAGAGCTGCCTCTCATCCTTCGGGGCGCGTGGCCTGTAGCGTTCTGTGTAGCGTTGTTCTGTGTTTGTCTTGGAGCCGCCCTGCCCGGGGATGTAGAGTCAGGGCAAGGCGGGTGGTGCTGGCATCTAGGGATGCGCCCAGGCTGTGGCGGGGGTGGGGGGGAAGGAATTTTGCAGCCGTCTTGGATCGACTGGCTGTTGTCGGTGGGTGAGGGAAGTAATTCCTGTTGGGTTTTGTGGGCCCCCAGGGAACAACCGTAGGTGTCTGGGGGAGGGAGCTAGAGCCTTAGCTGAGCGGGTAGCGTGTCAAGGGTGTTCTGGCTTGTCTGTGTGCTGGGCTTACTGTTTGATGTATTGTGCTCATGTTTAAGAGCCGCCCTAGTTGGGCTCTCGAGGGGTGTTCCTACGTGCGATCGAGACCTGCGTCGTGGTTCAGCTGTCGCTGTGCATGCAGGTGACGTGTTTGGCATCGGTTTGGCAGGTGCCGAGGGAGGAGTCGTGCAGGGTGATGGAGGACGGCGCTGTAAGCAGGTGAGTTGGTGTGCGGTGTATCTGGAGGGAAGATGTGGCTGTTGGCTCTATGAGCCCGTTGTGGTAATTTTTCTCTGTGGACGCATGCGAGGAGCCGAGCGGGATCTGGGCACCGGAGGGGTGCCCAGGCACAGGGTGAGCGGTGACGGGTGGGCTGAAGCGTAGCGATTCGTCCTGAGGGGTCGCGTTGCAGGTGGTTGCGAGCAACGTGCGTTTGGCTCTTGCAGTTGGCGGGCGAGCCTCAAGACGGCAACCGGATCTGATGGAGGCCGGGCAGGTGAGCTGTCGAGGAAAAGGTGCGTGTCTGAGATGCCTGAGATGGGGGGTGGGGGGGGGGGGTGTTTGTGCGGGTATCCTGAGACTCCCGCAGCACCTGAGCGGGTCCTTTTTTGCTTGGGTTCTTGCGGGTGCCGCACGCAGGCTTCGGAGGGGAGACGCCGCGTGCCGATGAGAGGTCCGAGAGGTGAGGGGCTTGAAGGCCAGGCGGCTGTTTGAGAGCAAGGTGTCGTACGGCCACTCAGTTGAAGCGTTTGTCTCTGGTTTTGCAGGTTGTGCGCCGGCTGCCTTTGGGCCTGGATGCGCGTTTGAGGTGAGCTGGGTCGCAGAGGGGAGGGGCGCGGGGCTGGTGTGGTTCGTTCTTCCTTTTTTGGCGGAGCGACGGTAACTTTGTGTGCCCTGTGGTATCTCTAGGGGCCGCAGGGGATGGCGTTCGTCCTCGTCCGGAACGGGCACGGAGCAGCCGGGTGAGCGGAGCAGCCGGGCGCGCGTGAGGTGGGGGGCGTTGCGGGGGTGGGTCCTTGTGGAGTGATGGGATGCCGGCTGACAGGGCTGCTGTGTGTGTATTGTTGTTGTTTTTGTTTAGGTGACGAAAAGGCACCTGGCCCGTGGAGGACCGATGCAGTGGGCTGACCGTGCGCTTGTTCTTCTGAAGGATGGGTGGACTGAGACTCTCGGCCCCTTGAAAGCTAAGTTGAGGCAACGGTGCTGGGGAAGGGGTTGGGGGAGGCAGGGGTTTTAAGGATGGTGCAGCGGAGCGGGCTGTCCGGGAAGCGGTCCCCTTTGAGAGCAGGGAAAAGGAGCGGGTTCCTCTTCAATGTGACGGGAACGTGTGCCGGGCAGGGCGGTTCCAGGCTGTGTGCGTTATTGTGCAGTGTGTGTGTTTCGTGTTGGGTGTCTCCGACCTTCCTCGGGTCTCGGTTGCTGTCTTTGTTCTTTAGGAGCCAGGCAGGTGCCTCGGCAGCGTTAGTAGGGCCCGGCGAGGCCCTAGTCGTGGGCTCGGCGCCCGTCGGGCGCTTCTCTTTTGGCGTCGCAAGCTTCGGGCGTGGATCGTTTTGGCGTCTCGGACGGTCGTCTTGGGCGGCGGCGTTCCCGGCTGCGTGAGCAGCGCCGCTCTGTCGCTGTGAGTTTTTTGGGACTGGCGTTTCTTCCTTGCATCCTTAGGCGGTTAGGTCTTGAAGCTGGGCTGCTTGCACGTCCGTCGTCTCGGTTGTGAGAGGAAGCTCTTGTCACGGGCCGCGAAGCTGTCGGCGTGCTCTGGCGTTGCCGTAGGGCCTGCCGACGTCACCGTCGGGGTCCCGCAGGGCGGTCTTGCCGGACGGGGGGTTTCCGTCTGGGTGTCGTCGTTCTCTCCGAGAGCTGCCTCTCATCCTTCGGGGCGCGTGGCCTGTAGCGTTCTGTGTAGCGTTGTTCTGTGTTTGTCTTGGAGCCGCCCTGCCCGGGGATGTAGAGTCAGGGCAAGGCGGGTGGTGCTGGCATCTAGGGATGCGCCCAGGCTGTGGCGGGGGTGGGGGGGAAGGAATTTTGCAGCCGTCTTGGATCGACTGGCTGTTGTCGGTGGGTGAGGGAAGTAATTCCTGTTGGGTTTTGTGGGCCCCCAGGGAACAACCGTAGGTGTCTGGGGGAGGGAGCTAGAGCCTTAGCTGAGCGGGTAGCGTGTCAAGGGTGTTCTGGCTTGTCTGTGTGCTGGGCTTACTGTTTGATGTATTGTGCTCATGTTTAAGAGCCGCCCTAGTTGGGCTCTCGAGGGGTGTTCCTACGTGCGATCGAGACCTGCGTCGTGGTTCAGCTGTCGCTGTGCATGCAGGTGACGTGTTTGGCATCGGTTTGGCAGGTGCCGAGGGAGGAGTCGTGCAGGGTGATGGAGGACGGCGCTGTAAGCAGGTGAGTTGGTGTGCGGTGTATCTGGAGGGAAGATGTGGCTGTTGGCTCTATGAGCCCGTTGTGGTAATTTTTCTTTGTGGACGCATGCGAGGAGCCGAGCGGGATCTGGGCACCGGAGGGGTGCCCAGGCACAGGGTGAGCGGTGACGGGTGGGCTGAAGCGTAGCGATTCGTCCTGAGGGGTCGCGTTGCAGGTGGTTGCGAGCAACGTGCGTTTGGCTCTTGCAGGTGGCGGGCGAGCCTCAAGACGGCAACCGGATCTGATGGAGGCCGGGCAGGTGAGCTGTCGAGGAAAAGGTGCGTGTCTGAGATGCCTGAGATGGGGGGGGGGGGGGGGGGGGGGGGTGTTTGTGCGGGTATCCTGAGACTCCCGCAGCACCCGAGCGGGTCCTTTTTTGCTTGGGTTCTTGCAGGTGCCGCACGCAGGCTTCGGAGGGGAGACGCCGCGTGCCGACGAGAGGTCCGAGAGGTGAGGGGCTTGAAGGCCAGGCGGCTGTTTGAGAGCAAGGTGTCGTACGGCCACTCAGTTGAAGCGTTTGTCTCTGGTTTTGCAGGTTGTGCGCCGGCTGCCTTTGGGCCTGGATGCGCGTTTGAGGTGAGCTGGGTCGCAGAGGGGAGGGGCGCGGGGCTGGTGTGGTTCGTTCTTCCTTTTTTGGCGGAGCGACGGTAACTTTGTGTGCCCTGTGGTATCTCTAGGGGCCGCAGGGGATGGCGTTCGTCCTCGTCCGGAACGGGCACGGAGCAGCCGGGTGAGCGGAGCAGCCGGGCGCGCGTGAGGTGGGGGGCGTTGCGGGGGTGGGTCCTTGTGGAGTGATGGGATGCCGGCTGACAGGGCTGCTGTGTGTGTATTGTTGTTGTTTTTGTTTAGGTGACGAAAAGGCACCTGGCCCGTGGAGGACCGATGCAGTGGGCTGACCGTGCGCTTGTTCTTCTGAAGGATGGGTGGACTGAGACTCTCGGCCCCTTGAAAGCTAAGTTGAGGCAACGGTGCTGGGGAAGGGGTTGGGGGAGGCAGGGGTTTTAAGGATGGTGCAGCGGAGCGGGCTGTCCGGGAAGCGGTCCCCTTTGAGAGCAGGGAAAAGGAGCGGGTTCCTCTTCAATGTGACGGGAACGTGTGCCGGGCAGGGCGGTTCCAGGCTGTGTGCGTTATTGTGCAGTGTGTGTGTTTCGTGTTGGGTGTCTCCGACCTTCCTCGGGTCTCGGTTGCTGTCTTTGTTCTTTAGGAGCCAGGCAGGTGCCTCGGCAGCGTTAGTAGGGCCCGGCGAGGCCCTAGTCGTGGGCTCGGCGCCCGTCGGGCGCTTCTCTTTTGGCGTCGCAAGCTTCGGGCGTGGATCGTTTTGGCGTCTCGGACGGTCGTCTTGGGCGGCGGCGTTCCCGGCTGCGTGAGCAGCGCCGCTCTGTCGCTGTGAGTTTTTTGGGACTGGCGTTTCTTCCTTGCATCCTTAGGCGGTTAGGTCTTGAAGCTGGGCTGCTTGCACGTCCGTCGTCTCGGTTGTGAGAGGAAGCTCTTGTCACGGGCCGCGAAGCTGTCGGCGTGCTCTGGCGTTGCCGTAGGGCCTGCCGACGTCACCGTCGGGGTCCCGCAGGGCGGTCTTGCCGGACGGGGGGTTTCCGTCTGGGTGTCGTCGTTCTCTCCGAGAGCTGCCTCTCATCCTTCGGGGCGCGTGGCCTGTAGCGTTCTGTGTAGCGTTGTTCTGTGTTTGTCTTGGAGCCGCCCTGCCCGGGGATGTAGAGTCAGGGCAAGGCGGGTGGTGCTGGCATCTAGGGATGCGCCCAGGCTGTGGCGGGGGTGGGGGGGAAGGAATTTTGCAGCCGTCTTGGATCGACTGGCTGTTGTCGGTGGGTGAGGGAAGTAATTCCTGTTGGGTTTTGTGGGCCCCCAGGGAACAACCGTAGGTGTCTGGGGGAGGGAGCTAGAGCCTTAGCTGAGCGGGTAGCGTGTCAAGGGTGTTCTGGCTTGTCTGTGTGCTGGGCTTACTGTTTGATGTATTGTGCGCATGTTTAAGAGCCGCCCTAGTTGGGCTCTCGAGGGGTGTTCCTACGTGCGATCGAGACCTGCGTCGTGGTTCAGCTGTCGCTGTGCATGCAGGTGACGTGTTTGGCATCGGTTTGGCAGGTGCCGAGGGAGGAGTCGTGCAGGGTGATGGAGGACGGCGCTGTAAGCAGGTGAGTTGGTGTGCGGTGTATCTGGAGGGAAGATGTGGCTGTTGGCTCTATGAGCCCGTTGTGGTAATTTTTCTTTGTGGACGCATGCGAGGAGCCGAGCGGGATCTGGGCACCGGAGGGGTGCCCAGGCACAGGGTGAGCGGTGACGGGTGGGCTGAAGCGTAGCGATTCGTCCTGAGGGGTCGCGTTGCAGGTGGTTGCGAGCAACGTGCGTTTGGCTCTTGCAGGTGGCGGGCGAGCCTCAAGACGGCAACCGGATCTGATGGAGGCCGGGCAGGTGAGCTGTCGAGGAAAAGGTGCGTGTCTGAGATGCCTGAGATGGGGGGTGGGGGGGGGGGGGTGTTTGTGCGGGTATCCTGAGACTCCCGCAGCACCCGAGCGGGTCCTTTTTTGCTTGGGTTCTTGCAGGTGCCGCACGCAGGCTTCGGAGGGGAGGCGCCGCGTGCCGACGAGAGGTCCGAGAGGTGAGGGGCTTGAAGGCCAGGCGGCTGTTTGAGAGCAAGGTGTCGTACGGCCACTCAGTTGAAGCGTTTGTCTCTGGTTTTGCAGGTTGTGCGCCGGCTGCCTTTGGGCCTGGATGCGCGTTTGAGGTGAGCTGGGTCGCAGAGGGGAGGGGCGCGGGGCTGGTGTGGTTCGTTCTTCCTTTTTTGGCGGAGCGACGGTAACTTTGTGTGCCCTGTGGTATCTCTAGGGGCCGCAGGGGATGGCGTTCGTCCTCGTCCGGAACGGGCACGGAGCAGCCGGGTGAGCGGAGCAGCCGGGCGCGCGTGAGGTGGGGGGCGTTGCGGGGGTGGGTCCTTGTGGAGTGATGGGATGCCGGCTGACAGGGCTGCTGTGTGTGTATTGTTGTTGTTTTTGTTTAGGTGACGAAAAGGCACCTGGCCCGTGGAGGACCGATGCAGTGGGCTGACCGTGCGCTTGTTCTTCTGAAGGATGGGTGGACTGAGACTCTCGGCCCCTTGAAAGCTAAGTTGAGGCAACGGTGCTGGGGAAGGGGTTGGGGGAGGCAGGGGTTTTAAGGATGGTGCAGCGGAGCGGGCTGTCCGGGAAGCGGTCCCCTTTGAGAGCAGGGAAAAGGAGCGGGTTCCTCTTCAATGTGACGGGAACGTGTGCCGGGCAGGGCGGTTCCAGGCTGTGTGCGTTATTGTGCAGTGTGTGTGTTTCGTGTTGGGTGTCTCCGACCTTCCTCGGGTCTCGGTTGCTGTCTTTGTTCTTTAGGAGCCAGGCAGGTGCCTCGGCAGCGTTAGTAGGGCCCGGCGAGGCCCTAGTCGTGGGCTCGGCGCCCGTCGGGCGCTTCTCTTTTGGCGTCGCAAGCTTCGGGCGTGGATCGTTTTGGCGTCTCGGACGGTCGTCTTGGGCGGCGGCGTTCCCGGCTGCGTGAGCAGCGCCGCTCTGTCGCTGTGAGTTTTTTGGGACTGGCGTTTCTTCCTTGCATCCTTAGGCGGTTAGGTCTTGAAGCTGGGCTGCTTGCACGTCCGTCGTCTCGGTTGTGAGAGGAAGCTCTTGTCACGGGCCGCGAAGCTGTCGGCGTGCTCTGGCGTTGCCGTAGGGCCTGCCGACGTCACCGTCGGGGTCCCGCAGGGCGGTCTTGCCGGACGGGGGGTTTCCGTCTGGGTGTCGTCGTTCTCTCCGAGAGCTGCCTCTCATCCTTCGGGGCGCGTGGCCTGTAGCGTTCTGTGTAGCGTTGTTCTGTGTTTGTCTTGGAGCCGCCCTGCCCGGGGATGTAGAGTCAGGGCAAGGCGGGTGGTGCTGGCATCTAGGGATGCGCCCAGGCTGTGGCGGGGGTGGGGGGGAAGGAATTTTGCAGCCGTCTTGGATCGACTGGCTGTTGTCGGTGGGTGAGGGAAGTAATTCCTGTTGGGTTTTGTGGGCCCCCAGGGAACAACCGTAGGTGTCTGGGGGAGGGAGCTAGAGCCTTAGCTGAGCGGGTAGCGTGTCAAGGGTGTTCTGGCTTGTCTGTGTGCTGGGCTTACTGTTTGATGTATTGTGCTCATGTTTAAGAGCCGCCCTAGTTGGGCTCTCGAGGGGTGTTCCTACGTGCGATCGAGACCTGCGTCGTGGTTCAGCTGTCGCTGTGCATGCAGGTGACGTGTTTGGCATCGGTTTGGCAGGTGCCGAGGGAGGAGTCGTGCAGGGTGATGGAGGACGGCGCTGTAAGCAGGTGAGTTGGTGTGCGGTGTATCTGGAGGGAAGATGTGGCTGTTGGCTCTATGAGCCCGTTGTGGTAATTTTTCTCTGTGGACGCATGCGAGGAGCCGAGCGGGATCTGGGCACCGGAGGGGTGCCCAGGCACAGGGTGAGCGGTGACGGGTGGGCTGAAGCGTAGCGATTCGTCCTGAGGGGTCGCGTTGCAGGTGGTTGCGAGCAACGTGCGTTTGGCTCTTGCAGTTGGCGGGCGAGCCTCAAGACGGCAACCGGATCTGATGGAGGCCGGGCAGGTGAGCTGTCGAGGAAAAGGTGCGTGTCTGAGATGCCTGAGATGGGGGGTGGGGGGGGGGGGTGTTTGTGCGGGTATCCTGAGACTCCCGCAGCACCCGAGCGGGTCCTTTTTTGCTTGGGTTCTTGCGGGTGCCGCACGCAGGCTTCGGAGGGGAGACGCCGCGTGCCGATGAGAGGTCCGAGAGGTGAGGGGCTTGAAGGCCAGGCGGCTGTTTGAGAGCAAGGTGTCGTACGGCCACTCAGTTGAAGCGTTTGTCTCTGGTTTTGCAGGTTGTGCGCCGGCTGCCTTTGGGCCTGGATGCGCGTTTGAGGTGAGCTGGGTCGCAGAGGGGAGGGGCGCGGGGCTGGTGTGGTTCGTTCTTCCTTTTTTGGCGGAGCGACGGTAACTTTGTGTGCCCTGTGGTATCTCTAGGGGCCGCAGGGGATGGCGTTCGTCCTCGTCCGGAACGGGCACGGAGCAGCCGGGTGAGCGGAGCAGCCGGGCGCGCGTGAGGTGGGGGGCGTTGCGGGGGTGGGTCCTTGTGGAGTGATGGGATGCCGGCTGACAGGGCTGCTGTGTGTGTATTGTTGTTGTTTTTGTTTAGGTGACGAAAAGGCACCTGGCCCGTGGAGGACCGATGCAGTGGGCTGACCGTGCGCTTGTTCTTCTGAAGGATGGGTGGACTGAGACTCTCGGCCCCTTGAAAGCTAAGTTGAGGCAACGGTGCTGGGGAAGGGGTTGGGGGAGGCAGGGGTTTTAAGGATGGTGCAGCGGAGCGGGCTGTCCGGGAAGCGGTCCCCTTTGAGAGCAGGGAAAAGGAGCGGGTTCCTCTTCAATGTGACGGGAACGTGTGCCGGGCAGGGCGGTTCCAGGCTGTGTGCGTTATTGTGCAGTGTGTGTGTTTCGTGTTGGGTGTCTCCGACCTTCCTCGGGTCTCGGTTGCTGTCTTTGTTCTTTAGGAGCCAGGCAGGTGCCTCGGCAGCGTTAGTAGGGCCCGGCGAGGCCCTAGTCGTGGGCTCGGCGCCCGTCGGGCGCTTCTCTTTTGGCGTCGCAAGCTTCGGGCGTGGATCGTTTTGGCGTCTCGGACGGTCGTCTTGGGCGGCGGCGTTCCCGGCTGCGTGAGCAGCGCCGCTCTGTCGCTGTGAGTTTTTTGGGACTGGCGTTTCTTCCTTGCATCCTTAGGCGGTTAGGTCTTGAAGCTGGGCTGCTTGCACGTCCGTCGTCTCGGTTGTGAGAGGAAGCTCTTGTCACGGGCCGCGAAGCTGTCGGCGTGCTCTGGCGTTGCCGTAGGGCCTGCCGACGTCACCGTCGGGGTCCCGCAGGGCGGTCTTGCCGGACGGGGGGTTTCCGTCTGGGTGTCGTCGTTCTCTCCGAGAGCTGCCTCTCATCCTTCGGGGCGCGTGGCCTGTAGCGTTCTGTGTAGCGTTGTTCTGTGTTTGTCTTGGAGCCGCCCTGCCCGGGGATGTAGAGTCAGGGCAAGGCGGGTGGTGCTGGCATCTAGGGATGCGCCCAGGCTGTGGCGGGGGTGGGGGGGAAGGAATTTTGCAGCCGTCTTGGATCGACTGGCTGTTGTCGGTGGGTGAGGGAAGTAATTCCTGTTGGGTTTTGTGGGCCCCCAGGGAACAACCGTAGGTGTCTGGGGGAGGGAGCTAGAGCCTTAGCTGAGCGGGTAGCGTGTCAAGGGTGTTCTGGCTTGTCTGTGTGCTGGGCTTACTGTTTGATGTATTGTGCTCATGTTTAAGAGCCGCCCTAGTTGGGCTCTCGAGGGGTGTTCCTACGTGCGATCGAGACCTGCGTCGTGGTTCAGCTGTCGCTGTGCATGCAGGTGACGTGTTTGGCATCGGTTTGGCAGGTGCCGAGGGAGGAGTCGTGCAGGGTGATGGAGGACGGCGCTGTAAGCAGGTGAGTTGGTGTGCGGTGTATCTGGAGGGAAGATGTGGCTGTTGGCTCTATGAGCCCGTTGTGGTAATTTTTCTTTGTGGACGCATGCGAGGAGCCGAGCGGGATCTGGGCACCGGAGGGGTGCCCAGGCACAGGGTGAGCGGTGACGGGTGGGCTGAAGCGTAGCGATTCGTCCTGAGGGGTCGCGTTGCAGGTGGTTGCGAGCAACGTGCGTTTGGCTCTTGCAGGTGGCGGGCGAGCCTCAAGACGGCAACCGGATCTGATGGAGGCCGGGCAGGTGAGCTGTCGAGGAAAAGGTGCGTGTCTGAGATGCCTGAGATGGGGGGTGGGGGGGGGGGGGGTGTTTGTGCGGGTATCCTGAGACTCCCGCAGCACCCGAGCGGGTCCTTTTTTGCTTGGGTTCTTGCAGGTGCCGCACGCAGGCTTCGGAGGGGAGACGCCGCGTGCCGACGAGAGGTCCGAGAGGTGAGGGGCTTGAAGGCCAGGCGGCTGTTTGAGAGCAAGGTGTCGTACGGCCACTCAGTTGAAGCGTTTGTCTCTGGTTTTGCAGGTTGTGCGCCGGCTGCCTTTGGGCCTGGATGCGCGTTTGAGGTGAGCTGGGTCGCAGAGGGGAGGGGCGCGGGGCTGGTGTGGTTCGTTCTTCCTTTTTTGGCGGAGCGACGGTAACTTTGTGTGCCCTGTGGTATCTCTAGGGGCCGCAGGGGATGGCGTTCGTCCTCGTCCGGAACGGGCACGGAGCAGCCGGGTGAGCGGAGCAGCCGGGCGCGCGTGAGGTGGGGGGCGTTGCGGGGGTGGGTCCTTGTGGAGTGATGGGATGCCGGCTGACAGGGCTGCTGTGTGTGTATTGTTGTTGTTTTTGTTTAGGTGACGAAAAGGCACCTGGCCCGTGGAGGACCGATGCAGTGGGCTGACCGTGCGCTTGTTCTTCTGAAGGATGGGTGGACTGAGACTCTCGGCCCCTTGAAAGCTAAGTTGAGGCAACGGTGCTGGGGAAGGGGTTGGGGGAGGCAGGGGTTTTAAGGATGGTGCAGCGGAGCGGGCTGTCCGGGAAGCGGTCCCCTTTGAGAGCAGGGAAAAGGAGCGGGTTCCTCTTCAATGTGACGGGAACGTGTGCCGGGCAGGGCGGTTCCAGGCTGTGTGCGTTATTGTGCAGTGTGTGTGTTTCGTGTTGGGTGTCTCCGACCTTCCTCGGGTCTCGGTTGCTGTCTTTGTTCTTTAGGAGCCAGGCAGGTGCCTCGGCAGCGTTAGTAGGGCCCGGCGAGGCCCTAGTCGTGGGCTCGGCGCCCGTCGGGCGCTTCTCTTTTGGCGTCGCAAGCTTCGGGCGTGGATCGTTTTGGCGTCTCGGACGGTCGTCTTGGGCGGCGGCGTTCCCGGCTGCGTGAGCAGCGCCGCTCTGTCGCTGTGAGTTTTTTGGGACTGGCGTTTCTTCCTTGCATCCTTAGGCGGTTAGGTCTTGAAGCTGGGCTGCTTGCACGTCCGTCGTCTCGGTTGTGAGAGGAAGCTCTTGTCACGGGCCGCGAAGCTGTCGGCGTGCTCTGGCGTTGCCGTAGGGCCTGCCGACGTCACCGTCGGGGTCCCGCAGGGCGGTCTTGCCGGACGGGGGGTTTCCGTCTGGGTGTCGTCGTTCTCTCCGAGAGCTGCCTCTCATCCTTCGGGGCGCGTGGCCTGTAGCGTTCTGTGTAGCGTTGTTCTGTGTTTGTCTTGGAGCCGCCCTGCCCGGGGATGTAGAGTCAGGGCAAGGCGGGTGGTGCTGGCATCTAGGGATGCGCCCAGGCTGTGGCGGGGGTGGGGGGGAAGGAATTTTGCAGCCGTCTTGGATCGACTGGCTGTTGTCGGTGGGTGAGGGAAGTAATTCCTGTTGGGTTTTGTGGGCCCCCAGGGAACAACCGTAGGTGTCTGGGGGAGGGAGCTAGAGCCTTAGCTGAGCGGGTAGCGTGTCAAGGGTGTTCTGGCTTGTCTGTGTGCTGGGCTTACTGTTTGATGTATTGTGCGCATGTTTAAGAGCCGCCCTAGTTGGGCTCTCGAGGGGTGTTCCTACGTGCGATCGAGACCTGCGTCGTGGTTCAGCTGTCGCTGCGCATGCAGGTGACGTGTTTGGCATCGGTTTGGCAGGTGCCGAGGGAGGAGTCGTGCAGGGTGATGGAGGACGGCGCTGTAAGCAGGTGAGTTGGTGTGCGGTGTATCTGGAGGGAAGATGTGGCTGTTGGCTCTATGAGCCCGTTGTGGTAATTTTTCTTTGTGGACGCATGCGAGGAGCCGAGCGGGATCTGGGCACCGGAGGGGTGCCCAGGCACAGGGTGAGCGGTGACGGGTGGGCTGAAGCGTAGCGATTCGTCCTGAGGGGTCGCGTTGCAGGTGGTTGCGAGCAACGTGCGTTTGGCTCTTGCAGGTGGCGGGCGAGCCTCAAGACGGCAACCGGATCTGATGGAGGCCGGGCAGGTGAGCTGTCGAGGAAAAGGTGCGTGTCTGAGATGCCTGAGATGGGGGGTGGGGGGTGGTGGTGTTTGTGCGGGTATCCTGAGACTCCCGCAGCACCCGAGCGGGTCCTTTTTTGCTTGGGTTCTTGCAGGTGCCGCACGCAGGCTTCGGAGGGGAGACGCCGCGTGCCGACGAGAGGTCCGAGAGGTGAGGGGCTTGAAGGCCAGGCGGCTGTTTGAGAGCAAGGTGTCGTACGGCCACTCAGTTGAAGCGTTTGTCTCTGGTTTTGCAGGTTGTGCGCCGGCTGCCTTTGGGCCTGGATGCGCGTTTGAGGTGAGCTGGGTCGCAGAGGGGAGGGGCGCGGGGCTGGTGTGGTTCGTTCTTCCTTTTTTGGCGGAGCGACGGTAACTTTGTGTGCCCTGTGGTATCTCTAGGGGCCGCAGGGGATGGCGTTCGTCCTCGTCCGGAACGGGCACGGAGCAGCCGGGTGAGCGGAGCAGCCGGGCGCGCGTGAGGTGGGGGGCGTTGCGGGGGTGGGTCCTTGTGGAGTGATGGGATGCCGGCTGACAGGGCTGCTGTGTGTGTATTGTTGTTGTTTTTGTTTAGGTGACGAAAAGGCACCTGGCCCGTGGAGGACCGATGCAGTGGGCTGACCGTGCGCTTGTTCTTCTGAAGGATGGGTGGACTGAGACTCTCGGCCCCTTGAAAGCTAAGTTGAGGCAACGGTGCTGGGGAAGGGGTTGGGGGAGGCAGGGGTTTTAAGGATGGTGCAGCGGAGCGGGCTGTCCGGGAAGCGGTCCCCTTTGAGAGCAGGGAAAAGGAGCGGGTTCCTCTTCAATGTGACGGGAACGTGTGCTGGGCAGGGCGGTTCCAGGCTGTGTGCGTTATTGTGCAGTGTGTGTGTTTCGTGTTGGGTGTCTCCGACCTTCCTCGGGTCTCGGTTGCTGTCTTTGTTCTTTAGGAGCCAGGCAGGTGCCTCGGCAGCGTTAGTAGGGCCCGGCGAGGCCCTAGTCGTGGGCTCGGCGCCCGTCGGGCGCTTCTCTTTTGGCGTCGCAAGCTTCGGGCGTGGATCGTTTTGGCGTCTCGGACGGTCGTCTTGGGCGGCGGCGTTCCCGGCTGCGTGAGCAGCGCCGCTCTGTCGCTGTGAGTTTTTTGGGACTGGCGTTTCTTCCTTGCATCCTTAGGCGGTTAGGTCTTGAAGCTGGGCTGCTTGCACGTCCGTCGTCTCGGTTGTGAGAGGAAGCTCTTGTCACGGGCCGCGAAGCTGTCGGCGTGCTCTGGCGTTGCCGTAGGGCCTGCCGACGTCACCGTCGGGGTCCCGCAGGGCGGTCTTGCCGGACGGGGGGTTTCCGTCTGGGTGTCGTCGTTCTCTCCGAGAGCTGCCTCTCATCCTTCGGGGCGCGTGGCCTGTAGCGTTCTGTGTAGCGTTGTTCTGTGTTTGTCTTGGAGCCGCCCTGCCCGGGGATGTAGAGTCAGGGCAAGGCGGGTGGTGCTGGCATCTAGGGATGCGCCCAGGCTGTGGCGGGGGTGGGGGGGAAGGAATTTTGCAGCCGTCTTGGATCGACTGGCTGTTGTCGGTGGGTGAGGGAAGTAATTCCTGTTGGGTTTTGTGGGCCCCCAGGGAACAACCGTAGGTGTCCGGGGGAGGGAGCTAGAGCCTTAGCTGAGCGGGTAGCGTGTCAAGGGTGTTCTGGCTTGTCTGTGTGCTGGGCTTACTGTTTGATGTATTGTGCGCATGTTTAAGAGCCGCCCTAGTTGGGCTCTCGAGGGGTGTTCCTACGTGCGATCGAGACCTGCGTCGTGGTTCAGCTGTCGCTGTGCATGCAGGTGACGTGTTTGGCATCGGTTTGGCAGGTGCCAAGGGAGGAGTCGTGCAGGGTGATGGAGGACGGCGCTGTAAGCAGGTGAGTTGGTGTGCGGTGTATCTGGAGGGAAGATGTGGCTGTTGGCTCTATGAGCCCGTTGTGGTAATTTTTCTTTGTGGACGCATGCGAGGAGCCGAGCGGGATCTGGGCACCGGAGGGGTGCCCAGGCACAGGGTGAGCGGTGACGGGTGGGCTGAAGCGTAGCGATTCGTCCTGAGGGGTCGCGTTGCAGGTGGTTGCGAGCAACGTGCGTTTGGCTCTTGCAGGTGGCGGGCGAGCCTCAAGACGGCAACCGGATCTGATGGAGGCCGGGCAGGTGAGCTGTCGAGGAAAAGGTGCGTGTCTGAGATGCCTGAGATGGGGGGTGGGGGGGGGGGTGTTTGTGCGGGTATCCTGAGACTCCCGCAGCACCCGAGCGGGTCCTTTTTTGCTTGGGTTCTTGCAGGTGCCGCACGCAGGCTTCGGAGGGGAGACGCCGCGTGCCGACGAGAGGTCCGAGAGGTGAGGGGCTTGAAGGCCAGGCGGCTGTTTGAGAGCAAGGTGTCGTACGGCCACTCAGTTGAAGCGTTTGTCTCTGGTTTTGCAGGTTGTGCGCCGGCTGCCTTTGGGCCTGGATGCGCGTTTGAGGTGAGCTGGGTCGCAGAGGGGAGGGGCGCGGGGCTGGTGTGGTTCGTTCTTCCTTTTTTGGCGGAGCGACGGTAACTTTGTGTGCCCTGTGGTATCTCTAGGGGCCGCAGGGGATGGCGTTCGTCCTCGTCCGGAACGGGCACGGAGCAGCCGGGTGAGCGGAGCAGCCGGGCGCGCGTGAGGTGGGGGGCGTTGCGGGGGTGGGTCCTTGTGGAGTGATGGGATGCCGGCTGACAGGGCTGCTGTGTGTGTATTGTTGTTGTTTTTGTTTAGGTGATGAAAAGGCACCTGGCCCATGGAGGACCGATGCAGTGGGCTGACCGTGCGCTTGTTCTTCTGAAGGATGGGTGGACTGAGACTCTCGGCCCCTTGAAAGCTAAGTTGAGGCAACGGTGCTGGGGAAGGGGTTGGGGGAGGCAGGGGTTTTAAGGATGGTGCAGCGGAGCGGGCTGTCCGGGAAGCGGTCCCCTTTGAGAGCAGGGAAAAGGAGCGGGTTCCTCTTCAATGTGACGGGAACGTGTGCCGGGCAGGGCGGTTCCAGGCTGTGTGCGTTATTGTGCAGTGTGTGTGTTTCGTGTTGGGTGTCTCCGACCTTCCTCGGGTCTCGGTTGCTGTCTTTGTTCTTTAGGAGCCAGGCAGGTGCCTCGGCAGCGTTAGTAGGGCCCGGCGAGGCCCTAGTCGTGGGCTCGGCGCCCGTCGGGCGCTTCTCTTTTGGCGTCGCAAGCTTCGGGCGTGGATCGTTTTGGCGTCTCGGACGGTCGTCTTGGGCGGCGGCGTTCCCGGCTGCGTGAGCAGCGCCGCTCTGTCGCTGTGAGTTTTTTGGGACTGGCGTTTCTTCCTTGCATCCTTAGGCGGTTAGGTCTTGAAGCTGGGCTGCTTGCACGTCCGTCGTCTCGGTTGTGAGAGGAAGCTCTTGTCACGGGCCGCGAAGCTGTCGGCGTGCTCTGGCGTTGCCGTAGGGCCTGCCGACGTCACCGTCGGGGTCCCGCAGGCGGTCTTGCCGGACGGGGGGTTTCCGTCTGGGTGTCGTCGTTCTCTCCGAGAGCTGCCTCTCATCCTTCGGGGCGCGTGGCCTGTAGCGTTCTGTGTAGCGTTGTTCTGTGTTTGTCTTGGAGCCGCCCTGCCCGGGGATGTAGAGTCAGGGCAAGGCGGGTGGTGCTGGCATCTAGGGATGCGCCCAGGCTGTGGCGGGGGTGGGGGGGAAGGAATTTTGCAGCCGTCTTGGATCGACTGGCTGTTGTCGGTGGGTGAGGGAAGTAATTCCTGTTGGGTTTTGTGGGCCCCCAGGGAACAACCGTAGGTGTCTGGGGGAGGGAGCTAGAGCCTTAGCTGAGCGGGTAGCGTGTCAAGGGTGTTCTGGCTTGTCTGTGTGCTGGGCTTACTGTTTGATGTATTGTGCGCATGTTTAAGAGCCGCCCTAGTTGGGCTCTCGAGGGGTGTTCCTACGTGCGATCGAGACCTGCGTCGTGGTTCAGCTGTCGCTGTGCATGCAGGTGACGTGTTTGGCATCGGTTTGGCAGGTGCCGAGGGAGGAGTCGTGCAGGGTGATGGAGGACGGCGCTGTAAGCAGGTGAGTTGGTGTGCGGTGTATCTGGAGGGAAGATGTGGCTGTTGGCTCTATGAGCCCGTTGTGGTAATTTTTCTTTGTGGACGCATGCGAGGAGCCGAGCGGGATCTGGGCACCGGAGGGGTGCCCAGGCACAGGGTGAGCGGTGACGGGTGGGCTGAAGCGTAGCGATTCGTCCTGAGGGGTCGCGTTGCAGGTGGTTGCGAGCAACGTGCGTTTGGCTCTTGCAGGTGGCGGGCGAGCCTCAAGACGGCAACCGGATCTGATGGAGGCCGGGCAGGTGAGCTGTCGAGGAAAAGGTGCGTGTCTGAGATGCCTGAGATGGGGGGTGGGGGGTGGGGGGGGTGTTTGTGCGGGTATCCTGAGACTCCCGCAGCACCCGAGCGGGTCCTTTTTTGCTTGGGTTCTTGCAGGTGCCGCACGCAGGCTTCGGAGGGGAGACGCCGCGTGCCGACGAGAGGTCCGAGAGGTGAGGGGCTTGAAGGCCAGGCGGCTGTTTGAGAGCAAGGTGTCGTACGGCCACTCAGTTGAAGCGTTTGTCTCTGGTTTTGCAGGTTGTGCGCCGGCTGCCTTTGGGCCTGGATGCGCGTTTGAGGTGAGCTGGGTCGCAGAGGGGAGGGGCGCGGGGCTGGTGTGGTTCGTTCTTCCTTTTTTGGCGGAGCGACGGTAACTTTGTGTGCCCTGTGGTATCTCTAGGGGCCGCAGGGGATGGCGTTCGTCCTCGTCCGGAACGGGCACGGAGCAGCCGGGTGAGCGGAGCAGCCGGGCGCGCGTGAGGTGGGGGGCGTTGCGGGGGTGGGTCCTTGTGGAGTGATGGGATGCCGGCTGACAGGGCTGCTGTGTGTGTATTGTTGTTGTTTTTGTTTAGGTGACGAAAAGGCACCTGGCCCGTGGAGGACCGATGCAGTGGGCTGACCGTGCGCTTGTTCTTCTGAAGGATGGGTGGACTGAGACTCTCGGCCCCTTGAAAGCTAAGTTGAGGCAACGGTGCTGGGGAAGGGGTTGGGGGAGGCAGGGGTTTTAAGGATGGTGCAGCGGAGCGGGCTGTCCGGGAAGCGGTCCCCTTTGAGAGCAGGGAAAAGGAGCGGGTTCCTCTTCAATGTGACGGGAACGTGTGCCGGGCAGGGCGGTTCCAGGCTGTGTGCGTTATTGTGCAGTGTGTGTGTTTCGTGTTGGGTGTCTCCGACCTTCCTCGGGTCTCGGTTGCTGTCTTTGTTCTTTAGGAGCCAGGCAGGTGCCTCGGCAGCGTTAGTAGGGCCCGGCGAGGCCCTAGTCGTGGGCTCGGCGCCCGTCGGGCGCTTCTCTTTTGGCGTCGCAAGCTTCGGGCGTGGATCGTTTTGGCGTCTCGGACGGTCGTCTTGGGCAGCGGCGTTCCCGGCTGCGTGAGCAGCGCCGCTCTGTCGCTGTGAGTTTTTTGGGACTGGCGTTTCTTCCTTGCATCCTTAGGCGGTTAGGTCTTGAAGCTGGGCTGCTTGCACGTCCGTCGTCTCGGTTGTGAGAGGAAGCTCTTGTCACGGGCCGCGAAGCTGTCGGCGTGCTCTGGCGTTGCCGTAGGGCCTGCCGACGTCACCGTCGGGGTCCCGCAGGGCGGTCTTGCCGGACGGGGGGTTTCCGTCTGGGTGTCGTCGTTCTCTCCGAGAGCTGCCTCTCATCCTTCGGGGCGCGTGGCCTGTAGCGTTCTGTGTAGCGTTGTTCTGTGTTTGTCTTGGAGCCGCCCTGCCCGGGGATGTAGAGTCAGGGCAAGGCGGGTGGTGCTGGCATCTAGGGATGCGCCCAGGCTGTGGCGGGGGTGGGGGGGAAGGAATTTTGCAGCCGTCTTGGATCGACTGGCTGTTGTCGGTGGGTGAGGGAAGTAATTCCTGTTGGGTTTTGTGGGCCCCCAGGGAACAACCGTAGGTGTCTGGGGGAGGGAGCTAGAGCCTTAGCTGAGCGGGTAGCGTGTCAAGGGTGTTCTGGCTTGTCTGTGTGCTGGGCTTACTGTTTGATGTATTGTGCGCATGTTTAAGAGCCGCCCTAGTTGGGCTCTCGAGGGGTGTTCCTACGTGCGATCGAGACCTGCGTCGTGGTTCAGCTGTCGCTGCGCATGCAGGTGACGTGTTTGGCATCGGTTTGGCAGGTGCCGAGGGAGGAGTCGTGCAGGGTGATGGAGGACGGCGCTGTAAGCAGGTGAGTTGGTGTGCGGTGTATCTGGAGGGAAGATGTGGCTGTTGGCTCTATGAGCCCGTTGTGGTAATTTTTCTTTGTGGACGCATGCGAGGAGCCGAGCGGGATCTGGGCACCGGAGGGGTGCCCAGGCACAGGGTGAGCGGTGACGGGTGGGCTGAAGCGTAGCGATTCGTCCTGAGGGGTCGCGTTGCAGGTGGTTGCGAGCAACGTGCGTTTGGCTCTTGCAGGTGGCGGGCGAGCCTCAAGACGGCAACCGGATCTGATGGAGGCCGGGCAGGTGAGCTGTCGAGGAAAAGGTGCGTGTCTGAGATGCCTGAGATGGGGGGTGGGGGGTGGGGGGGGTGTTTGTGCGGGTATCCTGAGACTCCCGCAGCACCCGAGCGGGTCCTTTTTTGCTTGGGTTCTTGCAGGTGCCGCACGCAGGCTTCGGAGGGGAGACGCCGCGTGCCGACGAGAGGTCCGAGAGGTGAGGGGCTTGAAGGCCAGGCGGCTGTTTGAGAGCAAGGTGTCGTACGGCCACTCAGTTGAAGCGTTTGTCTCTGGTTTTGCAGGTTGTGCGCCGGCTGCCTTTGGGCCTGGATGCGCGTTTGAGGTGAGCTGGGTCGCAGAGGGGAGGGGCGCGGGGCTGGTGTGGTTCGTTCTTCCTTTTTTGGCGGAGCGACGGTAACTTTGTGTGCCCTGTGGTATCTCTAGGGGCCGCAGGGGATGGCGTTCGTCCTCGTCCGGAACGGGCACGGAGCAGCCGGGTGAGCGGAGCAGCCGGGCGCGCGTGAGGTGGGGGGCGTTGCGGGGGTGGGTCCTTGTGGAGTGATGGGATGCCGGCTGACAGGGCTGCTGTGTGTGTATTGTTGTTGTTTTTGTTTAGGTGATGAAAAGGCACCTGGCCCGTGGAGGACCGATGCAGTGGGCTGACCGTGCGCTTGTTCTTCTGAAGGATGGGTGGACTGAGACTCTCGGCCCCTTGAAAGCTAAGTTGAGGCAACGGTGCTGGGGAAGGGGTTGGGGGAGGCAGGGGTTTTAAGGATGGTGCAGCGGAGCGGGCTGTCCGGGAAGCGGTCCCCTTTGAGAGCAGGGAAAAGGAGCGGGTTCCTCTTCAATGTGACGGGAACGTGTGCCGGGCAGGGCGGTTCCAGGCTGTGTGCGTTATTGTGCAGTGTGTGTGTTTCGTGTTGGGTGTCTCCGACCTTCCTCGGGTCTCGGTTGCTGTCTTTGTTCTTTAGGAGCCAGGCAGGTGCCTCGGCAGCGTTAGTAGGGCCCGGCGAGGCCCTAGTCGTGGGCTCGGCGCCCGTCGGGCGCTTCTCTTTTGGCGTCGCAAGCTTCGGGCGTGGATCGTTTTGGCGTCTCGGACGGTCGTCTTGGGCGGCGGCGTTCCCGGCTGCGTGAGCAGCGCCGCTCTGTCGCTGTGAGTTTTTTGGGACTGGCGTTTCTTCCTTGCATCCTTAGGCGGTTAGGTCTTGAAGCTGGGCTGCTTGCACGTCCGTCGTCTCGGTTGTGAGAGGAAGCTCTTGTCACGGGCCGCGAAGCTGTCGGCGTGCTCTGGCGTTGCCGTAGGGCCTGCCGACGTCACCGTCGGGGTCCCGCAGGGCGGTCTTGCCGGACGGGGGGTTTCCGTCTGGGTGTCGTCGTTCTCTCCGAGAGCTGCCTCTCATCCTTCGGGGCACGTGGCCTGTAGCGTTCTGTGTAGCGTTGTTCTGTGTTTGTCTTGGAGCCGCCCTGCCCGGGGATGTAGAGTCAGGGCAAGGCGGGTGGTGCTGGCATCTAGGGATGCGCCCAGGCTGTGGCGGGGGTGGGGGGGAAGGAATTTTGCAGCCGTCTTGGATCGACTGGCTGTTGTCGGTGGGTGAGGGAAGTAATTCCTGTTGGGTTTTGTGGGCCCCCAGGGAACAACCGTAGGTGTCTGGGGGAGGGAGCTAGAGCCTTAGCTGAGCGGGTAGCGTGTCAAGGGTGTTCTGGCTTGTCTGTGTGCTGGGCTTACTGTTTGATGTATTGTGCTCATGTTTAAGAGCCGCCCTAGTTGGGCTCTCGAGGGGTGTTCCTACGTGCGATCGAGACCTGCGTCGTGGTTCAGCTGTCGCTGTGCATGCAGGTGACGTGTTTGGCATCGGTTTGGCAGGTGCCGAGGGAGGAGTCGTGCAGGGTGATGGAGGACGGCGCTGTAAGCAGGTGAGTTGGTGTGCGGTGTATCTGGAGGGAAGATGTGGCTGTTGGCTCTATGAGCCCGTTGTGGTAATTTTTCTTTGTGGACGCATGCGAGGAGCCGAGCGGGATCTGGGCACCGGAGGGGTGCCCAGGCACAGGGTGAGCGGTGACGGGTGGGCTGAAGCGTAGCGATTCGTCCTGAGGGGTCGCGTTGCAGGTGGTTGCGAGCAACGTGCGTTTGGCTCTTGCAGGTGGCGGGCGAGCCTCAAGACGGCAACCGGATCTGATGGAGGCCGGGCAGGTGAGCTGTCGAGGAAAAGGTGCGTGTCTGAGATGCCTGAGATGGGGGGTGGGGGGGGGGGGGGTGTTTGTGCGGGTATCCTGAGACTCCCGCAGCACCCGAGCGGGTCCTTTTTTGCTTGGGTTCTTGCAGGTGCCGCACGCAGGCTTCGGAGGGGAGACGCCGCGTGCCGACGAGAGGTCCGAGAGGTGAGGGGCTTGAAGGCCAGGCGGCTGTTTGAGAGCAAGGTGTCGTACGGCCACTCAGTTGAAGCGTTTGTCTCTGGTTTTGCAGGTTGTGCGCCGGCTGCCTTTGGGCCTGGATGCGCGTTTGAGGTGAGCTGGGTCGCAGAGGGGAGGGGCGCGGGGCTGGTGTGGTTCGTTCTTCCTTTTTTGGCGGAGCGACGGTAACTTTGTGTGCCCTGTGGTATCTCTAGGGGCCGCAGGGGATGGCGTTCGTCCTCGTCCGGAACGGGCACGGAGCAGCCGGGTGAGCGGAGCAGCCGGGCGCGCGTGAGGTGGGGGGCGTTGCGGGGGTGGGTCCTTGTGGAGTGATGGGATGCCGGCTGACAGGGCTGCTGTGTGTGTATTGTTGTTGTTTTTGTTTAGGTGACGAAAAGGCACCTGGCCCGTGGAGGACCGATGCAGTGGGCTGACCGTGCGCTTGTTCTTCTGAAGGATGGGTGGACTGAGACTCTCGGCCCCTTGAAAGCTAAGTTGAGGCAACGGTGCTGGGGAAGGGGTTGGGGGAGGCAGGGGTTTTAAGGATGGTGCAGCGGAGCGGGCTGTCCGGGAAGCGGTCCCCTTTGAGAGCAGGGAAAAGGAGCGGGTTCCTCTTCAATGTGACGGGAACGTGTGCCGGGCAGGGCGGTTCCAGGCTGTGTGCGTTATTGTGCAGTGTGTGTGTTTCGTGTTGGGTGTCTCCGACCTTCCTCGGGTCTCGGTTGCTGTCTTTGTTCTTTAGGAGCCAGGCAGGTGCCTCGGCAGCGTTAGTAGGGCCCGGCGAGGCCCTAGTCGTGGGCTCGGCGCCCGTCGGGCGCTTCTCTTTTGGCGTCGCAAGCTTCGGGCGTGGATCGTTTTGGCGTCTCGGACGGTCGTCTTGGGCGGCGGCGTTCCCGGCTGCGTGAGCAGCGCCGCTCTGTCGCTGTGAGTTTTTTGGGACTGGCGTTTCTTCCTTGCATCCTTAGGCGGTTAGGTCTTGAAGCTGGGCTGCTTGCACGTCCGTCGTCTCGGTTGTGAGAGGAAGCTCTTGTCACGGGCCGCGAAGCTGTCGGCGTGCTCTGGCGTTGCCGTAGGGCCTGCCGACGTCACCGTCGGGGTCCCGCAGGGCGGTCTTGCCGGACGGGGGGTTTCCGTCTGGGTGTCGTCGTTCTCTCCGAGAGCTGCCTCTCATCCTTCGGGGCGCGTGGCCTGTAGCGTTCTGTGTAGCGTTGTTCTGTGTTTGTCTTGGAGCCACCCTGCCCGGGGATGTAGAGTCAGGGCAAGGCGGGTGGTGCTGGCATCTAGGGATGCGCCCAGGCTGTGGCGGGGGTGGGGGGGAAGGAATTTTGCAGCCGTCTTGGATCGACTGGCTGTTGTCGGTGGGTGAGGGAAGTAATTCCTGTTGGGTTTTGTGGGCCCCCAGGGAACAACCGTAGGTGTCTGGGGGAGGGAGCTAGAGCCTTAGCTGAGCGGGTAGCGTGTCAAGGGTGTTCTGGCTTGTCTGTGTGCTGGGCTTACTGTTTGATGTATTGTGCGCATGTTTAAGAGCCGCCCTAGTTGGGCTCTCGAGGGGTGTTCCTACGTGCGATCGAGACCTGCGTCGTGGTTCAGCTGTCGCTGCGCATGCAGGTGACGTGTTTGGCATCGGTTTGGCAGGTGCCGAGGGAGGAGTCGTGCAGGGTGATGGAGGACGGCGCTGTAAGCAGGTGAGTTGGTGTGCGGTGTATCTGGAGGGAAGATGTGGCTGTTGGCTCTATGAGCCCGTTGTGGTAATTTTTCTTTGTGGACGCATGCGAGGAGCCGAGCGGGATCTGGGCACCGGAGGGGTGCCCAGGCACAGGGTGAGCGGTGACGGGTGGGCTGAAGCGTAGCGATTCGTCCTGAGGGGTCGCGTTGCAGGTGGTTGCGAGCAACGTGCGTTTGGCTCTTGCAGGTGGCGGGCGAGCCTCAAGACGGCAACCGGATCTGATGGAGGCCGGGCAGGTGAGCTGTCGAGGAAAAGGTGCGTGTCTGAGATGCCTGAGATGGGGGGTGGGGGGTGGGGGGGGTGTTTGTGCGGGTATCCTGAGACTCCCGCAGCACCCGAGCGGGTCCTTTTTTGCTTGGGTTCTTGCAGGTGCCGCACGCAGGCTTCGGAGGGGAGACGCCGCGTGCCGACGAGAGGTCCGAGAGGTGAGGGGCTTGAAGGCCAGGCGGCTGTTTGAGAGCAAGGTGTCGTACGGCCACTCAGTTGAAGCGTTTGTCTCTGGTTTTGCAGGTTGTGCGCCGGCTGCCTTTGGGCCTGGATGCGCGTTTGAGGTGAGCTGGGTCGCAGAGGGGAGGGGCGCGGGGCTGGTGTGGTTCGTTCTTCCTTTTTTGGCGGAGCGACGGTAACTTTGTGTGCCCTGTGGTATCTCTAGGGGCCGCAGGGGATGGCGTTCGTCCTCGTCCGGAACGGGCACGGAGCAGCCGGGTGAGCGGAGCAGCCGGGCGCGCGTGAGGTGGGGGGCGTTGCGGGGGTGGGTCCTTGTGGAGTGATGGGATGCCGGCTGACAGGGCTGCTGTGTGTGTATTGTTGTTGTTTTTGTTTAGGTGACGAAAAGGCACCTGGCCCGTGGAGGACCGATGCAGTGGGCTGACCATGCGCTTGTTCTTCTGAAGGATGGGTGGACTGAGACTCTCGGCCCCTTGAAAGCTAAGTTGAGGCAACGGTGCTGGGGAAGGGGTTGGGGGAGGCAGGGGTTTTAAGGATGGTGCAGCGGAGCGGGCTGTCCGGGAAGCGGTCCCCTTTGAGAGCAGGGAAAAGGAGCGGGTTCCTCTTCAATGTGACGGGAACGTGTGCCGGGCAGGGCGGTTCCAGGCTGTGTGCGTTATTGTGCAGTGTGTGTGTTTCGTGTTGGGTGTCTCCGACCTTCCTCGGGTCTCGGTTGCTGTCTTTGTTCTTTAGGAGCCAGGCAGGTGCCTCGGCAGCGTTAGTAGGGCCCGGCGAGGCCCTAGTCGTGGGCTCGGCGCCCGTCGGGCGCTTCTCTTTTGGCGTCGCAAGCTTCGGGCGTGGATCGTTTTGGCGTCTCGGACGGTCGTCTTGGGCGGCGGCGTTCCCGGCTGCGTGAGCAGCGCCGCTCTGTCGCTGTGAGTTTTTTGGGACTGGCGTTTCTTCCTTGCATCCTTAGGCGGTTAGGTCTTGAAGCTGGGCTGCTTGCACGTCCGTCGTCTCGGTTGTGAGAGGAAGCTCTTGTCACGGGCCGCGAAGCTGTCGGCGTGCTCTGGCGTTGCCGTAGGGCCTGCCGACGTCACCGTCGGGGTCCCGCAGGGCGGTCTTGCCGGACGGGGGGTTTCCGTCTGGGTGTCGTCGTTCTCTCCGAGAGCTGCCTCTCATCCTTCGGGGCGCGTGGCCTGTAGCGTTCTGTGTAGCGTTGTTCTGTGTTTGTCTTGGAGCCGCCCTGCCCGGGGATGTAGAGTCAGGGCAAGGCGGGTGGTGCTGGCATCTAGGGATGCGCCCAGGCTGTGGCGGGGGTGGGGGGGAAGGAATTTTGCAGCCGTCTTGGATCGACTGGCTGTTGTCGGTGGGTGAGGGAAGTAATTCCTGTTGGGTTTTGTGGGCCCCCAGGGAACAACCGTAGGTGTCTGGGGGAGGGAGCTAGAGCCTTAGCTGAGCGGGTAGCGTGTCAAGGGTGTTCTGGCTTGTCTGTGTGCTGGGCTTACTGTTTGATGTATTGTGCGCATGTTTAAGAGCCGCCCTAGTTGGGCTCTCGAGGGGTGTTCCTACGTGCGATCGAGACCTGCGTCGTGGTTCAGCTGTCGCTGCGCATGCAGGTGACGTGTTTGGCATCGGTTTGGCAGGTGCCGAGGGAGGAGTCGTGCAGGGTGATGGAGGACGGCGCTGTAAGCAGGTGAGTTGGTGTGCGGTGTATCTGGAGGGAAGATGTGGCTGTTGGCTCTATGAGCCCGTTGTGGTAATTTTTCTTTGTGGACGCATGCGAGGAGCCGAGCGGGATCTGGGCACCGGAGGGGTGCCCAGGCACAGGGTGAGCGGTGACGGGTGGGCTGAAGCGTAGCGATTCGTCCTGAGGGGTCGCGTTGCAGGTGGTTGCGAGCAACGTGCGTTTGGCTCTTGCAGGTGGCGGGCGAGCCTCAAGACGGCAACCGGATCTGATGGAGGCCGGGCAGGTGAGCTGTCGAGGAAAAGGTGCGTGTCTGAGATGCCTGAGATGGGGGGTGGGGGGTGGGGGGGGTGTTTGTGCGGGTATCCTGAGACTCCCGCAGCACCCGAGCGGGTCCTTTTTTGCTTGGGTTCTTGCAGGTGCCGCACGCAGGCTTCGGAGGGGAGACGCCGCGTGCCGACGAGAGGTCCGAGAGGTGAGGGGCTTGAAGGCCAGGCGGCTGTTTGAGAGCAAGGTGTCGTACGGCCACTCAGTTGAAGCGTTTGTCTCTGGTTTTGCAGGTTGTGCGCCGGCTGCCTTTGGGCCTGGATGCGCGTTTGAGGTGAGCTGGGTCGCAGAGGGGAGGGGCGCGGGGCTGGTGTGGTTCGTTCTTCCTTTTTTGGCGGAGCGACGGTAACTTTGTGTGCCCTGTGGTATCTCTAGGGGCCGCAGGGGATGGCGTTCGTCCTCGTCCGGAACGGGCACGGAGCAGCCGGGTGAGCGGAGCAGCCGGGCGCGCGTGAGGTGGGGGGCGTTGCGGGGGTGGGTCCTTGTGGAGTGATGGGATGCCGGCTGACAGGGCTGCTGTGTGTGTATTGTTGTTGTTTTTGTTTAGGTGACGAAAAGGCACCTGGCCCGTGGAGGACCGATGCAGTGGGCTGACCG